>NC_065445.1:204306685-204674185 GCF_917563875.1 Diabrotica virgifera virgifera | reverse complement strand
TTAATATTTATCGAGATAAAAACATAAGCAAATCGACAATTTATCGCACAATCAGACAATGTGAAGAAGGGATACCATGTGCTAACTTGCGTAAAAGTGGCCGACCGCGGATTTTGAACCATATAAGAGAGGCAAGACTGATTGAAGCAGCTAAGAACAAAATTTAGGTCTCACAGCGAAAACTGGCCAGAATATTTCATGTTGGAAAGACTACAGTATACAGGACCCTATCGAGGAACAATATTATCTACCGGAAAAGAAGGAAAGCTCCAAAATACACAGAGGATCAATTAGAGAGAATTCCGAGATGTTGCCGCGCGTTAAGGCGAGTGCATTTCGTCAACAAGTTGATCGTGATCAACGATGAAAAATATTTTACTTTGTCCAACTCTGAGATGAAGGGTAACGATGGGTTTTACACGAACGATTACGAAAATGTACCTGATGAAATAAAATTCAAAAGTAAGAAAAAATTTGAGGACAAAATTTTGGTATGGTGTGCGATTTCTGAGGCTGGCTTTATCTCATAGCCCTACATTGGTGTAGTTTGAGGCGAAGCCTTAAACGCAAATATTTATATTCAAAGATGTCTCTCTAAATTGCTTCAGTTTGTGAACACACATCATGCAAATAATCAAATAGTCTTTTCGCCAGATCTTGCTTCATGTCATTACACGAGGATCACAAGGGACTGGTACGAAACTAACAACATTACCTTTGTACCGAAAGCAGACAATCCCCCCAACCTACCTCAGGCTCGTCCAGTTGAAGAGTTCTGGGCAATATTAAGTCGGAAAGTCTATAATAACGGATGGGAAGCACAAAATCAGGAACGGTTAAGACGCCGCATATATACAAAAATTAGAGAAATTGACGCCGAGGTCGTCCAAAGGATGATGCAACGTGTCAGGGGAATTATTAGGCAAATCGAAAATAATGGTCCCTTGTCTGTCATTTGAATTTTGATTTATAATAAGGATAGTTAAGTTAAATTGTTGAATAATTTAATAAAAATATAAGATTATTGTGGTCAGAGTTATATGCTTTTGAAATTTTTCCCAAAACTTTAGGACCATACGTTATTTATTAAGTTCACAATTAAAGATTATATGATTTAAATCTGCAATAGAGCAATTCAGATCATGTGAAAAGAGAGAGTTGATACGCATTCCTATTTTAATAAATGTGCAGGAAAGTTGCCATGGTTTAATCTTAAGCGACTTGGGATGTGGAATAAAATCGAGTAACGTGATAATCAAATATATGTGGGATATTTTGCGGAAGTTGTGGCTATACGTAAGTGTATGGATTCCTCGAAGTTTGTACAAACTTGAGACAAATAATTTCCCATTTCTTTCATATTTTTTTTATGCAGTTCTTAAACGTAATCGCTGGAGATTGTTAAATTTACTATAGTATTCTTGGCCATTTCATAAACTATCTAATTTTCTTTGATTCCGGCATGCCTTTTACCCAGATACAGACTGATATTATTTTTAAATCGAGCGATTGCCTTTTTAATATGGCATACCAACTCATTGTTGTGTTTTTGGTTATTGGTTGTGATATTGCCTCAAGAGCAGATAAAGAATCTGATAGTATAACCGTGTCTCCAAAGTCCTGTTCAACCGCGTAAGTTAGAGCTCTTTAAATAGCATAAAGTTCCATAGTGGTTGAGGTATCAAAATACCACCGAAGTTAAAATTTTTGGTGCGATTAACAATTAAGCACAAATTAAAGCAGTTAGGTATAGGGAATGCTTAAGAAGTAAAAAAGTACCATGAAATATCATTTCATTACAATACTAAAATATAGGGTGTTCCATTTAAGAAAACTCAGAGAATACTCATTCCGAGTTTAGACCCACCCTGTATATTAAAATTAAAAATTCAGCTACACTAATATTTGTTAACAATAGTAGACTATATCAAAAATTATTTGAACATAAATAGAGTTTACTATGTCAAAGTACTACAATCCTGCAGGGTGTGAATTTTGCTACGAAATTAATAAGGAAACGTAATTATCTTTTAACCTACCCTGTATAATGTTACAAAACCTTATATTTTAAGAAAGAAGAAGTCGAGGAGAATCCAAAAATGTAAAAATATACAGGGTGTCCCATTAAAAAAAGTTATAAGCAACTTCCGGTATAACCGGAAGTACCAAATCGATGAAAATATTTTCATTGAATAGATCAGTGTTCAAAACCCCCTTATTCCAATTTTCATAATTCAGTTGCCTTTAGTTCTCTAGATATTTCTAATAGGCCCTTTATCTGCCTCACCCTATATAGATGTATTTGTAATTAGAAAATTCAGATAAAATTAATTTTATAACTTTTTTGTTTAGGCATGGTAAGTTTCTGTATGTAGGTTTTATGATCTTTGGAAAGATTGCGATTTCTTCAATAGAAAGGTTATATATGGTTAATATTTGTTTAGTGATAACTGAAGTTGTTAGTTTCTAGATACACGCATCTATAAGCGGGGGAGAAGTTTTAATTCTTCATTAAAAATTTGTTAGGTAAGTTATATTCAGTGAGACTGTTAATTTTACTTAATAATTTATGTGAGTCGAAAGTCCTGGTCTTTAATAGAAACCTATTAGACAAACATTATCTTCTAAGGTTTAGAAGAGGTTTCTGCGCTTCTGCTAGAATTGCAGCACATGGCGTTGACTTAAACGCTCTAATACATATACGATATACGTATTGCCTTATACTGAATATGATCGATTTTTGATAAATTAGATTTTGACGAGGAACCATATAAAAAGCATCCATAATCAATGATTGACCGGATATACGATTTATAGAACATTAATGCTATCTTTGGGTCGGCACCCCATCTAGCTTTACTGCAACGAAGCATAGGTCTGGATCCCACATATGAAAAAAAAGTTGATTAATAGCAAGCTGAAAATTTGTTAATAGCTTAAGGGTGTCTAGTCGGATAAACTTTGATATATGGGAACACTGGAACAGGGGCAGTTTTAATTGTGGAACAGTTTACAAATTTTGAACGGTCAGAACACGAAAACGGCACATTTATTTTGTCCGACAGAATAGACTTAAACTCTCCGAACAGAGATTAAACTCTCATGCAAAAATCAGACTGCTATTTATCACCTGTCATAATTCCTGTCATTTGACATATTCTACATGTTCCACTCATTAGAACGCCCATTTGTTGATAAATAGCAGTCTGATTTTTGCATGAGAGTTTACTCTCTGTTCGGAGAGTTTAAGTCTGTTCTGTCGGACAAAATACATGTGCCGTTTTCGTGGTCTGACCGTTCCAAATTTTTAACCTGTTCCACAATTAAAACTTATACTGTTCCAGTGTTCCCATATATCAAAGTTTGTCCGACTAGACACCCTTAAGCTATTAACAAATTTTCAGCTTGCTATTAATCAACTTTTTTTTCATACGCGGGATCCAGACCTAGCATGTTTAAACATTTTTCGCATTTGTTGATAATGTGATTCACATGGAGTGTCCAGGTTAGTTTTTTGTCCAAAACCACGCCCAGATATTTTTGGTGAGAGGATACATTAATATCAACATTACTTAAATTTATACTGGTGGGGGAACTTAACCTATGTCTAGTGAGAAAGGTGATGCTAGATTTCTCAGGGGATAAGGTGAAATTAAAGCCATAGACCATCTTTTAACACATTGCATTATCAGTTCCAAATCGCATAAACACTCATTATATGATTTACGGATGCTATATATACAGAAACCATCTGCATATTGAATGATTTTAATTGTATTATTTGTTTCATTTAATATGTCATGGAATTCTGCAGTATACGCTGTGAGCTCGTACGTAGAGGGGATATTTACAAATTCGCGAACGCCAGTAGTGACAAGTTTGTAAACGTTTACTGGAAATTTGACATAAATGTCAAAGTGATTAATTTAAAATTAAAATTAAAAACATTAATTATAAACAATATTAGTTGGTCAAAGCTGTGGTATATATGTTTAACTTAAATATACTTACGTTTTAAATACTGAATTTAAGTTTTTTTCCGTAATATCTAATTCCTAAGTTCCGTAATATCTAATTATAAATAATCTATTATAATCTTAGCGCCATCTACACGATTATTGTCAAAGTATCCGAAGTAAGAAATTGATATTTTATCAATAGAACGTCAAAATGATTAGAAAAATCTTAAAAAAATCGATTACAATTTAATTACTTTTTTGCGTTGTAAATATTAAGCGATAACAATTAAATAATAAATTTAAAAATTACCGGTAAAAGTTGAATTAGTAACCGCTAGGAGCGACACCAGCGAAGCTCAGAGCGTATAGATATTAAAAAGTACTGGACTTAGGACTGAACCTTGCGGAATTCCGACTGATAATAATCGAGGACCGTAAATGTGATTTTCTGAATCTCGAATAAAAACTTCTCTGTCCCTATACAAATATGTGATTCTTTGTGCAAATTTATAATTTAGACCGTATTTTATGAGCTCTACAGTTAGAATATCAATATCCCGAGTATCATAAGTCCCTTTAATACCTAAAAACAAGCATGCGTTATAAGATTAACGGAAAGTGCATTCTGAATGTCGGAAACTAATTGAGCTAATGCTTCAGAGGTGCCTTTGCCTCTGCGATATCCGAACTGATTGATAGGTAATAAACAATTACTCTCAAAATGCAATTCCCTTCTTAATTTGATAATTCTCTCACATTTTTTTGTAATGCATGATATTAATTAAATAGGTCTGTAAGAGTTAGGTAGACTTAAATTTTTATTGGGTTTAGCAAGTAAGCAAATTAAAGTTTTTTTTTTAAACTTTGGTCATATAAACCTTGCAACCACCAACTATTAAAAATATTTAAAAAACTTCTTTAGCAATTGCAGGCAAGTATTCAATCATTTTATTTGTAATACTATCAAAACCCGGTGCTGTACTTTTAGATTGTTTGATTGCTAAACGCAATTCCTCCAAACTGATAGGCATATAAAATGATTCATTGCATGTTACATTACTATTGAATTTACTAAAGTCGATTTTATTTGATGCAAATTTGGTAATAAAAAACTCAAAAAATCGTCCACCATATCAGCTGATATACTGCCCAATCCCGTTGAGTCTTTGTTTGATATTTTTTTTATAATTTGCCAAATTTTAGTAGGGTGCGTGTTTTTATTAATACTGCTTATGAAAGATATCCAGCTATCTCGAGGTTTCTTAGAAAACAGTAATTTATTTTGACCAGCTACATTTTGGTACTAACAATAGTTTGTATAGTTTGAGACACGTTTATACTGGTTCAGGGCTTCTTTTCTGCGACGAAACATATTATAGCATTCGGTATCCCACCATATTGGACGTTGAGTTACTTGTTTTCTTGCTCTTTTTAGGGGAATAGTTGCAGATGCTGCCTCTGAGACCTTTTCCATGAAAATATAGACGCTTAGTATATTGGAGTTTAGATTTTGGTTTGTAATAATTAACGAATTTTTCAGTATAGTTGAGTATGCAGACCAATCAGTTAATTTATCATTCCATTTGGATGCCGAATATACATATTCCTAATAATTTCAAATTTGATTAAAAAATGATCTGAACCTAATGCATCTGGTACGACATCCCAAACACAACAATAATTGGCCAAACTGGCAGAGCAAAATATAATGTCCACCGCCGAAGGTAGCTCTTCTTCTGGACGAGAAATTCTAGTTGGTTTACCATTATTGAGAACATCATAGTTATTATCATCTAAGGCTTGTACTAATTGATTACCACAAGCTTTATTATTATGAGATCCTCAAAGTGTATGATGGCTGTTAAAATCGCCAGAGAAAATAACAGGAGAATTAAATTGCCGAAAGATATTTCACCAATCTGATTTAGAAACATTTAATTTAGGTGGTTTATACACCGATACTAGTATGATATTTAAAGATCGAAATTTAACTGCGCAAAGTTCTAAATCTTTTTTATATTATGCAAAAGGAAAATATATTTTATATTATTTATAGAAAAATCTATAAATTTAATGTTTTGACGAACTGCAATGGTAACTCCGCCAAAGCCATTTGCACGATCATGTCGGATAATCTTATTATATTTTTTAAGTTTAAAAGAAAGATTTGGTTTTTTAAAGGTTTCTGATAAAGCTATAATATCTACAAGATTATTGTGTAAAAAATTTAGTAAACTTGGATGGTTTTTAGAGAAAAAACGAATATTCCATTGGATAATTTTAGTGTGTTTACTATTGGGTGTATTTATGTTATTGGTGGATTGAATCATGAGAACAAGATTCAATATCGATTTCTGGAATTAGATTTGAAAGACTTAATAGAGAGGAGATCATATTTCTAATATTTTCTTCTATATTGTAATGTGTTTCGGATGAATCTGAATTAACTACTTGTTTAACTACGGATATTACCTGACTTATATTGAATAAAGTGATCTCTGTAAGGATTTGGTATGATGGGATTATGTGTAGACTTCGTTTTTTTTTTTATTGAAAATGGGAAGAAGTATGCAAAGACTATGTAATAGGTGGAGAATCTGGTGCAGACTGTTTGCGTTTTTTCACTTGTCTTTTGGGTGAAGTATTTCGAATGATGGGTTTACGTAGCAAAAAAATAGAATTTGGAGTTTGGGACGTAATAGGGATAGATGGAAAATTAGTGGAATTATTGAGAACTGAGAATCTATTATTTGTAGAAATCTTGGGATAAGATGGATTGTCATGCAATCTTTCAGCTCCTTTAAATGTAATATTTTCTCTGACCATGAGCTGTTTGATATTTTTTGTTTCTTATATATTGGACAATCTCTGGATGCAGATCAGTGTTCATTATTTTGGCAGTAAATGCAGAATTTTTCGCAAGAAGAGTCTGACGTATGATTTAGGCTAGATCAGTTTCGTCAATGAGAAGATTTGGTTTTACATTGTTTGGCAGAATTTCCATATCACAATCAATTAAAACATTGAACAACGGGAAATATATATGATTCTACAGAGAAATTGCATAAATTAATTTGTATGTTTTGAGGAAGTTCATTTCCTACAAATTGAACAATAACCATTTGTCTGTTTACATATGAAATATTACCGTCTTTATTTGTCATCTTTCGTTTCATACATTGCACTTGAACCACCTCTTTATTAGATATTATTGCTTTTTTTAAATATTCCTCAGAAAAATATGTATCAATATTCCTTAACACACCTTTCTTGCGGGTAAAAAATTTGGGTATATAAGCTACTTATATAAGTTATTATTAAAAATAATTTTATTATTAACTTGATAATTAGCTTTTTCATACGACTTAAAATAACTTTAACGCGATTTAGAACAACTGATTTAATATCAGTGACATCGGATTTTATGTAACTGTCAGTCAACAAGACGTGACCAATCCGGATTGGTAAAATTCTTCCAACATGCTTATCAGTACTTTCAATATAAACAAAATATGGACCTTAATCCTCAGTTCTATATCTATTATTTAAATCTATAAAATTATTTACATACCTATCCTCCTTTGCTTCCCTATTTTGGGGTGGCGAACTGCCACCTGAGGTCTTGTCCATTATATATATTTTTTTAATCACTGACCGAAGCTACCTATTATAACCAATAAAGTAAATTAACAAAAGGAACACTAATTAACACAATACCGCACAATACACCGAGAACTGCTCGTTTGTGTCGTTAGAATCAAACTATTAAAATGTGGAGAATAAAAATTCGTGTCCACACTTTGACAGTTATTTGACATGTTAAACGTCTGTGCTAGGAGTATTTTATAAAATTCTACTGTCACAGTGACAGTTGTCATACTCCTATGATACGTCTACAGGTAGGAAAACATGTAATGTATTATTAATTTATATGTTTATAACGATAATTTGCACCTCCACTAGTTCCATCCCTTTTTGTCGCGCAATGTATTAGGTTTTCTATCTTTTGCGTTATTTGGCCGGTTATTAACGTGCTCATTACTGTATAATAGGTTTAAGTATAATGCTAAGAACTGCTACTTGATTTATAAATAAGCACTATAGCAGGATATTTATAAATTAGTATCGATTGTAAAAGAGTAAATAATTTAATAACTTACATAGAAAACTGTACAAAAAAACTGTAAAAAATTACTTGAATTATTTTCAGAAAAAACACTCACAAGCAATAAGTCACTTTTAACTACTTTGACTGTCACTTGAAACTACTTACATAATTTTATACTGCTATGAAAGTGTGGGTTTATTACTATCTGCATACTTACAATAATGCAACGAAAGATAAAGACCACTAATTAGACTCTTAATCAATTTCGAGTTAATGTCGACGGAAACGCGTTTTCCTTTTTTATAGCAAACTTTGCAGTTAACCGTTTTCAATAAAACCTTATTTTATCACTTCCGCTCTTATCACAATCGGAGGTTGGATATTATCATCACTATCTTTACTTTATTTACCGCTGCTCTGAAGAGTTAGCAGTCACTCAAATTTGTCAACCATGACACACTCCTTCTTCTTATACTGTTTGTTCTTCGTGTTTTCATCTCCGTTTCCTTCTGTGTCCATGTTATTCTAAGCATCCTTCTGTTATAGGGGAAGGCGGGGCGGAATGGGGTACTTAACATATAATTGTATATATGAAAGCAAAAAAGGGCAATAGAAAATCATTTTACATCAAAACGTTTTAATCAAATCCTTAAACAACAAAATACATGTTTGTTTTGTGTTAACTTAAAAAATATAACGAACAAAAATAATTGTAAAAAAAATTGCACATTGCCCCGTCTCGCCCCACCTATGGGGCGGCATGTGGTTGAACATTACAATCATTTCTACTGGCAGAATTCACATATAAGAATGCTTTTGTCGTCTTTACTGTCCACTCCTGCTCATGAATCGTGCGACCATTTTTTGCAGTGTACACAGCTAATCCAACCTTCATCAGATTTAGAGTAAGAATATCCGCAGTACAGACACTCAGCGTCTTCCTCAGTATCATCATCACTTAAATTGGGTTCGGTGTTCATCTTTAATTTTTTCTTGTCATTTCGGCTGCCTGTTTCTTCATCACCATTTCTTTTGCCTTTTTTGTTTCTTGTTTGTCTTTTTTTCATTTCAAGTTCCCTAAAAAGTTTCTTCTTGACTCGAAGCTCTTTTCTTTCTTCTTTTGCTTTCTTTTCAGCATCTTTCTTTTCCTTCTCAGCTAATAGTTCAGCTTAGTAGGGGGATTCTGTTATTATTGCTGTTTTACCTTTTTTCGGTTTGATTTTTTGGTACATTGACTCTTTGGAACTGGTAATACTACTTCAGGGGACGCCACTGTAAACGCATTAGTTTTTTGAGTTAAGCCAGTCGGTTGATCTTCCATCCAAGAATATCCTGGCTGTGGTTCAACTGTGGAATTTTGAATTTCTTTTCTGGGTTCGGTTAGTTAATCTTGGGTTTGGTCTGAAGATTCGACTGCTTCATCTGGAGTAGTGGTGTTGCAGTACCTGTTGATTCAGCGTACTCTTCTTGTTTTTCTCTGACTTTTGCCGTTTCAGCGGCCAAAAAGGCACTATCACTAAATACATGTCTGTTTGGTGGCCAAATCCATGTCTTCTCAAACCCTTTCATTGCAGTCCTCATCATCGCTGCTTGTATGAATGGAGATTCAAAAATAGAAGAAATCTGCTAAAGGGTTACAACTTTGCCAGGGTTGCATCGTAGCCATTTTCGCAGCTCATCTCCGTAGTATAAGCTCAGAGGTTTAAAAAAGGTGACGTCAAGAAGCTGAAGCCTGTGTGAGGTGTGGGGGGCAGACATATTAGGACCACACCATTGTCTCGTGCAAAATCAATTGTCTCCAAGCTCTTCATGGGTGTCGAATGGCCATCTCGTATAAGCAAGACGGGCGAATCTTTGCTAGCCTTAGCTAACTGCGCGAATTTCTTAAGCCAGACCAAAAACAGTTCAGTCGTTATCCAGACATTGTCACAAACCTCTGCCCATCCCCCTGGTGGTAATCCTAATTCGAACTCTTTTTGTTTTCGTTTTCTAGGACATATCAACATAGCTGGCATGAAAGCGCCAGCGGCTGACATATACACAAGGGCGGTAACTGTCTCTCCCCTATCAGCTGAAGTCAGCGATCCAACTTGGCGTTTTTCCTTCAATCATTTTAGATTTCGATTTAGGGTTAACTGTAATCCCTGTTTTGTCACAATTGTAGATTCTGTCCCCAATAAATTTGTACTTGTCGATGCATTTTTCTAACAAATCAAAAAATTTGTATACTGATATCTTATTGAACCCCATAGCCCTTGCCCCTGAGGTCTGTTCGGGCTGTCGAGTTGATAAGTTGGAATGTCTGTTCAAAAATGATTTTACCCAGTCTTTACCAGCCATAGCATTATCACTGTTGAATCTATGCGTCAAGTTATTACGTTGGGCTAGTTGAAAAGCTAGGCTACGTAAATCTTTCATTGTAAGGCCGAATAATCTACCTTCCATGCCTAATAAGGCCGATGTCAGATTATGCGTTTTGACCGGATGCGTTGGAAACGGATGCGTTGGAAACGGATGCGTTTTCACCGCATCCGGTCAAAACGCATAATGTGGCATCGGCGTAAGTACCCACTTTTTGTTAATTTCATAGCTTTGATGTTCTAACTTTTTCTTAGTATGCCTTTCCAGAGTTGTTTGTGGAACATTGAACTGTTTTGCGGCTTTATAAAATCCCATTTCCTTATTAACGACGGCTTGAAACGGCACGATTCATAGAATCAACCGACCGTTCTTGACGATTGGTCTTCTTGCAATAGTTTCGCACAATCTGTGAAAAATACAAATATATTTTGGACCGAATCCGACCGAATCAACAACGATGAAAATGAGTGGGGCGGAATGGGGCACTACCCATCCCGCCCCACCCCCGTTCCACTCCAGGGTCAAAGTTTAGGATAAATTAATACAGGTGGTTTACAACTAACTAAAAGTATACGTTTAATACATGAAAATGTTCTCAAAGAGTCACACTACCTAGACATAATCCCCGTTTTCTAGTTAGACATATACATAAACACTTACCTTGTTCCAAAAATGCTAATTTGTTGTAAGAGAAACACAGAAAGACGAAATCGTAAGAAATCACGTGTATCACGTGCACTACTCACAAACTGTACTGAAAATGGCGGACACCGGTTTATATCGCTTGAAGAAAGATTGCTCTAGTAATTCTCCCTTTCTCCGATAGGCTTCAGCACTAATCAGTAGAAATAAAGTAGGCACCCCGTTCCACCCCACCGCCCCGTTCCGCCACGCCTTCCCCTACCACATTTCAAATGGGTACAGCTTATTTACGTGTTCTTGATTCAATTTCCAACTTTCAAGTCCATATTACAGTATCGAAAACACGTAGCATCTCAGAGCTATTACTCTGTTCCAATCTGAGGTCTTTATTGCAGACAATTGTTTTAATTTTTACAAACGCATATCTTGATATTTTTATTCGGGCCCTTATTTCCGTTATTTGATCATTAATTTCTGAAATCCATGTTCCTATGTATATAGGGTGAGGCAGATAACTGGCCTATTAGAAATATCTCTAGAACTAAAGGCAACAGAATCATGAAAATTGGAATGAAGGGGTTTTGAGAGATGATCTATTAAATGAAATGATTTTCATCTCTTTGCAACTTCCGGTTATACGGGAAGTTGCTTATAAAACTGTTTTTTTAAATGGGACACCCTGTATATGTTTACATTTATGGATTCTCCTCAATATCTTCTTTCTTAAAATATGAGATTTTGTAATATTATACAGGGTATTTTAAAAGATATTTACGTTTTTTTATTAATTTCGTAGCAATATTCACACCCTGTAGAATTGTAATAATTTGACATTAAAAACTCTGTTTACGTTCAAGTGATTTTTAATATAGTCTATTATTGTTAAGAATCATTAGTATAGCTAATTATATACAGGGTTGGTCGAAACCCGGAATGAATATTTTCTGAGTTTTCTTAAATAGAACACCCTGTATTTTAGTATTGTAATGAAATGATATTTCATAGTACTTTTTTATTTTATAAGTATTCCCTATACCTAACTGCTTTATTTTGTGAGTTATTGGTGATTCAAGCTAAACATTAATTGCAACAAAAAATAAGTAAAATTTTATTAGGTTGGCAGTGAAAATATTCAGTCACAAATAATTTTTCAGAAATAAATACATATTAATCCAGAATTATCCTTAAAATGACCAATAATGGTTTAGCTATCAAAATACCTACGTAGTTAAGATTGTTGGTGCGACTAACAATTAAGCACAAATTAAAGCAGTTAGGTATAGGGAATGCTTAAGAAATAAAAAAGTACCATAAAATATCATTTCATAACAATACTAAAATACAGGGTGTCCCATTTAAGAAAACTCATTTAAGAAAATACTCATTCCGAGTTTCGACCAACCCTGTATACTTAAATTAAAAATTTAGCTATACTAATGATTCTTAAGAATAGTAGACTATATTAAAAATCATTTGAACGTAATTAGAGTTTTAGTTGTCAAACTACTACAATTCTACAGGGTGTGAATATTGCTACGAAATTAATAAAAAAAACGTAATTATCTTTTAAAATACCCTGTATAACATTACAAATCCTAATATTTTAAGAAAGAAGACATCGAAGAGAATCCAAAAATGTAGAAATATACAGGGTGTCCCATTTAAAAAAACGAAGTTATAAGCCGATATAACCGGAAGTTGCAAAGAGATGAAAATATTTTCATTTAATAGGTCATCCTTCAAAACCCCTGTATTCCAATTTTCATTATTCTGTTGCCTTTAGTTCTCGAGATATTTCTAATAGGCCAGTTATCTGCCTCACCCTGTATATTTGTAATTATCAACCATTTCTATGGGTATATTTCCCAAATGTATGTTTTTTGTATATTTATTTTCTTGGGCATTATCATATATTTTCTCTTTTTATATCCATGTTTAGTACATAGTTTTAGTCATAACATTCTTTGTTTACCATTAATCAGATACAAAATATCCGACCACAATCTGTTTTCCTCTAACTAGGCCTTATCTCGCTACTTTCGCTCTTATTATGTCCTGTTGTATGTGTGAGATCTATAGATCCAGCAAAATACGAGTGGAACTAATGAAAAATAGGTTCATACTCGCCAAATTTCAAACCACAACGTGAAATATCCAAAAAATGAAGCACATTCTGGAGAAAACTCATTATAACTTTTTAAAGTGTTGAAAAAATTTTTATATTTGTTTTTTTTTTAGTTTCTAGCATTAAAAGTAAGGAAGTTACGCTCAAAATTAAGTGGGTCCTTTTTTTATACAAAAATCGTAAAAATTACCCCCTAATTAGCATCCCAAATGAAATTATTCGTTACCACTTCACAAGATGCTTTACTCGTGTATGTATTGTTTATGTAATCTGTAACTTTCATAGGTTCAAAGTGCTTATTTTTGAAGGGGCTGTAGTTGAAAGTGCTTACAGAAAAACAAAATATCCAAAATATTCAGAAAAGCAAAACCTACATTTTTTACTGTGTGTGGTTTTTGGTATTACTAATAAATTTTAAGTTATTTTCGCTCTTATTATATCCTGTGGTATATGTGAGATCTATAGAACCAACTAAAGATGAGTTGTAACTAATGAAAAATAGGTTCATACTCGCCAAATTCCAAACCACAACGTGAAATATCCAAAAAATGAAGCACATTCTGGGGAAAACTCATTATAACTTTTTTAAAGTGTTGAAAAAATCTTTATATTTGTTTTTTTTAGTTTCTAGCATTAACAGTAAGGAAGTTACGCCCAAAATAAAGTGGGTCTTTTTTTATACAAAAATCGTAAAAATTACCCCCTAATTAGCATCCCAAAATGAAATTATTCGTTACCACTTCGCAAGATGCTTTACTCGTGTATGTATTGTTTATATGATCTGTAAGTTCATAGGTTGAAAGTGCTTATTTGTGAAGGAGCTGTAGTTGAAAGTGCTTAAACTAGTCAATAATCACGAGTGTATGCAAATTTTGAACCGCATCTTAACCAATATTTGCCTTACAGAAAAACAAAATATCCAAAATATTCAGAAAAGCAAAACCTACATGTTTTACTGTGTGCGGTTTTTGGTATCACTAATAAATTTTAAGTTATTTAGAAAAAAAAACAGCATTTTTTAATTAAAAATTAAAAGAAATTACTTTAAAACCAAATTTTTTTAAAAAATAAGTCCTTTGAACCGACAAAACAGATCATTTAAATAATAATGCATAAGTAAAGTAACTTGTAAAGCGGTAACGGTTAATTTGAGTTAAGATGCTAATTAGGGGTCATCTTCCCTAGTTTTTTACCAAAAAAAAAAATGGAACAACTGTATTTTAAGCGTAACTTGCTTACTGTTCATGCTAGAAAACTTTTTTAAAAAACAAAAATAAATATTTTTTTAATTAAAAAAGTTGTAATGAGTCTATCCCAAAAATTGTAGCCAAAAAAATCATGTTTTGGTTATTTCACATTGAAATATTTGCTTTGAAATTTTACGGATACGAATATAAACTGCGCGTCATAGAAAACGGGCACCCTAAAAAATGGGTCATTTTTGATGTCGCGTATCTCCTTAACCTGTTGTCCGATTTAAGTGATTTTTGAATATGTTATAGCCTTATTCTTTGTCAATATTCTTGTAATAATATTTTTGCTAAACAGGTAAATTTTCATTGTATACCGGGTGTACGAATCAAACTGTGTTTTTTTCTCAAAGTTCGCAACATCCTGTGGAATATTCTAGCCTTTATAAAATACAGAAATGAAATCTCTACTATAACTTCAGGTTTTCTGAACATTCTGTTTTTTGATTCATGCTCTTATGTTGGATAATACAAAAGTTATGTACTTTAAGAACTAGTCATGTTCTTCATCAGTATAGGTTGTTTGTAAATAAGTGCGACAAACTTTAAGGAGCAATTCTGCATAAAAAAATAATGACCGTTTGCTTTATAAACTTATGTCCGCAAATTCTTCGTTTACGAGATACGGGATGTTAAATTTTGTTTATAAACTGATGATTTATTTTATTGCCCTAAAACTGGTTGAGATATGCAAATAAAATTTGGTAGGTTTTAAGAGATAGTTATTGCGAATTTTTTTACTTGCAATCAAGAATTTTATATTCACTATTGGCGTGCATATGGGTAATATGACCGATCATATTACCCGTATGCACGCCAATGGTGAATATCAAATTCTTAATTGTATGTCAAAAAATGTTCAATAACTACTTCTTAAAATCCACCAAATTTCATTTGCATATCTCAACCAGTTTTAGGGCAATAAAATAAATCATCAGTTTGTAAGAAAAAATCAACATCCCGTATCTCGCAAACGAAGCATTTACGGACATACGATTATAAAGCAAACTGTAATTATTTTTTAATGCAGAATTACCCCTTAAAGTTTGTCGCACTTGTTTGGAAACACCCTGTACTGAAAAAGAACATGGCTAATTGTTGAAGTACCTAACTTTTGTATTATCCAACATAAGCGAATGAATCAAAAAACAAAATGTTGAGAAAACCTGAGGCTATAGTTGAGTTTTAATTTCAGTATTTTATAAATGCTAGGATATTCCACAGGGTGTTGCGAACTTTGAGAGAAAAAACACAGTCTGATTCGTACACCCGGTGTACAATGAAAATTTACCTGTTTAGCAAAAATATTATTACAGGGATATTGACAAAGAACAAGGCTATAACATATTCAAAAAATCACTTAAATCGGACAACAGGTTTAGGAGATATGTAACCTCAAAAATTACCCATTTTTTAGGGTGCGCGTTTTCTATGACGCGCAGTTTATTTTTCTTTAGCTACAACTTTGCTTCTACTGGGTCTAGAGAGGTTAGACTAAAAGATAGGTTATGTTTATTATTTGCTTCATTTCTGTGCTCGTGCTGAATTTACTCGTAGTAAATTTATGTAAAACATGTTACAAAATTAAATGCCATGGTTCACTATCTTGTCAAAATAAAAATGATTAGCCTGCAAAAGCTATCTTATATAAAAAAAATAATAGGACATCATACCTAATTTTATTGATTTATCAACATTGGTCATTTGCTTTTGGCCACTGTCGTTATTGGCCGGCTATTGTTGAAAACTTTAATTTTAGGTTATTTTTTTACAACATTGGCCAATAGCTGATGTTATTGTCATTAATGGCCGGGCATTGTCGCTAATAACTAGGTATGGCGGTTTTTGATAAAACACCGGTTTTCGGTTATACCGTTTTTTTTGCTTACGGTTTAACCTGGCGGTTATAACCGGCCAAAAAAACGGTTTTTCCAAAAACCGGTTTTCGGTTTTTTTAATCCAATGGGTTACAATGTTACATTTACAATGCTCTTTAGTTTTCGATACTCCACTCGACTCGATACTCGATATCAATATGATCAATATTAGTACTATTGAAAGAACATTTATTATTTTATTATTATAACATATGTATTGATTATTATTAAATATAATTATATAGCATAAGATTAATATATACATAGTATACAATTTAAACCAACCATTTCAACTTATAAAAAATTTCCCAGACTCTTTCAAATGGGATTTAAAAAAAATAATATTAACATAAATATTTTACTTAAAAATAAATTGGATAATGCAATTTATCTTTTATTTTTACTACCATCAAAAAAATTAATCGTGTATTTCTTTTAACATGTTTGTATATTTTTGTATAATAGGTACATTTTAACTCATTACTTCCTGTATGGGTGTATCGATTTGAAAACGTAGGGAAATCCTTGGAGATTCGCATTCGTAATCGGTAATTCGATATTCATAATCAGAACATTATGTTTGGTAATCAGAAAAAGACATTCACCCACTTTCAATGTTAAGAGTCAATTGTGAAAAATAGATGATATTTGCGACTACTTCAACCAGATCACTTCTTATGTAAATATTATGATTACAAATACCTTTTCAACGAAATATTATAATAAAACTTAATTGTTTCTGGCTGATGTGAGTTTGCACTTTCAGTTTGCTTCTGTATTTATAAAATAAAATTTGAATTATGGTTTTGTTTGGAATAATTACTTGAGAATTATAATTATGATTGGGATCCATAATAATACCTAACCTAATCCTAATCACCGTAAAAACCTAATAACCGGTTTTTACTTTAAAAAGAAAAAACCGGTTATAACCGGGACAAAAAAGCAACCGGTAAAACCGGTTATTGCAAAGTAAAAGAACCGGTTTTACGTTAAAACCGGTAGGTTTTTCCCATCCCTACTAATAACCAGGGGAAATGGACATTCACGACAATGCCAGGTCTTTAACGTCAATGGCCAATTTACATCATTGTCCGTAACATATAGGGGAAAGACGGGCAAAACGGGTAGCTGCCTAAAACGGGGTACCCCCTTTTTTTCATTATCACTCGCTCCATCTATAGGACGTTAATGAAATTATATTATAGACGCCTGTTTACTTCTTCTGTCATAAAGCAGATATAATTAACTGTTAGGCGATTGTTGTGAAGGGTACATGTGCATTTTTAGTTAATAAAGTTATAAAACCGAAAAAAATTCCATCGTTAGTATTACTAAAACAATTTATTATTTAAGATCATTACTTCCAACTAACAGTGAATGTGTTCTAGAGTATTCGTTTGTCATTATGTTAAAAAATAAAAACTTAATAATTTAAACAGGTCATAATCTCAAAATCTGCTCTTTGGGCAAAATGGAGTACCAATAGGTAGGATAAAATAGGGTACCTTTTTACCATACCTACTGGTAGTCTTTACCCTTTTACCATACCAAGTAAGATAGTCGATGATGAAACCAAATCACAGACGAGTAAGAAATCGCAATTGAATAAAACTAAAAAGGTAGAGTCAGATTCAGAAGGGGAAGATAGTGACATTGACTGGTTCTGCGGAAACTTTCATTCAAGTTTCACAGAAGGATGGATAAACTGATCCAGTTGCCTTAAATGGGCTAAAAATTCATGTGCAGGTGTAGAAGATGTAGATGATGAAGTAGTACTTGTATACGAATTTGGTCAATAGGCTTTTCTTGGTTTTAATGTGGTACCCCATTTGAGGCGCTCAGAGCAACAGTGGCCTAACATCCCACAATTTTACCAAAACGCATTTATTACATTAAAGTTATGCATTATTTAAGTATTTTCAGATGCAGAGTGGCTCAAGCAACGATTGTTTGAGCTACTCTGCATCTGAAAATAATTAAATAAGCTTTAATTTTAATGTAATAAAATCGTTTTTGGTAAAATTGTGGGATGTGGGTTAGGCCACTGTTTCTCTGAGCGCCTCATTTTAGCCCATACGACGGACATAATGGGGAAATTTACATTAGTTTCTGTTTTTTCATATAATAAAAAAAAACTTTAAACTTTTTTAAATTTAAATTATATTAATAAATAGTTACTACAATAACAATGATATTTGTCTTATATTAAGACCTTAAAAGTTACAGATTTTTTTTTAATCCCAATTTAAACCTTAAGTAGCACATTTTGCCCGCCTTTCCCCTACACCAGTTCATTCACTTTTTTAGAAGCTATATTTTTTCGATAAAATAGATACTTTTTGAGTTATTTGCAAAAAAACCGCCTAAAACGTGTTTTTTTTAATGCTATAAAACAAAATGCTATAAAACAATAATTGTTTAGAATTAGTATCCATTGGTTATCTCCTTTAATTCTTATCAATATCAATTATCATTATCATTAGTTATCCATTTCCGGACTTATTTTAAACGTATATTTTTTCACCCCCGAGAAGGGGTTAAACTCACCCCCAGGTCAAAAGCACACATCGACGAATTTTGGATGAGAGACGAAAAAATAACGGTAAAAAGTATTTGTTTATTTACACTGTTGATATTGTGATCAGAACAGAAGCAGTATAGAGACGTCCGTGACGGCTACGCTGAAGAAGAATGGGTATAGTTGTAGTCAGAAATATAGTAGAATGATTAGATGTGTAGGTTTGGATAGTTCTACTTTAAGATATAGTTGAGCAGCTGGTCGTTGGACACATATAAAACATTTGTGCGATGTTTGTTCATATGTTACAGTTCAAGTTGATCCTCCGTTAGAGTTGACTTTTCCTAGTTCGAGTCAACTCCAACTGAAACGAGCAGTAAAAGTTGATTTGAAAAATTTAAATCAACTTTTACTAGTTGAAGTTGACTCTTCCTAACCCTTGCTAGTAAAAGCAGATTATACAATTTATACGAGTATAATCTCACGTGCATTTTTGATGAGTGTGCGTCTCTTTGTTTTGAGCGTTTCCACTACTTATTAGGCTGTAACGTCGCCCCCGTTAGGTAAATTATTCTGATTCGATTTTTTGCACAAACTTACTTTAAACAAATACATCCTTATAACAAATACACAGTGTCAGGCGGTAAAGTTGACACCATCTATGTATCGTCCGTTCGGCAAATTCAAACAAAAATATAACTCCAGACCATCTTTTACCACCTTTAGTCCAGACAAATTAATATATGTATTTAATATATTTTTACCACCAAAAATGAGACGTTTTAATCAAATATTGCTTCAATTATAATCTGCAGAATAATTTTGAATCACGTTCCGCTAATGAACTTGCTTTTTTGTCCTTAAAAGTAGAAAAAAGTTTCAATTCTATTGCTTAATATTTCATCTAAATATAATCGTCTATCAATTTTAACTGTACTAATGCCCAAGTATACATTTTCAAGTGTTAAACTGATTGATTTATGATGAGTAACCCGGTTGTAAAAATACCGGCATGTGCCTTAACAAAGGGACATCGGTTTACTCAAATTTCATAACATACAAATGTTATCTGTTTGAATTTGCCGACGGGCGAAATATCTATGGACCCGACTTTACCACGGTAGAAAAATTGTTTAACCAATTTTTGTTAACCAAATTCACAAAAATAATTCTTATCTACTCCACCTCATATTATGTATAAGTTTTTATTGTGTGAAAATTGTAATTAACTATTTAGTGGGAAATAAGCCACAATTAAATTGAAAAAATAATTTTATTAACGTTTCCAAGCCCAAATCGGGTTTCGTTGTCAAAATACAAAATACTACAAATACAAAATACTACAGTAGTATTTTGTGTTTTGACAACGAAACCCGATTTGGGCTTCGAAACGTTAATAAAATTATTTTTTCAATTTAATTGTAGCTTATTTCCCACTAAATAGTTAATCATAAAAATGCCACAAGGAAATAGCTTCAGAACAACATGAAAATTGTAAATATAGATAGCAGTGCATGAATGGTTTAAAGTGTGCCTGAAAAAATAATGTATTTTAAATGGGATTAACTTTTCGCACTGTTTTTTAGCACACTTTCATATAATCAAATATTCTTAACTTTCGCCTTGTCGTGGTGAAGATATGTGAGCAATAAATTACAAAAAAAGTTTTGACCGTTTTGTGATTTGACAGAAGCTTGAATTTTTAAATGTCAAAATTCTAAAAAATTTTAAAATAGGAATGTATTCCAATGACGAAGAGTTGCAGTTTTTTTATTTGTTTTTTGGTAGATAAAATATTGTATGAAACTGTGCGTGAAGTACTTTTTGCGCACTTTGGCGATGTATAGCACTCGATCCACTCGTGCTCTAAACATCGCGTGCGTGCGCAAAAAGCATACTTCACGAACTGTTTTATAAGTAACTAAGTATTTCACCCCGGACAAATTTTTTTAGATTGTTTTGGTCATTCGGAGCAAAAAAGTCTGTTGTGTTTTTTCTCTAAAATTAATAGTTTTCGTGTTATATGCGATTTAAAATTTCAAAAAATGCGAAATGACCATTTTAAGGCTTAATAACTCAATTAAAAACTATTACTATGAAAGTCAGAAGGTCACCTAATCAAAGTTTAAAGCCCCCCCTACAAGATCCTGAAGAAATTTTTGTCATTATTTTATTACTAAGCTGTTATTTTTAATTATCAACAATGAGCACTAAAAGCGTATTAAGACGGCCGTCAATGTGAGTGCGAGTAAGATCCTCCATTCCGACCGTCCAATGGTGCATCTCAGTCGCACTCACATTGACAGCCGCCTCAATACGCTCCTCCATTGTTAATAATTAAAAATAACAGCTTACTAATACAATAATGACAAATATTTCTTCAGTACCTTGTAGGAGGGTCGTAAAAATTTGATTTGGTGACTTTCTGACTTTCTTAATAATACATTTTAACTGAGTTATTAACCCTTGAAAATGATCATTTTCTCACATCTCAAATTTTAAATCGCGTATAACTCGAGAACAATAAATTTTACAGAAAAATCACAAAAGACCTCTTCTGCTGTGAATGACCCAAATGATGTAAAGAAAAATGTCCGAAGTGAATTTTTTTTGTGAATTTGTTTAAAAAAAAATTGTTTAAACAATTTTTAGATTACGGTACCACCTGACACCCTGTGGATTCGTTATAAGGACCTCTTTTTGAGTAAGTTTGTGCAAAAGAATCGAACTGGAATAATTTACCTAACGGGGGCGACGATACAGCCTAACATTTAATTTCTAGAATCGGTTGTTTGTGTGAATCAACTTTTACTAAATGGCATTGGGAAGAGTATACTTTAACTAGTTGGAGTCTACTTTTACTAGTAAATGCTGAATAAAAATCTTCATTTTATATTTATAATCAACTTTTACTAAAACCAGCCGTTTGAGTCGACTCGAACTAGGAAAAGTCAACACCAACTGGATAATCAACTTGAACTGTAACATATACAAGATTACCAAAACCCCCCTTGAATACCGGTAAATCTGATCTTAGTATACTTTAAACCTATAATGCCGTTGATTATTTATTTTTAACCATTTAATTTTAGCGTTTAGTTTCACCATTTAATTATGGTCATTTATCTCACCAGGACTGTTGAAGAAAGTCATAGTAAACATTATAAATTATAATTATTGATTAACTAGTAATAGTCAACTGTTTAATTCATAACACACTCTTTTGACTTTAATTTATATAATTATTGATGATTAATAATAGGGAACTTACATAAAATTTTAAATTCGAAAAAAATGGTATAAATCACAACAGAACATAATTTAGAACCTGTATCAAAGATAAAAAGTTTTGTTTGTCTTTCGTTTGGCTCCTAAAGACGACTAAAAATTCAACTTATACCAGCCACCCCAAAACGCGTCGTGACGTCACGGGGTTATATGTTTACATTCTACACCAATTGTATATATAATTTTAAATTAGACATTATAATCGTCAGTAGAAAATAAAGTTTTGTGACGTTAAAAGTGTTTTTGATCATTTGAACTATTCATAGAAAATTTGTACTTTTACAAAATGGTTTTATTTTCAATAGTAAACCTTCTTTCCTTTCCTTCAACAACTGTATCAAACTCCAATCTCAACAAACTGGCATAAATTATTAAAATGTCATACGATAAATGTCATTAGAATATAAGTATTTTTCCTTTATTCCCCGACGATGAGCTGGCCAAATACCCAAGTAGGTGGAGGCCAATAAACTAAAGAAGAAGAATATACGTAAATATAACCATAAACGGAACCACACAGTTAAACTCTGTGATGCCACGGGTCGTTTAGACTATTTTAAGATACAGAAGACTTTAAATTTGTACTTCTAAGTTATTATGAGTTTTTGAAGCGTGAAATTTTGGAAATCTCATTTTTATACAAAACTGAATATTATTATGTAATAAAAAATGTGCAAGTTCCCTATTATTGATGATCTTCTATAGTTTATTATTGATATTATACAGTTTGACTTCTCTTTCTAAATTACTCACAAAGTACTTCATATATTTTGTATATTTGTAGGTATCACTGAAGACGGAATTTATATAAACCAAGATTATGGAGACATAGGAAATTATTCTAGAGAAATTGAGATAACAAATTTAAAAATGTCGAATATTTACGGATCTGTACAGGGAGTTCTAACACGCCCTGTTCATATTGTTTGCAGTAATGATAAGTGCCAAAATTGGACGTGGTCAAATATTAATATTTTAGGGGGAGGAAAGAATTATTGCAATTTTCAACCAACGGAGTTCATTTGTTAGGCCTGTAATATAATTAAATATATAACATGATTTCATTTTATTTCCCTTTATGGTAGGAGAGGCAATTATGCTAAATTTGCAGTTACTTGAGCGTTCAAGGTGTTCAAGAGAAAATCTAAATAAAAGTTGATCGAACCCCCTATTTCTTTGCTGTTATGCTAGCAGTATCCCTTGTAGACCAAAAATACTTTCTCCCCTTCCTTATACCCTTTCAGGTGTCCGATTGACCAAAAATACGTCAAAATTAAAATCGGCTGCTGGCACTTTTTGCGCATGCGTAAAAGAATATTTTTTCTATTTACTTTTCTGTTTTTTATTTTTCTTTATCTGTATAATCGGATTTTCATATATTTTAATATGCGTGAGTACGTATATGATACGTGTACACACTCACACATATACACACAGACATACACATACACACACAAATATACGGGGTGTTGAATAGTCAAACGGGCCATAGCAAACAATTGGGAATTCTTAATTGTTGAATTCCTGCTTCCCTAATTATTTTAAATCAAAAGTCATAAGAAACTATTTGTAGAGAGGACTGAAATATCTGTATTAAAAACAAATGTTAAAATTGTTCTAAAAATTAAACACATTCCAAAATTTTGCAAAAATTTAAAACAATTGTCAGAGTATTATTAGTCCAATCGACCTCTAAATGTCAGATTTGACCTCTAAAAACCATATGAACTAGCTGAATTTTGCTAAGAATATGAATTTTGGGACCCCAAAAAAGCTGCAATATAGATTGTCACTCCTACCCCCGGGCTTCCCCCATAAAACCACCCGGCGTAGAGGGGGAAATCGAAAACTTCATATTACCAAGAATATGTTTACGCCGTATAAAAAAATTATAAACAAAGTGTAGCTGAGATTTTGAATAAAAATATTTGTTAGCATTTTTTGTGCAGAATGAACCGTTCTTTGAGAAACAACGCTTGAAGCAACCGGCGATTTTAAATGTCAGTTACGCCCGCGAACTCAATTTTTTAAATAGAATTTGTATCAACTCTACGGTCAAAATTGGATATCTTTTGATCAGAGCATCCTTTTGACAAAAATCAAAGTGCCTTTTAAAGATAAAATATGTTCAGCTTTGGTAACTAATTTTTGCATATTTTAGCAAATGAAGTCAGTATCTGTATAGCTGTCAAAAAATAAACATTACTTTTTTTGCCACATTTTTTACGATACTCATGAGATCAATATAATTTATTATTTCCATTGGCTGGTCGCTTTTGAGTTTTCATTATTAGAGCAAAATCTTCAAATCTTTAAAAATTCGATTTTGAGTTTTGGCAACAAATATGAGGCATTTGAAATATGCCTAAACACGCTGAATTTAAACTTTCACGTTACAAATGATCTAAAACGTTGAAAACTGTTTCTGTTCGATGACACAAGTAAGTTTCTCGAAATTAAACAACTTTAGATACAAATTCCACCCACATCTTTCTTCGTGAAAGCATTTTCCCTGACGTGAGATCATTATTTGCACTGTGATAATTTAAATTTAGCGTGTTTTATGCATATTTCAAATGCCTCATAGTGGTTGCCAAAACTCAAAATCGACATATCATGTTACAAATTTTGAAGACTGTGCTCTACTCTAATAATGGAAACTCATTAGCGACCAATGAATGACCATAATAAATTATATGGATTTCATGAGAATCTTAAAAAATAGCAAAAATCGCATACCATTTATTCATTTAACATTTATGTAGAAACTGATTTTATTTTCTCAAAATGCAACAACTGGATATCAAAGCTGCAAATTTTTTGTATTTAACATGTATTTTTATTTTTGGTAATAGGACACTTTGATCAAAAGATATCGAATTTTTACTGTCGATTTGATACAAATTATATTTAAAAAATTGAGTTCGCTCGCTTAACTGACATTCAATATCGCCGGTCGCTTCAAGCGTTGTTTCCAAAATCTGAGCTACACTTGTTGTTTAAAACATTTCTTTTATACGGCATAAATATATTTTTGGTAATATGAAGTTTTCGGTTTCCCCCTCTACGAGGGGTGATTTTAGGAGAAGCCCGGGTGTAGAAGTGGCAAACATGTTTGCATCTTTTTGGGGACCCAAAATTTATATTCTTAGCAAAAATCAGCTTGTTCATAAGATTTTTAGAGGTCGATTGGACTAATAATACTCTGACAATTATTGTTTTATATTTTTTCAAAACTATGGAATGTCTTTAATTCGTAGAACAATTTTAACATTTGTTTTTAATACACATTTCAGTTCTCTACAATTAGTTTCTCACAACTTTTGATTTAAAATAATTAGGAAAGCAGGAATTCAACAGTTTAGAATTCCCCATTGTTTCCTATGGCCCGTTTGACTAACCAACACCCGGTATATTTGTGTGTGTATGTGTATGTCTGTTTGTATATGTGTGAGTGTGTACACGTATCAAATACATACTCACACATATTAAAATATATGAAAATCTGATTATACAGATTAAGAAAAATAAAAAACTGAAAAATAAATAGAAAAAACCTTCTTTACGCATGCGCAAAAAGTGCCCCGTGGCCGATTTTAATTTTGACGTATTTTTGGTCTACAAGGGATACTGCTAGCATAACAGCAAAAAAATAGGGGGTTCGATCAACTTTAATTTAGATTTTCTCTTGAACACCGTGCGTTATGGGGACCAATTGGGTTGTGAAGCTTATCGACGGCCTAATTAACAAACCACGTAACTAACATTATCCTGTTTTTACAGGAGCAACAAAAACTAAATAAACTTGAAAAAGTAGGACTTACTGACTTTATATTTTTAAAAACACCAACATAAATATAATTCTAATATCAGTAGGATCTTTTCTTTGTATAAATATACCTAATACAATTCTTTATTGGAGTTACGAGTTTTTTCAGATTTAGTTACGGAGTTACGTTGTATTACTTTAACAGGTACCTGGTACTTTAACAGTACGTTGGTAAGTAACAAAACCCGTAACTCCGCTGAATAGGAAATTAACCAAACATTTTGATTTGTAAGCAAACCAAGTACCTATAATGCCCTTGGAATTTATCGATTTGCTAATATATTTGAGCTTAAACAGGCGAGAATAAGCTGAGGTTAGAATATTAAAGTAACTTACCATCAAATTTGAAAGTCACTGGATGCAGGGCCGGCGATAACGGGACTGCAAGAAATGCACTGCCGGCGGGCGCCCTTGTTTGTGGGGCGCCAAAATAAGCTTTTTTTTTGCTGGTGCCATACAAAATACTAATTTAAAAGAAACCGAAGGGTGCCTGTGCTAGTTTTGCAGGCGGGCGCCTTATACCCTAGCGCCGGTACTGACTGGATGAACTGGAAACATACATTTACACAGGCAGAATGAATCAGCCAAGCACCACACAACGCACATGCTACATTATGGAAACAGGCTGCCACAGCCAGGAGTTACTAGGTTTGCATTAACAAATTTCCCACCAAAAAAGATACGTGTTTTGTTTTTATGATTTCTAGAATTAGTTAAATTTTTTTGGAATTTATTGTTCAGGCAGCAATGTAGAGCTACCATAGATCATTGTAATAACATTAAAATCCAAATTTCGATTTTTTGGAGTTAAGCGGTTTGTTAATTAGTCCGTCGTTATGTCCTACAACCAAAAAAAGTTAAGTTTAAGTTTTCTATTTTAGTGGGGACTTTCCATTTTTAATTTAATTTTCCATTTTCAACAATTTTCCATCTATCCATGATTCGAAAAAATGTCTCGAATAAAAGTTACTTATTTTTATGTAAGTAATCCAGATCTGCAATAAAAAATGGGAGGTTCCTATTTTAAATTTTAAATTAACCCACCACTTCACCTTCATGGGTGGTCGTGTTTGATGTCATTCGATACATTTAAAAAAAACATATTGAACACGTATTTTTCAGTTTTTTAATCTGATTAATTCTGGTTTGAATCTGGTTAATTTCTCAAAATATCTGGGTGTTTCTATTTAAAATTTTAAAGTTACCCCGACCCCTTTCCGTAGGGGTCGTATTTTGTATTATTCGATACATTTTTAAAAAATATTGAACACGTATTATTCAGTTTTTCGATCTAACCTTCATTTCGCGAAATATTCGCTTATTTTGTGAAACTTTGTGACTCGTCCATTTTCTTAAGCCCCTCTCAAATCGTCAGATTTTTTAGATATACACTATTCTACATGTACTTAACTTACCTTATCTTAAGGCCATCGGTATATAATTCGCAAATATTTTACGGCTATCCCTACTTTTTCTGTCTTTACACGGCAAATTACGTGTAGTAAAATTCACACTGGTATGGATATATTATTATATTACTAGAATGTCATTCTACTTGACAATGTCATTATTAACTTTAAAGATATGGCTTTTAAATGTTCTTGAATACCTAACTGTTATTTGTATAATTGCAAATGATTAATTCAGTTAATAAATGTAATAATTTTTTCACTAACTACATATTCAGTGATTGTAATAATTTATATGTACAACAAAAACTAATACTCAATCGAGAAAAGAGGAAAAGTGATTTTTTAATAATATATTGTTACTATGGAACGCTTAAAATTTTGAACATCTTTAACAACAAAATACTTGGATCACAGAATACATCTGATGTCTCTGCTTGGATCTTCCATAAATTATACACAACAAATAACTTTTTTTAAGTTCACGTCTTAAATCAATTATTTATCAAATATACTATCGATATTATTTAATCAACAACTCAAAATATTCCCGATAACATGTGAAACATTTAAAATTGTCACTGATTGTCACTGTCTGACTGACAATATGCTGACAATATTCTATTCGACTGAGTGCGTTGTATGACAAAGATAGATTTGGAAAATATTACCACGGACATTGTGTTCATTTTTTTCGAATCCTAAAAAAACCAATAAATATTTTTAAAAAATTTAAACGCAGAATGAAAGACTAAATTATTACCGAGGGCCGAGAGTCCATTAGAATAAATAAAATGTTTATTTCGAATGAGATATTTGAAATTAAAAATCACACTATATTTTCTCTTAGTTTTTCACCCCGGTAACTTATTAAAATAAACATTATAGAAGTTCTCATGGACTTTCGGCCCTCGCTAATAACGTAATCTTTTATTCTGCGTTTAAATTTTTCAAAAATACTTATTAGTTTTCTGAGGATTCGAAAAAATGAATCCCCATTTGAATAGTATTGCAGCCGAAAATACGTACCCATCCCCTTAATCTGAAGATTTCGAGTTTTTTTAAGGATAGATTTTTTGGACCCCTCTTAACGAACTCCCCTGTATTAAGACTCCATATATGGTAGGGGTACAGTTAAAGGGTACAAGGTGTCTAACCATGTGATTTTCTGACGCGCTCGAGTAACTGCAAAAATCCCCACTTGTGCTCCACTATGGGTGTGTCATTAATAATTGTCCATATAGTAACTGGAGAAACCTTAGCGCAAAATACGAAGATTTAACCTAAAACACTTAAATAATACTTACTGAGTTACAGGGTGCTTTATCTAAAAATTTAAAAATTATTTTTGCTCAGCATTTTAAAACTATTTGACGTATCCTGTTCATACTTGGCAGGAATTATAGGTACTCTACAAACTACTAAATTATTTTAAACAAACGTTTCTCTCCATTACCAGAGGCGTACGACGGGGGAAAGTGTATGGTTGACCCTTTCCAAATTCTACGCTACTGGCGGAATTGCTATTTTAGTTCAATTTTTGGATTCCCCAATACTTTCTATGAAAATAATATACTCTTCATTAGTAACGATAAAGTCATTAGTTTTCGCGATCTTTGAAGTACGTCTATTACGCCAGATCATCCATTTCATAAGTCCATATTTGGAATAGTTTCATATTTTTTTGCTAATGTTTTGCTAATTTATTACCACAAAAACAAATTTTTTGCTCCACCCCTAACCGAGAAACAATGGTTGATGTAGCGTAATATTACGTCACATCAACGATAGCCATATCTCGCGAACCTAAAGAGCTAGAAAATCGTACTACGCGGCATATTTTTTTGCTAATTTATTGCTGTCGATCTGCATATGCAACATACCCCAACACCACCCCTGCTTCCCTTACAGCTAAACAACACCCCCAAAAAACAACGAAAAATCTTGAAAAATGATTTTTGTGATATAGTTGACGGTTGATATTTAATTGCTAATTTTTTGCTGTCATTAGCCGCAAAAAACAATTTTTTTGCTCCACCCCTAACCGAGAAACAATGGTTGATGTAGCGTAATATTACGTCACATCAACGATAGCCATATCTCGCGAACCTAAAGAGCTAGAAAATCGTACGACGCGGCATATTTTTTTGCTAATTTATTGCTGTCGATCTGAATATGCAACATACCCCAAAACCACCCCTGCTTCCCTTACAGCTAAACAACACACCCAAAAAACAACGAAAAATCTTGAAAAATGATTTTTGTGATATAGTTGACGGTTGATATTTAATTGCTAATATTTTGCTGTTGATCTGCATATGCAACATACTCCAAAACCACCCCTGCTTCCCTTACAGCTAAACAACACCCCCAAAAAACAACGAAAAATCCTAAAAAATGATTCTCATGATGTGGTTGACAGTTGATGTTCAATTACAAATTTTTTTCTATGATAAGTTCTATCGATCCACAGCTTATTTTAAATGTTTTTTAATGATACTTATGCACATGCACGTATTATAAAAATTGAGTTATCCATCGCATTTTTTCGGTATGTCAAAAAAAAGTGTTTCATTTTTTGTTTATTACATTTTCTGTTATATCTCGAAAACTGCTCGATGGATTTTAATGATCCTCTTCTCTTTTTATTTTGTTAAACGTGCAAAAATATGAATTTTTCATTTTATCATATCAATGTATATCGAACCATATCTCCTAGATTTATCGATCGATTTTTGACTATTATTAAATATAAGTCACTTCGATACCACTCCGGCTACACTCAAAAAAAAAAGTAGTTACCGATCTTAGAAAAAGCGTTGTTGAACGAAGAAAGGCTGTTTTCTAGAGCCAAGAGTAAAATAAATTACAACCAAGAATTTTTTTTCAATACATTCTTATATCAACCGTCAACTATATCACAAAAATCATTTTTCAAGATTTTTCGTTGTTTTTTGGGGGTGTTGTTTAGCTGTAAGGGAAGCAGGGGTGGTTTTGGGGTATGTTGCATATGCAGATCGACAGCAATAAATTAGCAAAAAAATATGCCGCGTAGTACGATTTTCTAGCTCTTTAGGTTCGCGAGATATGGCTATCGTTGATGTGACGTAATATTAAGCTACATCAACCATTGTTTCTCAGTTAGGGGTGGAGCAAAAAAATTGTTTTTTGCGGCTAATGACAGCAAAAAATTAGCAATTAAATATCAACCGTCAACTATATCACAAAAATCATTTTTCAAGATTTTTCGTTGTTTTTTGGGTGTTGTTTAGCTGTAAGGGAAGCAGGGGTGGTTTTGGGGTATGTTGCGTATGCAGATCGACAGCAATAAATTAGCAAAAAAATATGCCGCGTCGTACGATTTTCTAGCTCTTTAGGTTCGCGAGATATGGCTATCGATGAGGTGACATAATATTAAGCTACATCAACCATTGTTTGTCAGTTAGGGGTGGAGCAAAAAAATTGTTTTTTACGGCTAATGACAGCAAAAAATTAGCAATTAAATCTCAACCGTCAACTATATCACAAAAATCATTTTTCAAGATTTTTCGTTGTTTTTTGGGGGTGTTGTTTAGCTGTAAGGGAAGCAGGGGTGGTTTTGGGGTATGTTGCATATTCAGATAGCAATAAATTAGCAAAAAAATATGCCGCGTCGTACGATTTTCTAGCTATTTAGGTTCGCGAGATATGGCTATCGATGATGTGACATAATATTAAGCTACATCAACCATTGTTTCTCAGTTAGGGGTGGAGCAAAAAAATTGTTTTTTACGGCTAATGACAGCAAAAAATAAGCAATTAAATATCAATCGTCAACTATATCACAAAAATCATTTTTCAAGATTTTTCGTTGTTTTTTGGGGGTGTTGTTTAGCTGTAAGGGAAGCAGGGGTGGTTTTGGGGTATGTTGCATATTCAGATTGACAGCAATAAATTAGCAAAAAAATATGCCGCGTCGTACGATTTTCGAGCTCTTTAGGTTCGCGAGATATGGCTATCGTTGATGTGACGTAATATTACGCTACATCAACCATTGTTTCTCGGTTAGGGGTGGAGCAAAAAAATTGTTTTTTGCGGCTAATGGCAGCAAAAAATTAGCAATTAAATATCAACCGTCAACTATATCACAAAAATCATTTTTCAAGATTTTTCTTTGTTTTTTGGGGGTGTTGTTTAGCTGTAAGGGAAGCAGGGGTGGTGTTGGGGTATGTTGCATATGCAGATCGACAGCAATAAATTAGCAAAAAAATATGCCGCGTAGTACGATTTTCTAGCTCTTTAGGTTCGCGAGATATGGCTATCGTTGATGTGACGTAATATTACGCTACATCAACCATTGTTTCTCGGTTAGGGGTGGAGCAAAAAATTTGTTTTTGTGGTAATAAATTAGCAAAAAATTAGCAAAAAAATATGAAACTATTCCAAATATGGACTTATGAAATGGATGATCTGGCGTAATAGACGTCTTTGAAGTTAAAAATGAAACGACACGGTTATTTTGATTAATGTATTGTGTCGCTTCATTTTTAATTTCAAATATCTCGAAAACTAATCATTTTATCGTTACGAATTGAGAGTATATTATTTACGTGAAAAGTAATAAAAAATCAAAAAATTACACTAAAATAGCAATTTCGTCAGTGGCGTAGAATTTGGGAAGGGTCAACCAGCCACTATCCCCTGTCGTACGCCTCTGGTAGTAGCTAGAAACGTTTATTTATCTTAATTTAGTACGGTGTACAGTACCTACACTTTCTGACAAGTATGACAAGTATACGCTAAATAGTTTTAAAGTACTGGGTACAAATAATTTTTAAATTTAAATCATATGAATCATATCATAAATTAATCAAAATAACTGTGCCGTTTCATATTTAACTTCAAATATCTCGAAAACTAATGACTTTATTGTTACCAATGAAGAGTATATTATTTACGTAGAAAGTATTGGAGAATCTAAAAATGGCGCTCAAATAGTAATTCCGCCAGTGGCGTAGAATTTGAGAACGGTCGACCATTTACTATACCCTGTAGTACGCCTCTGGTAGTAGATAGAAACGTTTGTTTATCATAATTGAGTAGTGTGTATAGTAGTCGCACTTCCTGAAAAGTATGAAAAGGATACGTCAAATAGTTTTAAAATTCTGAGAATAAATAATTTTTAAATTTTTAGATAAAACACCCTGTAACTCAGTAAGGGACCACATTTTATTTAAGTGTTATGTGTTAAATATTCGTATTTTGTGCTAAGGCTTCTCCAGTTACTATATGGACAATTATTAATGAAACACTCTGTATACCATTAATTTGTGCTTATATTCAAATTTTTTTAAATATAATAAAATAATTACCTACTCTAAAACTACTGCTTTCTTGTCTATTTTAGGTGTAATTTGTTATGTTTTATTATGGTATGTCTAATTTAACTGTTAGGTTTATGTGGGATTAAACCATAATGATTATTGGTGTAATGAAATTTATATTTTTAACTTATGTTTGACGTATCGACTTTCACTCCGAAAATCGTTCTGAGAAAATATTATTAAAAAAATGTAGGACCCGGTTTTATTAGGTTATGTATGTCTTTTCAAAAACTGAAATACTTGGCCTAGATTTTATAGGTCACAGCAAGTGTGTGGTTGAAAAAAATTTTTGAGGGTGATGTTGTTACCCCAAGGATATCAAATTTTGACTGGTTTTATGCGATATTTTGTCTTCCTTTTTTTTGTGCTATCTGTCTCGTAGATGTGATTGTGTAACTTTAGTTTTTTAATGTTTGTACAGAAATGTGTGTTCGTGTATTGTGTGTTGCATATGTATTGTGTATGAGATTGTAGATCACTTGTTTTTCGACTTACTTTACTCCGCTACTGTTGGTATGTTCTTGTTGTTGAACTCTTCTATTAGTATTGTCAACCAAAGCCTACTTTCTGACAAGTACCATCAACACATAAAACAGTGAAGTTTAAAGTGTTATGCAAATATGAAGAAAAATACAAATTTAAAAGCAAGATATTAGTAAAGAGGAACTCAACAGTATAATAATATTGCACTTATTTAACACAATATACAATACCGGTATTATACCTCAACAGTGACTGTTGTCTACATTCGTTACACTGCCAAAGAAATTCAATGCAAAAAAATGTTCAGAACATCGAACAATATCTTTAATGAGCCATCTACTAAAGATATTTTAAAAATCATCCACAACCGAGTTTATCAAAAGTTGGAGTCAGATATCAATAAAACACAGATGGGGTTCAGAAAAAGACTAGGTACTCGAGAAACTCTCTTCGGTTTGAATGTTCTTACACAAAGATGCCTAGACGTTAATCAAGAAGTACTTACATGTTTTATTTTGAAAACGCGTTTGACATAGCACGCCAAGATAAGCTAAAAGACATTCTTGAAAGAAAGGACATAGTTAATAAAGGTCTGCGAATAATTTTCAATCTAAATTGTAATCAGAAAGCTAACATCAAAATAAAAAATGAGACATCACAAGCAATAGAAATACGTAGAGGAGTACGACAGGGGTGCGTTTTGTCACCACTGCTTTTTAATTTATATAGTGAAAGCATCTGCGAGGAAGCCCTTTTGCAAGAAAATGAAGGAACCGTAATCAATGGACAGGTTGTAAATAATATTCGATACGCGGACGCCACTGTACTAGTTGCAAGAAAAGTAGAAGAGTTACAACTATTACTTACAAACATATATATTGCTTTCAAAAAATATGGCAAAAATATCAGTATAAAAAACAAGTATATGATCTTCAGTAAAAACATGACACAACCAGCACATATTAGTATAAACGGCATTCAAATTGAAAAAGTATCAAGGTAGAAATACTTGGAAACTTTAATAAATGAAACTGGAGACTAAAACAGTGAAATAAAAAGACATATCGACATTGCCAAGTCCACCTTCATAAAGATGAGAAAATTTTTCTGCAACAGAGATTATAAACATCCCTCTACGATTAACAATGCTAAGAGGCTACTTATTTAACACGCTATCGGTGTAGAGGCCTGGACGTTCAAACAGAAAACATAAAAATTATTGAAAGTTTCCAGATATGGTGCTACCGACAAATGCTGAAGATAAGTTGGGTAGAAAGAGTCACAAACTTTGAAGTAATACGAAGGATATTAAAAGACCCAGAAATTTTGTTAGCGATAAAACGATGAAAACTAGAATATTTGGGTCACCCGATGAGCGGACATAAATACGCGTTACTTCAAAATGTAATGCAAGCAAAAATAGAATGAAAACGGAATCTAGGCCGTAGAAGAATGTCATGGTTGCGGAATCTGAGAGAAGGGTTTGGCTGCACCACTTTTTAGGTCAGCTGTAAACAAGGTCAGGATAGCTTTGATAATTTCCAATCTCCGATAGGAAGGGTACAAGAAGAAGAAGAACAGTATCAAGCTCTAAAAGAAGATGAGTCCATAATAATACGACCAGCTGACAAGGGCAACATAACTGCAATTAGGGATAAAAGCCAATGTCAAAAGAAAATTCCAGAATTGGTCACAAACCAACCTTACACCAAAGTAAAAAAGGACGTAAAGAAATCAATGAAGAATAAAATTTACATAACACTGCACTTTAACATTTTCTGGCCGATGCGGGATACATTTATATCCCGAAAAGCGAAATTTCGTTGAAATTAATAATTATGTTTGGTCTCCATATGTTTAATCTTTGTGTGTGTGTGTGATGAGAGTGGATGGCATTAGAGCATGTCTATTTGCCACAGAATTTTTCAATTTAAAATTGGTTGTATTTTCTAGGTATAATTACTTTTTCATATATCTATTTTAGCTTCTAAGATAAATTTAATTAAAATATCGCAAATTCCTTTGTCTTGTTGTGGTAATAGAGTAGTGATACTAATCGGTAGACTTGTAAGTTTTTTTAGTTCTTGATACAGCGTATCTCTATATGCAGTATATTTTTGACACTCCAGGAAAATATGATTTATATCGGCTACAGGATTTTCCGAACAATGGGTACAATGCGGAGGATCCAAGATACCTATCCGAAACAAATGGACTGGAAAACGTCAATGATTCAATTTTGAACGCGATAATATAGACGAATGTCGCCTATTATAATTCCAATTGTTAATGTGTGGAATAATTTTTGGTAATAGTGGGTGAATTTTAAAATAATGACTTTCAGAATTGGATGAAGATTTTCTGTAATGAGCCTCCCATCTATCCCTAACATCTTGCTTATACAGATTAATAATATCTAATGAGTTATAAATATTTAAGCTTAATTCTGAATTCAATGCCTTTTTGGCTGCAAGATCAACGACTTCATTTCCAGATATCCCTGAGTGACTCCTTACCCAAACTAGTGTAACTCCTGTACCACGCTCTTGCAGTTTAAATATACTATTTCTTATAGATAATATAAGATTATTTTTATAGTGTTTTATTGGGGAACTATTAATTGCCTGCAAAACTGAAAGAGAGTCACAATTATCACAGATGAAGTTACATTAGCCTCGCACCAATCTAGAGCTTTCCATATGGCTATCGCTTCTGCACTAAAAACTGTTAAATAATATGGAACTTTAAATTCCTCAACATGATTGGTGTCTGAAACGAGAAATGCACAGCCCGTTTTATTTTTATTTTTTGATCCATCCGTATATATGACTGTTTTATTTTCTCCTAGATTACCAAGTACAGATTTGAACATTAATTGTGTGATTTGAATTATCCGGATAGCTTGGTATGATAATGGTTGGTTTAAGTATTAAAGCTTTAAAGTTTGTTTCGTACAATGGATAGTTATTTAGAGAATATATGAGTTTTTTATGCTTTTCTGTATAAATAAGAGCATCAGCAAGTGGAGGAGAATTTTTAATTCTCCAATATTTGTTTATAAAACTCTGTGATTGAACTGCTACATCTGTGATTTTCTTGACCATAAATGTACTAAACGTCCTGTATTTTATAATTTGTTCGCTAAATATTGTCTACGAAAACACAAGGGCGGTTCTTGTGCTTCAGCAAGAATTGCATTATTTGGTGAGGGGACCATAGTTCCTAGACATATTTTTATTGCTTTATACTGTATTCTGTCTAAAATTAATAAATTTTACTTACTAGTTGAGGCGTAAAGTGTACATCCATAATCCATTATTGATCGAATGTAGGACTTATAAAATGTAAGGGATATATTAATATCTGCCCCAAATTTTTGTTTGGAAACTACGAGCAGAAGGTTAAGTCCTTTTTCACATTTCTGCTTTACGTGTTTTATGTGACTCGTCCATAAAAGCTTATTATCAATATGGACACCTAAATATTTATATTCTGTCACTATGGGAATAGTAATATTACCTATGGTACAAAAATCAGAGGTTTTTAGTCTGTGTCTAGTAAGACACATTACCGCTGTCTTGTCCTGTGAAAAACTAAAACCCATATTATTAACCCAATCACGCATGCAGCAGAAAATATGCTTTAAGTCTCTAATACATTGTTCATATGAATCTTGGATGGTATAAAAACAAATATCGTCCGCGTATTGGATAATTTTTATAGTGTCATCCATCAAACCATGCAGTTCAGCTGTGTATACGTTAAATAAGAGTGGACTCAATATAGATCCCTGCGGTAACCCGTTACATACCGTTCTTGGCCCGCGGAGTACATTTTTGTGATCACGAATATATATTTTCCTGTTTAAAAACAAGTTTATTATATTAGTTGCTACCCATTTGCTGATACCCATTCCACACAATTTTGATTTTAAGATACTCAAATCAACCACATCATATGCACCTTTTAAGTCGACAAATAAACATAACATGTATTTATTTTGAGAAAAACATATTTGTGCATCAGTAACCAAATGAGTCAATGCAATAGTACTATGACCTCTACGAAATCCGTACTGTGCAATGGGTAGAAGAGAATTGCTTTCAATAAAATATTCTAGTCGAAATTTAATCATTTGTTCAAATGTTTTAGTAAGCCACGACATAAGTGATATAGGTCGAAATGATGACGATAATTTTGGATCTTTATATGGCTTATGTATTAGACATATGACAATGTTTTTAAGACTCTCAGCATAATCTTGTTTCAACCACCAGTTATTGAAAACTTTTAAAATGATTTGTTTTGCTGAGTCTGGAAGATTGTCTAAAATTTTATATGTAAAGCCGTCCAAACCAGGAGCCGTGTTCTTGGTTTGTTTTAGTGCCAAAGAAAGCTCTGAAAAGGTGAAAGCTTCAGAAGTACTATCAAAAGTAGACCGAAAATGAAAATTATTTAGATCTTCCACGTTGATATTGGAGACTGAGGGCGGGGCAAGCTGATTTAAAACATCCTTAATTAAATCGTCATTTAATGGAGGTCTCCTTTGATTGTGATATTTGTTTCTAATTGATTTTATATAATTCCAAATTTTAGAAAGTGGAGTAGATCTATTAAGATCATTAATAAAATGCACCCAGCTATTTCTTTGTTTTAATTTGAAAATGCGTTTAGCCTTTGCAGAAATATTTTGATAGACCAGGTAATTGGGAAAATTTCCTTTTTTTTTAAACCTTAAGGGCTTGGGAACGAGCTTCTACTATTTTTGAACACTCTTCGTCCCACCAGTAGGGCCTTGGCGAAGAAGGAAGAAATGGTTTTTTAACAGGCATTGATTTAGAAGCTGGAGATATAACGTCAAATAAATGTTCTGTCAGTTGACAGTTATCTAGATCATTGAAAGAAAAGTTAATATTGATTTCATTTTCAATAAGTGCTTGGAAAACTGACCAATCAGCCCGAGAGTCGTTCCATTTGGATGCAGGACTTATTTCGAAAGATGTAGGGGAAATCTGGAGTCCAAATTGTATAGGATAGTGGTCAGAACCTAGTGTATCTTCTCGTTCGGACCAATTTATCAAATCCGCCAAGAAAGGAGAGACAATAGTTAAATCTACTGCAGAGTGGTTGCCATTTGGATTTACCCTAGTGGGTGATCCATCATTTAAGGTAACTAGTTCCAAAATATCTATAACCTCTATTAAAACCTTTCCACCACGATCTTCGGGATAGGACCCCACCTGTAATGGTGTACATTAAAGTCACCACAAAAAATTGTACGAGAAATATTAAACTGTTGAAATAAATTTAATCAATCCTTTTTTGACACAACTATATCAGAGAGTTTGTATGTTGAAACAAAAGATATATTTATATCCGGAATAAATACTGCACATACTTCAATGCCGTTTTCAAAATTTGGGACTATTACACATTCTTGATAGTTTATGGTTTGTAAAATAAAAATTCCAACTCCTCCATAACCATTATCTCGACATTTTTTATAGAAATTGTACCCTTTTATACAAAAATTACTATTAGACTTTAGCCAAGTTTCGGAAACAATGATTATGTCAACGTGGTTTGTATTAAGGTAATTTAATAAACTACCTTTGTTAGTTGTTATTGATCTACTGTTCCACTGTAAAATAACTAACTGACTTCTAAATATTTGTTTGTTAGCCATTAAAAGAACTTATTAATAAAAATGTTTTTCACTTGAATTAGATTCACTATATGTATCCATAATATCAGTCGGATCGTTTGAAACGAAGGCATTCTCTACAAAATCCCTGATGTTGGATTCCGTAAAAGTATTAAGTGAAAATTGAGAATTTTTTTGAAACTTATTTATAAAAGATGTAATTAGCATTATAGTTTTTTCTTTATAATCTATAAACTCTCCTCTGTAGGGGTTAGGAATAATGGGTTTAGATTTTTGACTAGGCTTATTTGATTTTTTAGGTGGCATAATATCAGCTGTAGGAGAGGTTGGATGTGATCGCTTAATTGATTTTGTAATATTTGGTTTAGCCATTGATTTTGGTTTTTTAATAGTAAAAGTCGATGAGCTATTACCTGAAGTGTTTGATAGGGACGGAAAATTATTATCATTACTTAATATTGAAAATCTATTATTAGTAGTTACTTTTGCGTATGACGGGTTGTTATATATGTGTTCTGCTTCTTTAAAAGATATATTTTCTAAGGCCATAATTTGTTTTATCCCTTTTTGTTTTGTGTATACAGGACAGACACGTGATACTGAAGGATGGCTGGTATTATTACAATAGATGCACATGTTTTCTTCTTTACATTCCTCTTCCGTATGACTGGTATCTGTACACCTTCGGCATCTCTCATTTTTTGATTTGCATTGCTTGGCTGTGTAGCCGTAACGCAAGCATTTGAAACACTGTACAACGGGTTGCACATACGGTTCAACGCGGAAGTTGCATAAATTTATTTGTACACATTGAGGAATTTCATTCCCTAAAAATTCAATAATGATCATTTGTCTATCAATTAAGCACGCATTTCCATCAGAGGCGATAATCCGCCTTTTCATACGCTGTACATCCACTACCTGTCTGTTTGATTTGATCGCCGTTAATAAATATTCTTCGGAAAAGAAAGTATCTACCATTTTGACCACCCCCTTTTTATGTGTAGAATTTAGGAATAAATGCTATTAAATCATTTTTAAGTATAACATCGTGATTAACTAATGAATTTGCTATTTCTAATGAATTGAAAATAACTTTAACTCTATTAATTCCAACGGGTTTAATGTCAATTACATTATTTTTTAATATCTCATCAACAAGAAGAAAATGGCCAATCTTAATGGGAAATAACCTTCCTAGGTTCAAATTTTTATGCTGCACGAACAAAAAAAGAGAGAGAGAAAAAGGGATGAAAAGGGGGGTTCCGGGACGAAATTTTTTAAGAAAAAGTTAGTCGTATAATAAGCACCCATTGATATACCAGAATAAAAATAAAAACGGAATTGTGTCTATTTTGCGAGGTTCAACCTCTGTTTCCTACACTATGTATAGAACTACTACAAACTAAACTATTTCTAATATTAACTCTTATTTTTAGTGTGTTTATTATTTCGAATGGTTTGCACATTTCTCGCAATACTTTCCTTCTGTGTCCATGCTATTCTTAGCACCCTTCTGTAACACCACATTCATAATCGCAGGTTTGGAAGAAGAAGACGTTTCTGCAAATTTTGTCAATTCCAGTTTATTGCGTAATTCACTTCTAAAATACTGTGTACAAATGTTACAAAAGCGACAGAACTCTAACTATGTGCTGAGCCGCTACAGAGTAGTTGCGTCGTTATTGAAAGACGCACCACTTTAGACCTTGTTTCAGATGAATAATGACGCAACTGTAAATAGGGTTGAAAATGGGGGGACTAAATTAATGAAATGATAATGAAATTCGAACCAATAGGGATGAAACTAAAAGCCATCATTGTAAGAATAAACGCCATATCGATGCTCCTCGACGGCTACTCTTTATTTATTCTCTATTTTTAATATTTAAAAATTTTTAGATGAACATTATGAACAATGACGCAACTGTAGATAGAGTTAAAAATAGGAGAAATAAATTAAGATAATGAAATTCGAACTAATAAGGATAAAAATAATACTACATTATATACCGCGGGACTGAAGTAGTACATTTAATCCTGAAGGTAAAGTTTATGGCCCGACCGCAGGGAGGGCCATAATTTACCTGAAGGATTAAATGTACTTCAGTCGCAAGGTATATACGATACTTTTCGTACTTCCGGTATGATTTTATTAATTATTTCAATAATTTCAATCAGTTTTTTCTCTCTTCAACTCATTTAATAAACTGTCTTTAAAATAAGTTACCATAGTAACATTGCGTTGTGACAGTTATAATTTAGAAACATTGTCATTACTAGTGTCATTGTAAAGAAACATTGTTATTGATAATTATTGGTATCATGAGTGAAGAAGGTGTATCTGATATTGATAAAAGAGCAGCCGAAGTAGGTGAAGAATTGTTACCACCGAAATCTAGAAAACTATACGAGCAGCAGTACGATGCTTTTAAAAAGTGGTGCCGCTTAAAAAATGTGAGACAACCTACTGAAAATGCGCTGTTAGTCTACTTCGATGATAAATCAAAAGCGGTTTGTGCCTCAACTCTCTGGGCACATTACTCAATGCTGAAATCGGTTATTAACATTAGAGAAGATATTGATATAAGTAAATTTCCAAAATTATTAGCTTTTTTGAAGAGAAGAAATGAGGGATTTAAGCCAAAGAAGTCAAGAATTCTCACGTCTGAGCAGGTAGATCAGTTCTTACGGGAGGCTCCGGATGATAAATATTTAATGCTTAAGGTAAATTTGGAAATTTGTTTATATTCAGAAATTTTAAGAAATCAATTTTTTGTAGGTTGCACTTATTTTGGGCGTTGCGGGAGCTTGTCGTGGAAAAGAGTTGGTTGATTTAGAAATCGACGATGTGAGAGATTTGGGCGATTCCTTCCTAATTGCGATTAGAAACACCAAAAATAAAATTGACCGAAATTTTGTGATCAAAAATTCAGAAAACAGTGCCATCAGTTTTGTGGCGATATTTCGGAAATATGTGGCATTGCGAAAGACAGGGACAACTCATTCAAAATTTTTTGTTCAATACATCAACAAAGAATGTACTACGCGAGTAGTAGGAAAAACATGTTTGGTACAATTCCACGGCAAATAGCAGCTTTCTTGAAATTAGAAAATGCGACGTCTTATACGGGACATTGTTTTAGACGCACATCTGCGTCTTTGTTAGCTGATTCGGGAGCAACAATAGACGTGCTGAAGAGACATGGAGGATGGAAATCCTCCAACGTGGCCGAGGGATATATTGAATCGTCTATTAAAAATAAACAAAAAATTTCAGATAAAATATTTGGTCAAGTCGCCGATTCGTCCACTATAGTTATGCCACAGTCCTCATTCTCGCTTCCTGTTTCCGCAGGATCTTCGAAACAAACACCAGTTCAATATGAAAAGGACCTATCTGTTACTCGTCAGTTACCTGCTGCATTAACCCAGGAAAGACTGGTCAATATGACGAACTGTCACAATATTAATTTGAATATTAACGTTAATTACCATTCTAATTAATTATATTTTTCAATAAAATATCCCTTAAATTCGTTTGTTTGTGATTTAATCGTTCCGGGAGTTTCGTCAATATTTAATCCCGGAGGGATTAAATGTGACACTTTAGTACCTGTCACAAGGGAGTGAAGTTGTCACTTTAGGCCCGGAAGTACGAAAAAGCCTATTTTAAATATTTAAAAATCGTTTTTTGCTCTTCTGGGAAATGTGGCTTTTTGTAGTTACGTCATTCTTCTTTCGGACCGGCGAGTTAATGTCATTCATCCGCCTAAATGCCAAAAGATTCGTAAAAGTATCAAAAGAGCAAGTTTTAAATCGAAGGATGGCAGTATGATGCCCGTGAACAACAATGTCAGAAATATTAATTTTATTTAATATTTCATCGATTGTCATTTATACGACATATACTTTCGATTATACGACATATGACAGAAGCTCTTAACAAATGACTGTGAATGAAAAGCTCTATGATGAACATCTGGTTTTTGAGAGTTGAAAATTTAAAGAAAATATTCTTTCCTTTAGAAAGCTAGAAGTAAATATTATATTTATAAGTATGTTGTCTTTAATAGAAGTTTTGTATAGTTAATCCTTTTTTTTTTATTTAATATTTCAATTTTTTGTTTTCAGTCTGTGTCTTTGATTCAAGCAACTGAAATAAACTATTGATATAATGTGGGCACACTTAATATGAACCTCTTGAAATAATTCAAGATAATAGTTATCATTAAAAAACAACCTATTTCTGGAAAGAGATTACATTTTTACACTATAAATACAATATTTGATATTGAAATATTGCAATTATTAGATCTAGTGGTAGCGATTTTTTCTAAAATAATGTGCTATTTTAACAAGTTTTCGCTTCTTTTACTTCTTTATTCTCCATTATTATCGAAAAGTGATCCATGTACAGTTACACAGTTTTCTCAAGTAGCTCAAGCTGTGAATGATTGTACTAACTTAATTATTTCTAATTTAGTAGTACCTGGGGGCCAAACACTTGAGTTACATCTAAAATATGGAGCCACTGTGACTTTCGAAGGAACCACTGTCTTTGAGGTGGCCCATTGGGAAGGTCCTCTTATCGAATTTACTGGAGAAAAGGTATTAGTGCAGGGTGCATCAGGTAAGATTTATTAAAAGTCATTTAAAACTCAAAATTAATCTAAAGTATAGGCACATATCGCACATCCTCTCAAACAGTGGCATAAGTCAGAAAAGCAAAATATCGAGAAAACGACGTTTAAAGTTATATATACCTCTTTAATCATCAGTCAACTGTGGGTGAAGTCCACGGGCAGTGTAAAAAAGAGTATTGTAATTTTATTATTAGGAAACACGGTGCGATACAACGGGTGTGAATATTTGTGCACCAATTTTTGTGTTTAAATCAGACATCGACAGTTTTAATTAGTAAGGTAATTTAAGACCTTTTTCTTATTTTCAATGTTTATGCATTTGTTTATTTATATTTACATATGGATTACGAGAAGGAGAAGTAAAGATTATTAAAATTTGAGGAAGTATTGACTGACGAGGAAACGTATGAAGATGATGATGAACAAAGTTACTTTTTATTAAAGTAATATAATGTTGACACAAACGCATATCTACAAAATTATATGATCATATATTCATTAAATAATATAATTGTACACAATTTTGCAAAAAAAATTTTAAATATTGCTGACCCATATTTTTGGACCCGGTCTTCTGCACCGTGCGCGAGTATTCGATCACAAAAAATTGGCGCGAGTAACGGAAGGTTAATTATGCTAAAAATATTTAAAAAAAAAACAGCTGTAACACTATACAGATAAAATAACGAAAAATTTACGAAATAGTATTTAACAAAAGTGGCACTTTCAGTACAGAATACACAGGGTGTCCCAGACTAATTTATCCAGGTTATATCTCTTTAATGAATAGACATTTTCGAATAAGACAAAAACTGATCTATTCAATTTGTTATACACTTTAATGGAGCGTAGAGAAAATCATCCCCTAAATATTCATCCCTTAGTTACAATCCCCAACTTAAATTTTTTAATATCACCCTGTACATTTTTTTATAGTTTTGGATGTGGTCTTCTATTGTCTATTCAACAGATTTTTTAAAAATAAAATTAGTTTGTAAGTAATCAAGAAAATATCAGTACATTTTTGTTAATTTAATTATATGTCCCAGACTAATTATTTATCCAGGCTATATTTCTTAAACGAATAAAGATTTTCGACAAATGGGACAAACACTATTCCATTTGTAATGCACTTTATTATGGCGTAGAAAATATTCATCCCCTAAAAATTCATCTCTTAGAAATAGGCTGCCATTAAAAAAATTAAAGCTAGGGGTTGTAACTAAGGGATGAATATTTAGGGGATGATTTTTTTCTACGCCATATTAAAGAGTATTACAAATGGAATAGATCAGTTTTTGTCCCATTCGAAAATCTCTATTCGCTTAAGAGATATAGCCTGGATAAATTAGTCTAGGACACCCTGTATGTAACAATATCATTATTATTATATGGCTAGGCTAACAGACTTATAATTTTTAATGATGTAACTTTAAGTACAAGCAACAACATTAAACAAAAAAATACTGCAGGAATAAAGATAAATAAGTGATAAATGAATGTGTCACTTTTCTTGAGCTCATCTAGATTGTCTCCCAGACTGTTTTAAATAAAGTAATCACTAGAGCTCGGGAAATATGCAAAATGCATATTAAGTGCATATTTGCATATTTGGGATAAATTGTGTAAGTGCATATGCATTTATTAAAAGTGCAAATTTTCATATATATATCACAATATGGACAAACATCTGAGGACACAAGTAATGTGGTTTAGCGAGGTAGGTAAAAATATTCCTCGGAAATACCACTTGTTGGTATTAGCATAATATGACAATAGACCCCAATGGACAGTAATGCAATTGTAAGACTGGTTGCAATATTCCAATTGCAAAATTGGATAATCCATCAGTCCAACATTTTTTAAAAAGTTGCTGCAATAATGATGTACAAGTTCCTTCTGCTACGACTATACGAAAAATATATGTTGATTCCAGCATGTAATTTACTCTTGAAGCGATTAAAACAGCAATTGGGAATAATCCAATATGGATATCTGTGGACGAGACGACTGATGTTAAAGGATGGTATATTACAAATTTTGATATAGGAAGTTTAAACGGGAGTGAGTGTAGCACCGGATATTTAGTTTCCGTTAAGGACTTGCAAAAAACGAACCACACACCGGCAAAATTAGCCGAACGCGTTAAAAATGGGACATGTTTGATGTCTCGTATTTCATAAACCAGTGGTCCGATTTGAGTGATTCTTTTAGTATATTATAGCCTTATTATTTAAGAATACCGTTGTAATAATATTGTTGCTAGAAAGGTAAATACCATTTTATACCGGGTGTACCAATCATACTGTGTTTTTTTCTGAAAGTTTGGAACACCCTGTGGAATATTCTAGCATATGTAAAATATTAGAATTAATACTCGATTGTAGATTTAGGTTTGCTTAACATTTTCCTTTTCGATTCATTTACTTATGTGAGATAATAAAAAAGTTATGTGCGTTAAAATCTATCCATGTTTTTCATCAATAAATCCTCATAGTAGGGGAGGAAAGTATACTAAATTTGCAGTTACTCGAGCGTTATGGGGACCTATTGGATTGTGAAGAGTATGTGCTAAAATCAGAAAAAGGTTAAGTTAAGTTTTCCATAAAGTGGGGGACTTTTCATTTTTTAATTTAATTTTCCATTTGAAACAATCATTTTTCTCCGATTATAGCGCTATCTATCCATAATTCGAAAAAATATGTCGAATAAAAGTTGCTTATTTTTACGTAAAGAATCCAAATCTGCAAAAAAAATTGGGGCTCCTATTTAAGATTTTAAATTAAATCCCCCACCCCACCTCCGTGGGGGCTCGTGACACCCCACGGAGAGGGGTGGGGGGTAAATTAAAAATTATAAATACGAACCCTGCGATATTTTGCGAAATTAACATCAGATCGTAAAACTGCAAAATACACCTATTCAATATTTTTCAAAACTCTACCGAATGGCACCAAACACGACCCCCCACGGAGGTGAGGTGGGGGGTTACATTAAAATATTAAATAGGAGCCCTCAATTTTTATTGCAGATTTGGATCCTTGACGTAAAAATAAGCAACTTTTATTCGCTACATGTTTTCCTATTATGGATAAATGGCGCTATAATTGGAAAAAGCGATTGGTGGAAATGGACAATTAAATTGAAAAATGGAGAGTCCCACACTCTATGGAAAACTTAACTTAACTTTTTTTGGTTGTAGCACCCACTCTTCACAATCCACTCCAGGTCCCAAGAACGCTCGAGTAATTGCAAATTTAGCATACTTTTCTCCCCTACTATGAGGATTTATTGATAAAAAACATGGCTAGTTGTTAAAGCACATAACTTTTTTATTTTCCAACATAAGCAAATGAATCAAAAAAGAAAAAAGAATGTGTGTGTACTTTGTACGCACGTAAGAAGATATTCTTTTATTATATAGGTAATTTAAACGAAGTTAATATACTTAACAGGTTATTTGTATTTTATTTAAAAATTAAACTAACTTTCTTATCTACCACTTTCAAAAAATTTTTATTGAAATAACGAAAAATAAAAAAAAAAAGTATGAATCGTCCAGGATTAGATCCCGCGACCTTTCGTGTGCTTCCGTTCTCTGTCCCACCGCTCTGCCAACTACGCCATCGAGCCACCTGAATTGACGCGTAAGTTTCGGATATAATTACACAACACGGCGACAAACTGTAAAAATGTTATGCCTACATATTTTATTATTTTACTACAGGGAAACACAAATCCAAAAACACAAGAATTATAATAAATAATACATTTCCTAAAACCACTAATATATTCTTTTAATGACTTATTTGCACGGTTACAGATACATACATACCTATCTTGAAAGATTAGCAATGAACTACATACTGTCAAAACTACATACTGTCAGTGTGCGCAGGCGCGTGGTTGATGTACAATTTTACCCTCAATCGATTCGCCGCTAAAGAAGAATATCTTCAAAAATGTTAAGAAAGCATAATTCTACAATCGAGTTTTAATTTTAATATTTTATATATGCTGGAATATTCCACAGGGTGTTCCAAACTTTAAGAAAAAAACACAGTATGTTTGTTACACCCGGTATAAAATGACATTTACCTGTCTAGCAACAATATTATTACACCGATATTCTTAAATAATAGGCTATAACATACTAAAAGAATCACTCAAATCGGACCACTGGTTTATGAAATACGAGACATCAAACATGTCCCATTTTTAACGTGTTCGGCTAATTTTGCCGGTGTGTGTATTTGTGGATTTGCAAATGAACCTCTGAGTAAATTTTTTTACCTCAACCGATACCAACAGAAAAAATTTGTTATTGTCAAGTGATGCTGTACCATGTATGATCAAAGCTGGACAATATTTAAAAATATTTTTTCCAAATTTGATACACATCATTACAGTCGAACCCGCTTATTAGAGTACCGGTTATAAGAAAAATATTATCAAAAAAATGTCAAGATGGCGTCAACTCAACATGTCAATAATGAAGTGGTAGAAGTTAAAACTTGCATTAAGTGTCACAAAGTTCCACAAAGTGGTTTGAAATGTGCAAAATGTGGTGTGTTATCTCATAATGGCTGTCTGAAGTTGTTGGAGGGAATAAAATATATGGACGATGGCACTGTGTTGTGCTGCGAAGTAGATGTAAAGTTTGATGGGGAGCTGAGTGAATCAAGTGCGATCTATTACAGCGAGGACCCTAAGATCTTGGAAATAAGGTATTTAAAGAAAATTATTATACAAAATGAATTAATAGTAGCAAATCAACAAATAACCATACATGCTCTTCAAGATCAATTAAAATTAGTGAATAAATTAAATTTTGACAATGGTAGGCTGCCATCTACAAGTCAAGTAATAAATTCAAATAATCAATTAAACAGTAACCTACCGGATTTAAACAACAATGTACAAACTCCCAAGAAAAACGTAAATTACAAATTAAAAAGAAACTGGATCTCGTAAAACCATTACTGATGATAAGGCGAAGTCAATTACTACAAAAAATGTTATAAATTTGATGGAAAACACCAACAACAAACAAGGGAATTCCTTAATATATAATAAAAGTCTACCAGCTGGTATATTAAAAATACAAATAGAGGCCAAGTGTAACGAATTAATAAATTTAGGAAAAAATGATGACGCAAATTCTCAAAGTGTGGAATTTAGTAAAGTAAATGAACAAGATCATGAATGGCAAACAGTTCATTATCGTCGAAAAAGTAGTAAACAAAACATTATTATTGGAAGTAATAAAACAACTGATATAAAAACAATTCCGAAAATGACGACTTTTAGAGGACGACTTTTGGAGTTAGACTATGGAGAAGAGTTGTCAGAGACAAGGATGAATGCCCATTACGAACTGTGATGACACTCATGATGACGATGATCTGGGAACAATGGTAAACGAACAATTGGACCACTCACAGGAGATAAAAAGTAGAATTGAGAAGCTCTTTAAAAGCCACAACCTCACTCTGGACACCAAAGTAAAGCTCCTAGGATGTTATATCTTCTCGACAGGAGTTGAATCCTGGACACTCACTAAGGAGATAGAGAAGAAACTTAATTAGAATATCTCGGACACATAATGAGGAACGGCACTAAATACAGATTATAATATTCACGAAGTGAGGAATTAAGAGAAGAAGAATATCATGGTAAAAAACCACAATAACAACAACAACTACCTAATACATTTGGACGAAGATTAGAAAGGCTAATAGGCCTGGATCCCGCGTACCAAAAAAAAGTAATGTAAGCTGAAATTTAGCAAGCTGAAAATTTGAACAGCTTAACGGTGTCTAGTCGGACAAAGTTTGATTGTGTCTAGTCGGACAAACATAGCAAGCTGAAAATTTGAACAGCTTAACGGTGTCTAGTCGGACAAACTTTGATGCATGAGAACACTGGAAAAGGGAAGTTTTAATTGTGGAACGTGATTTTAATTATTGTGGAACTTGTCATCCTGACAAGTTTATTGTTATGAAAACTAGCAGGTTGTTAAGTTTATTCCATAGCAAACTTTATATATGATCAAATGTTTGTCCGAAAAATATGTTGGGCATTTTAATAAGTCCGACACGTAGAACATGTAAAATGACAGGAATTATGTTGGTGATAAATAGCAATCTGATTTTAGCAAGAGAGTTTAATGAACGGGTAACAAATCAATTCAAAGTTCTGTCCGACAAAATAGATGGGACGTTTTCGTAGTCTCACGTTCGAAACTTGTAACCTGTTCCACAATTAAAACTTCCCCTGTTCCAGTGTTCCCATACATCAAAGTTCGTCCGACTAGACACTGTTAAGCTATTAACAAATTTTCAGTTTGCTAATAATAAACTTTTTTTTGGTACGCGGGATCCAGGCCTATAAGATTCAGAAGAAAAAGAAGTGTCCAGATCTGTGAGCCATAAACGAAAAGGCTTTGAAAGAATTAAGTACTATTTGCCCAATACTAATCAAGCTAATGCGTTTTTTATTTTTTAAGTACTTTTTATCACGAACTCATTTTCTATACTTTTGCACCCTATCTATCGATGTTTTTTAATGGAAAACGAAGAAAACTTCTCAATTTCTTCCAAACAAATGTTGCGAATAAGAAAATTTGAAGTTGATAAAATATTCTACAAAAATACTTCTTTTCTTATTTTCCGCTTCTATGGAAACAGAGTACTTTCTGCTCGATTTGGCAACACCGAAATAACCTAACAAAGCGAGCACACAAGTAAGATTTCAGCAGGAAACTCGGAATATAACCTTGACGACCAATCTCAATAGTCATCAGGAGCGGCCATTTGTAATCAGCCATTTTTCCCGCTGTAATAACGTAAGGGGTGGAACCTCAATATTTGTAAAAAACGATTTAAGCAGAGAGTGTCAGCCTTTGAATTTCATTAACAAACTGTCAATCGAAATGATTATTGAGGTATCTGGTATAACTTTCAGGAGAGACTGCTGCCTTTTCAATATTTATAGAAGACCCTCTGATAAGCCCGAGGATTTGGATAAGTTTTTCGAGCAATTTACATAAGTATGTCATAATTGGTGGTGATTTTAATATATGTCAGTTAGAAAACTTAAGTAAGTCAAAAAAACTTTTTGACATCTTTAATGCTTTTATGCTTAGCTTACTAATTACTGAGAATACGCGAATTTCTACAACAATAAACTATACTAGTTTTACTTCTATTGATTATATACTAACAAACAAACCAGAAAACACCACTATTTCCAATTTTGATCCTGCACTATCGGATCATCATTGCCAAGTACTTAAATTTGACTTTGGAAACTGCGTTCCTGAGGAAATTTATTAAACTATTGCTGATCGAAACATTAGTGAACACTCAATAGCAGAATTTGGTCAGTCCATTGCGCGATCTAATTATGTTATCAATTCCGAGGAGGACGTAGATGAAATATTCGATAATTTTTTTAAATGATTTTTTATGGCATTTTAATATAACCTTCGAAAGGAGGGAGAAAAAAATTAATGTAAATAAATTGGATGGACTTTATAAAATTAAATTCTCTGACCAACTTAATATCAAAAAACAAAGACTTAGACATCTTAACTGGCTTAGGAATAGAACATTTGACATGAATGTCAATAACGAGTATAAATGATTAAAAAAGGAAGTTAGTTCAATGATTGTAAGAGAAAAAACACTACAGTAATAAAAATAAAACAGTATGGAATATGGTCAATTGTATTAAGGGCAAAAAAACAGATAATTCTATACCAAAAGTAGAATACAAAAATCAACTAATCACTAATTCTTTTGATAAAGCAATGGCTTTTGGTGATCATTTCTCAGTTGCCGTTATTAATAAGCTTACGGCCCATTTTGGCTCTAATTTCTCACGCAGTTGTGCCACCGGTCCACAACTGAACAATAGTATGTTTTTTAATCCAGTTGTAGAAGACGATATTATTGAAATTATTAATAATTTGCCAAATAAAAAATGTTCTGGATGATATACTATCCAGTCCGTACGACATAGATATGGGCACCCCACAAGGAAGTGTCTTAGGTCAACTAATTTTTTTAATTTTTATTAACGATCTTTCTTATTATATATCTGAAGGCAAGGTCCTTATGTATGCGGATGATACGTGTATAATTCTCTCTGATTTTACAGAAAAAGGTTTAAATGAGGAAATAAACATTGTTCTTAACGAATTTTCAAAATGGTGTCATAGTAACAAACTCATGATAAACTATGATAAAACAATCTCCGTCAACTTCCACACTATTCAAAGATGTCCACCGGACTGTAGTTTTTTGTTTAATAATATTTTAGTAACACCAACCAAGTCAGCAAAATTTCTAGGAACAACCTTAAATAGCAGTTTGTCTTGGGTACCACAAATAAAAATTACTTGTAAAAAATTAAACAATTGCTTTTATCTTATGTTGACACTAAAACAAATGTTGGACAGGAATACATTATTATCCATTATTATTACTCTTATGCATATTCCGGTATTTCATATAATGTAATAGTATGGGGCCAATCGAGCGATGTTCAGCGAGTTTTCGTTCTTCAAAAACGGCTGATTCGACTAATATTCGACTTACTATTCCGAACTTCATGTCGAGATACTTTTAGACATTTTAAAATTTTAACAGTCCCATCTATTTACATCTATAGATTAGTTTCATATGTGTTTAAGAAGAGATATAATTTGTTGAAATTTTCGGACCTACATTTATACAGTACCAGGCATAAAGACAATTTTATTTTAAATAAAATATACCACAATTTTTCAAAAACATCACCTTTATACTCAGGTATCTCGTTATATAATATGCTACCAGAACAATTAAAGAGCTCAAACTCAACAACTCTGTTTCAGAAAAAACTTAAAAGATTACTGGTAAATGGATGTTTTTATTCCATTCAGGAATTTAAAGACAGTCTTATGAACTACGTGTAGTGTAATTTATTTATAATCACTGTTTTTTGTGTTATGTGTGTTTTTTTATTGTTATCTGTGTTTTGACTATGTATATGCTGTGTATGTTAACACACTATATTTTATATTTTCATGTGATTGTAATTTTTCTTAGTTTTAACTCATTACTTATTATTATATACGTATTATATATCTGTATATTTACGGACACGTTCCTGTGGACACGTCCAATCTGTATGTTTACAGCGTAAAAGGACTAAATAAATTTGATTTGATTTGATTTGATTTGAAGAATATCCCGGTTTGTGGAATATAAATTCGAGGTCCCGAAACGTTTCCATTTACTCCTTAATAAATTTATCCGTTTATTGGAATACGTATTAATAGAGCAATACCGCTTGTAAGAATAATTTTCAGGCCAACGAATAAATTTTTACCTACAATTTCGAATTTCGTAAAAATTTAAATTATGTCTTGTATTATGGTTTCTCGCCAAGGGCTTCGAATGCCTGCAGTGCTGTTTTATTTCTATTATTTGGGTTTGTCAGATAGGTAATAAATATTTTACTGCGTTGTTATGAGCACCAATTCAATCGTTTACCGACCAATTCAGTCGTAAAATAATTTTCTTTGTCTACAAACTATACATATTGCCACCCAGTTGCCTGTTATAAAACTTTTAAGAAACAGTTCGCCCATCCCAATCGCTTGTAAATTATAAAACGTTTTCGGGATGGCCAAACCATTGTAAATTGTTTTAATTTTTATAATTCACAGCAACAAAGGTGACTAGTATTTTATGTAACAAAAAAACAAGCTACAATTACCGATTATTTCTCAAGACTAAATAAATAATTTTCTTATTAAGTATATTATGTATTTTAATACGAAAATTTTTACATAATCTATATATTGCATACATTTCATATTAATTACTGTATGCATCCACATAATATAATGTAATTTAGTTTTTTAATAAATAGGTTACGCTATTGTATTATTGACGTAAAAAGACCTAAAACCATATACATGTACATATTAACATATTATGTACTATTATTACGTATATTCGGTAAACTTATTACGGCTAGCCACCAATGATCGGCTATTAGAATATCCCGGTTATAAGAATATTTTTGCTTGGCACGAAGGCTATTCCAATTAGCGGGTTCGACGTACTTGTTTAGCACACGCTTTAAATAGACTTGCAGAAACTGTAAATACAGAATTTCCAATGGCCAATATCCTTATATAAAATATACACTCACCGGCACAAAATTCCGCCACCCAAAATTTTTGATTAAGTTTGAAAATTTATAACTTTATTATTTGTACTCCGATTTTCAAGATTCTTGCACCAGTTTGTAGGTACATGTATTGATATCGTTTGGTATTATTCCAGTAATACAAAAATTTTGCTTGCGTGGAATTATACGGGGGTGAAAGGAAGCGTTGTACTTTCTCCTAACTTTAAAACATTCTGTGGAAAAATGGAAGAGCTGATTTTGTTTCATAGTCCTGTCATACTATCCTGGAGGTATCACTAAAATTTTGTTTTTTGAATTATCCGAATATCTCTTTTCTTGTAAGAGCTGTACCATTTTTTGTAAATAAAAACACTGGTTGACTCATAAAATAGAGGGTGGATTGATAAGATTAGAATGGCCCGCATGCAGCCCAGATCTCAATCCCATTGAGTATTTATGGTATGAATTAAAAAAGCTATTAGCCGTCATCCTAGGCCTCCAGAAAATTTGGTACAATTATGGCCCTGGTAGAGAAATACCAGGCTATTCTCCAGGCAAGGATAACACACCTTTGTTTGATTCCAAACAGATTGCGAGCAGCCGTTGCCGCAAGAGGTGGATATACCCGCTATTGAATTGTTTTACTTTGTTGTTAATTTTGTTGTATTTTGTTAATTTTAGTGCGTTTGATATTTTTAATTAAAAAACCTTCAAAGCAGTGTTTTTATTTACAGCTCTTACAAGAAAAGAGATATTCGGATAATCCAAAAAACAAAACCTTAGTGATACCTCCAGGATAATACAAGAGGAGTATGAAACCAAATCAGCCATCCAATTTTTCCACAGAATTTTTTAAAATTAGGAGAAAATACAACGCTTTCATTCACCCCCGTATAATGCCATCTACGAAAAAATTTTTTGTTGCCGGAATAATAAAAACGACGTCAATACATGTACCTACAAATTAATGCAAGAACGTTGAAAATCGGAGTACAAATAATAAAGTTATGGATTGTCAAACTTAATCAAAAATTTTGGGTGGCGGAATTTTGTGCCGGTGAGTAGAAAAAATATTTTTAAAAGCCCCTCTGCAAGTATAGGTGTATAAAAATCGTTTACCTCATGTCTTTTATCCATTTGAACCTGTGATAACTAGATGGGAACTTGGTTAAATTCTTTAAATTTCATAACCGATAATTTTGAGGGAATTACACGTAGATACTCCATTTGCAGTTTCGATGTAGATAGTTTAGGTGCTATTAAAAAAAAATGTGGATGTTTAAAAAAACCGCTACTTACTAAAAAGTAATTTGGCACATATCCAAACCAACTTTGAAAATATTACTGAATTAATTACTAAATTATAAAAGCGAAACATTTCATTAGTATTGAAATTATCAATTCACTAATTGAAAAAATAAACAGTAATGGTAGGGGAGCAAAGTATGCTAAATGTGCAGTCACTCAAGCATTATGGGGACCTATTGGGTTGTGAAGAGTAGGTCCTAAAACTAAAAAAAGTTAAGTAAAGTTTTCCATTTTAGTGGGCGCTTGTCATTTTTTAATTTAATTTTCCATTTCCAACAATCGTTTTTTCCGATTATAACGCCATCTATCCATAATTCGAAAAAATATTTCGAATAAAAGTTACTTATTTTTACGTAAGGAATCCAAATCTGGAATAAAAAATGGGGGCTCCTATTTAAGATTTTAAAGTAACCCCCCACCCCACCTCCGTGGGGGGGTCGTGTTTGGTGCCATTCGATATATTTTTCAAAAACATTGAATAAGTGTATTTTACAGTTTTTCGATCTGATGTTCATTTCACGAAATATCGCGGGATTCGTATTTAAACTATTAAATTTACCCACACCCCTCTCCGTGGGAAGTCGTGTTTGATATCGTTCGATTGATTTTAAAAAAATATTGAGCAAATATTTTTTAGTTTTTCGATCTGTCATTCATTTCGCGAAATATTCGCTTTTTTCTTGTGAAAATTTGTGACTCCCCCATTTCCTTACGCCCCGCTCAAATCGTAAGATTTTTGAAATATACACTCTTTTGCATGTACTTAACTTACCTTATCTTGATCTGACAATTTCGAGTTTTTTTAAGGATAGATTTTATTTTTCGGGCCCCCCTTAACGAACTCCCCTGCGTTAAGAGCCAATATATGGTAGAGGTGTATCTGCAAGGTACCAGGTTTCTCCCCATATGATAATCTGACGCGCTCGAGTAACTGCAAAAATCCCCGCTTGGGCTCCCCTACCATAAGGAAAACCAAAAAAGTGTATCAAAAATTCTGCACGGTGTTAGAAAAATGACGGATATAAAAAAATAATTATTCAAATAAATAATAGTATTAAGATGGGGACTGATTGAAAATAATTTAATTTTACGGGTAGAATCCTCAATTATACAATATTTTAAGTTTGGTCGTTTAATATAACTTCATGTGAAGTAGAAACAAGTTTTTCCGCGTATAAACAAACAAGAATAAAAAACCGCTAAACGCCGTAAAAATGAGTGGCGCATACAATATTCCAGCTACAAAAGATCTGAAAAGAATATTACGTGGCGCGAAAATGTATTTTCATTTTGATGCAAAACAAAATTCTAGTTTTAATGTAAAAGACTTTTCCATAATATTTGCTAAATTTGAAGTAAACGCGCCACAATAGAGTAAACTTTGATACAGTTTGAATTTTGAAACTCTTTTGTGGCGCGTTTACTTCAAATTTAGCAAATGTTATGGAAAAATCTTTTAAATTAAAACCAGAATTTTGTTTTGCATCAAAATGAAAATACATCTTCGCGCCACGTAATATTCTTATCAGATCTTTTGTAGCTGGAATATTGTATGCGTCACTCATTTTTACGGCGTTTAGCGGTTTTTTATTCTTGTATCATGAGTTTTTCAAAGTTATTTAAAAATTAAATGTATGAAGTTGAATGAAATGTTTCTCGATTACACGTTAAGTTTTATAAATGGTCGCCGTTGTCGCATTACCTCCCAAATGATCTAGTGTCCATCGAATGTACACTAGATTTTTTTTCTTTTCGACATAGATTGAGATATTGGGATGGCCGGTAAATAAACTCGGATTGCCGGTTGCCAGATCAAATTTAGCGTCGTAACCACTGCAACTACATAAACGGAATAATCGTTAATTGGATTATACTTTTGTAGCTTAATAACTTCTAAACGGCTTAGCCGATTTTGATCCCTAAACATGAGTTTGAAACATATTGACAAGTAATATCTGATGCATCGAAGGTCAAGTAAGATAACTGAAGCTATTACAGGAATTATTGAGCTTGAAAAACCGTTTTTCCCATAGATAATAGATTTGATCATATTTATGAAGCCTATTACATAAAAATTCGAATTTTCCCCAATTTGGGGTATACACCGTTAGATTTGTCTGGAGTCCTTCTACAAATGCTCAGTATTGGCGCAATTCGTAGGTTGAAATTTTGAGTAATTGTCGAAACACCAAAATTTTCAAAGTTTAGTTTTTCAGTTTTTCGGCTACACTGAGCCGAGTATATGTCTGATCCTGACGGATTATACACCATTTGAAAGCTTAACTCAACACTATTGATTTGGTGTATTTGAGGTTCTCCTGTCTCTTCTTGAACCGAAGATATATACATACATACCCCCAAAAAATATGCCGTTTTGTACCTGCCAAGTTCTATAACTGGCTTCACAATGGGTCAAAAATCACAAACTACACCGGTTCTGAATCGGCCCTGACCCCCTCTTCAAATACAGAAAAAAAATTCAGATCGGTTTAACTTTTCCACACACATACATACATACATACATACATACATATCCACAAATATTTTCCCTTTTTTAAATAGAAATTGAGTCATAATTCTGAGCTCGGTAACTATTGAATGGTATAATCGATTTTTAAAATTAGATATGTGCTGGAAAGGTAATGATCAGTACTATTAGAAGCCGAAAAAGTCGACTTAAACTTTCGAAATTTTTGGGAGTTTTGGGGACGAGAACGAAAAACAAACCCTAAATAGGAAGGGCCCTAAAATCCACACCCTTGGACCAAAATGGATGGTTGATATATGAATGGGTGAGTCATTTCCTGAACTTTAAGATGGGAGTTGGCACAATTTTCAATTCAGTCAGATTTAGAAAATAGAAAATTTCGTGTATATAATATAGTGTCGCGTGTAGGGGGTGTAGGTGTGCGCCACTGGCGAGAACTGCCGTTCTCTAGTAATAAGTTTCTAACGTACACCATACAAAAAAAAACACCGCTAACCTACATTATTATGCTTCCAATTGGATTTTTCCATTTTTTTTTATTTATTGGTTTTTAACCTTAACATTTTTATTTTTATATTAGAAAGTTTGTTAAAAAGTTTTTTTGTAGGTTTTTATAAAATCTATAAGACTATTAATATTAAATCCTTTTAAAATCCTCAGTCGCAAAAAGAGGTGACTTGGTAAAGGTGGTTTTTGCCTGTTATTACAAGTTCTAATTTTATGTAGCTCACTCAATTCTTGTTGTAGAAAAAATTTTCGTAAACCAAGTTCTTAAGAATTAAACAAGCTACATTTTCATATCTAAACATTTTTTCGCATCTCTGATGCTAATCTTTCTATTCTGAAGAAATGGGCATGTTTTATCAAACTACAAAAATTCGTTATTCACTTTTAACTCAAGTTTTTTAAAAACTAATAATTATTTTAAGCAGGTTGAACTTCTATAGTCTATTAAAAATACATCAATAAAAAATACGGAATAAGGTCGATGACTAATTTTAATTAGGGTGGTAATTGGGGGGTTGTTTCCGATAAATTTTTGACTGAAATAATAGGGACTGGCACTCTTTTCATTATAAGTCACTTAATTTTTAAGCTACATACTTTATTTTTTATTTTTGAAGATAGATCTTTTTAAACATTTAAAATTAGTTTCTATAAGTTATCCTCGAAAAATGCATAGTTTTTCCGTCTTTTGACTTTGAAACTATATATAATATTTAGTATTTGACGAAGAAAAGCTAACATATAATAAAGTACAGCTCGATTACTATTGGTCTTAAAGATAAAAAAAACAATTTGTTTCTTTTTTAAAAGGTATATATTCGTTAAGTAAAGTTGTTTTGATAAAGCAAACACTTTTTGAGTTATTAGCAGAAAACTGATTAATAACATTGATTTTTTCGATATGAAACTAACACTTTCGATAACCAATAAATCGAAAACTGTTAATTTTATCAAAAATAAATAAAACATTTTTTGCTTACAATTAATGTTTTTACCAACATTTGCGGTCCAAATATATTACAAAATTTCCACCCCCAAGATGGGGTGGTAACCACCCCATCGTAAAAGCGTCTTTCGGCATCATATAGATTTTGATCCTTGGACTTTCCACTACTTATTGTCAAATTTTCAAGCAAATCGATCCATTCTGTAAAAATTGCGAAGTGAAAAGTTTCAGTTCCTGGACTAATTATATTTTTGGAGCTCTATAACTTTTGAACGGCTTAACTGATTTTGATCAATAAACATGAGTTTGAAACGTATTGGCAAGTAGTATCTGATGCATCCAAAATTAAGTATGATAACTGAACGTATTACAGGAATTATTGCGCTTGAAAAACCGTTTTCCCATAAGAAATTGATTAAATAATAATTATGAAGCCTATAACTTAAAAATTTGAATTTTTACAGATATGGTGTATACATCGTTAGATGCGTCCAGAGACCGTCTACAAACGCTCAGTTATTGGCGAAATCGTAGGTTGAAATTTTGAGTAATTGTCGAAAAACCAAAATTTTCAAAGTTTAATTTTTTAATTTTTCGGCTATGGTGAGCAGTGTATATATCTCAGCTTGACAGCTTAGGCACTGTTTGAAAGTTCAACTCAACCCTATTAACCTGATGTATTTGCGGTTTTCATGTATCTTCTTGAACCTAAGATATATACGCCCAAAAAATAAGCTATTTTGTATTTACCTAGCCCTCTAGCGGGCTTACGGGTAGTCGGAAGTCAAAACTTACACCGGTTCTGAATCGGCCCTCACACCCTCTTGAAACACAGAAAAAATTCAGATCTGTGTAACTTTTCCACACACATACAAACATACAAACATACCCACAAACATTTTCCCATTTTTAAATAAAAATTGAGTCATAATTCTGAGCTCGGTAACTTTTGAATGGTATAACCGATTTTCAAAATTAGACATGAGTTGGAAAGGTAATGATCAGTACTATCAGAAGCCGTAAAGGTCGAACTTAAATTTTTGAAATTTTTGGGAGTTTTGGGGACGAGAACGAAAAACAGACCCTAAATGGGAAGGGCCGTAAAATCCACACCCTTGGACCAAAATGGAGAGTTGACATATGGATAGGTGAGTTTTTTTCTAAACTTTAAGATGGGATTTGGTCCAATTTTAAATTTAGTCAGATTTAGAAAATCGAAAATTTCGTGTATATATAGTGTCGCTTTTAGGTGTATTGTTGTTGGGGTTGTGCGCCACTGACGAGAACTGCCGTTCTCTGGTAATATTATCAGATAGACGGCACAGTTTTTCTCTAGAAAATTTAGAAAAAAAATTTAATAATATATTATAGTTTTAGCTTTAATAATAATATAATAAAGAATGATTATGCTAAAAATATAAATAATAAATGAATATAATAATGTAAATAGAAATTTTAATAAATATTTTTTTCTGGCAGCATAAAATAAGTTAAATACCTTCAAGAGAGGAATCACTTCGTTTTTATTTATATGCATTAAATGCATAAAAGCATATTTCAGTGCATATAACTGTTTTTTGTGTATATTTGCATACATATTTTAGGGTTTTTAAGTGCATTTTTCCTGAGCTCGAGTAACCACATAATACTTTGTTGACTCGACAAACGACGCTTTATACACATCTTAGATGGACAAATGCCTTGCACAAGTCGATATGTGACACTGTTTATGTTCGGTGCACCGTTGATTTTGGTTTATCATATAATGACTCTAGTGTCATTTAACGACAAATACTTGAATTATAAACGTAACACTTTTTCAGATAAGCTTTTGTACTTTTATTAAACTGTTGGTGCAATAAAACCGTTTTTATTTTTTTTTGAATTGTGACACTATTTAAGCGGAGGTGCGTTATTTGTTCAAATTTATAATATTATTATAAGATCAGCATAAACATTATTTAGCTTATTACAGTAACCAGGTTCTCAGAGAGAAACTTGTTTACATAGATGCATGCCATTACATAACTTTAACTTGAAAATACCTTTCTTAAACACAAATCACATGTTATGCATGATGTTTCTTACAGATACTCTCAACTTAAAGTTGATTTCAGTAAGTCGAATGAACTATCTTCTAATAAAGTCGTCCCAGAAATGTACCTCAAAAATAATGACAATATCATTTTTTTAAATCATCTACTTTAAAATACATCTTTGGTACAATGCCAAAACCATTAGTTAAAAGTGATGTATTGGTGTAAGATTCTCCACCATGTTTCTAATATAAAAAGTGGTAATTCTTTTAGACTACCTAAATGTACATCTATCTTCACCGCCGAACTTTATGCTATTGAAAGAGCCCTAACTTACGCGGTTGAACAGAACTTTGGAGACACGGTTATACTATCAGATTCTTTATCTGCTCTTGAGGCAATATCACAACCAATAACCAAAAAACACAACAATGAGTTGTTATGCCATATTAGAAAGACAATCGCTCGATTTAAAAATAAGAGTAGTGACTTGGTCTTTATCTGGGTAAAAGGACATGCTGGAATCAAAGAAAATGAGATAGTGGATGAAATGGCAAAGAATTCGGCAACTTTAAATGAAATAGTAGATTTAACAATCTCCAGCGATTACATTCCAGAATTGCATAAAAAATTAAGAAAGAAATGGGAAACTATTTGGCTTAAGTTTGTACAAACTTCGAGGAATCCATACACTTACATATACCCACAACTTCCGCAAAATATCCCACACATATTTGATTATCACGTTACTCGGTTTTATTCCACATCCCTAAGTCGCTTAAGATTAAACCATGGCAATTTTCCTGCACATTTAGCTAAATTAGGAATGCGTATCAACTCTCTCTGTTCATGTGATAACTACTCTACTGCAGATTTAAATCATATAATCTTTAATTGTGAACTTAATAAAAACCATACGAAAGCACTAATTGCTAGACTTCAGGAGCGGAATGTAAGTTTACCGCTGAATATTTCACATCTACTAAGCTTCAATACCAAAACTATTAATGATATTATCATACAATTTCTTAAAGATTCTAAAACAAAAATTTAATATGACATCTTCAATCTTCAACTTTCAAATATCTGTGGCAAAAAGTTTATCTAATGCCATCCCCTCTTTGTGAACACACACACACCAAACAGTTTGTACATCCGGCCAAGAAGCTTATTATGCCCTTGAAGATGACTGTAGAGCACACTGTAGAGTAGGTCTGTTTCCTTTTTTGGTGCAATTTATCAAAAAATAGATTTCTGATTGTTTCCAGATTTTTTTGTAAAGATCCAATTTCACAAACCCGAAAAACTGTTTTTAGTGATTTTTGGTGGATTTTCTCCGTTTTATAGACTTCAAAATATGTAGATTAACTGAAGATGTTTTTATAGGGTATATATTCATATTCAATAAATATGAATTAAATAGTTTCAGGCCTAAAAAAGCAAATACGATTATGCAATGGTTATGGATGCGCTTATGCATTGGTTATGGATGCGAAACCAGGGTTTTTAAGATTATTCTGGGCTTATTATTGGTTTTACCTAACTTTTTGTTTACTTTTGACATCATTAAACAGCACGGTTTCAAAAATTTTATAAAATAACATGAGACGATGTATTCTCTGTATTCATAGAAGCAAGAGATTACTTGAAAAATGCGAGAAACCTGATGTTCATGCAGTGGCAGATCCAGAGGAGAGTCACGGGGTCATAAGCCCCTCCCAACGAAAATTAATATCAATTAAAAGAACGGAGAGCTGTTAAACAAAAAAAAATTAGGTCCATCCAAAAAATAATTGAAAACCCACTTATCCTAGGGATGGTAAGATTAAGTGACCTTGCATCAGAGAAAAGTAATTAAATCACCCTCAAGATCCACCCCCCCCCTCCGTAATAATTGTGTTTGCTTCTTGATGCTTAAAACAACTTTTTTAATATGCAGTGTAGACTCATTAATTCAGTTTGTATCGATCTCAAAAAACATTATTAATCCCGAAAAAATTCGAAAAACCCTCCAAACCCTTTAAACATATTTTTTTTTGTGTTTAAAGGTGTTTTGTCTAATATTTAAATATGCTAGAAGACTCAGTTTCTTCAAATTATAATATTATGTAACCTAAAAAAACTTACCTTCACCTGACTTGACTTGACTATATTGAAGTCTATAAAATGGAGATAATATCCCAAAAACCCATAGAAATAAGTTTTTCTGGTTTGTGAAAGGTAACATAACTTACGGAAAAAATCAGAAATATTGTTTGTTTGGCTTGCAAAAATGCTTGCTTATGCGACGTCAATGTAAGTAATGCGTCTGGTCAACCCGCGACACATACCGTTCCGGGAACCGATACTTAAGTCGCCCTGGTCACAGTATAAAGAGGGACGGTGCCCTGGTGCCCTAATTTGCGTCGAGTTGAGTAGCCACTTCCATCGGAACTTTCCTTTTTATAACATATTGTGCAACGACGAATTCTTCGCGTCTTAAAGAAACATTTCCATATTCTAGAACAAAAGGACCTTTCCTATCGAAGGGTATAAATACACATGTAAACACATGTAACTATAGTCTGGGCTGATTATCGGAGAATAGGCCATTTTTGGGAAAAGTTATTTACCAGCAATTTTATTGCTGGAATCGAATCTTATGATGGTATATATTAATAATATAGGTATGCAAAGTCCGCAGATAGTGTGCTACTTTTTTTATAAACAAAATGGCGCCCGAAAATCGTGTTTTTTTCAATTTTTGCTCTATAACTCCAAAGATTTTAATTTTACACCAAAAACACCCAAATAAAAATTCACCGCAATTAAATTCTGCATAGAGACGTGTTTCTCCTGATTCACTTCGACCAAAAATTTCACCGGAAAAAGCGGGTTTTTCCAACAAAATCTTTAATTTTTAACTAAAATTTTAGATAAGTAATTGTTAATCAATAATTAAATAACTTGGTAATGTAAAAGCCCTTTTTGTATAGATTATAATTCCAGAAGCCGATAGAAATTGAATAAACCGTTTAGCAACAATTGAATTGTTAATTAAAAATTTACGGTCGCTATAATAACGACAATAATTATGGTGCATAAGAATAACTATGATTTTTTCATAAAAAGGTAATATACCTATCTAATGTACTTTACAGAATTGAAATTGGACTATTAAAGCGGCCTCAGGAATATTTTAAAATTATAAAGAATTTTTTGGCTTATAAACAAATAGAATATCTCGGGAAATGTTAAACTAAATTTAATTCTGAAAACGGTATTCGAAAAACAGCGGCAGGACGCTTCTTTTAAAAGAAAAAACGTTTAATTACGATGAGCAGTTCATGAGATACAACCAGTCAAAGTTGACCGGAACTTACGACAAAGATATAAACAATAGGATCATAATTTTTAAACCATCACCTTTTTATTTTTGTCCTCTTTCTCCATACCAATTTTCATATCCTTAAAATACTCATAACATACATTATTATAATAAAAACTATCGATAATACGTGTGAAAATTGCCAAAAATAGCAAAATTTCAATCAAAAATTAAGTTGGAGAAAATGTAACACTCAAAGTTCAAAATCGGTATACGTTAAAAAAATACATTTTCTCGGCTTCCCATGAAGCAATTTCCTTCAGTCTTTTTTTGTTCCCAAGTAACTCGAGTAGAGCCATCGAACTAACGCATTATTAAATGTCAGACTTGCTTTTGTTTTGTTATAATAAATTAATTTATTTATTATAACACAAAATTTTAATTTGTTTAAATAAAAATTGTTTAAATAATTGTACAGCTTTCAAATGAGAATATTTATGTTTTTAACTTTAAAAGGTACACTTGTAGTAAGTTTATCTAAAAAAAGCCTACAACTGGAAAAAGTATGTAGTTTTCTGTTCTTATAAATAAATTAATCTATTATAACAAAACAAAAACAAGTTTGACATTTAATAATGCGTTAGTTCGATGGCTCTGCTCGAGTTATTAGGGAACAAAAAAAGAATGAAGGAAATTGCTCCATGGGAAGCCGAGAAAATGCATTTTTTTAACGTATACCGATTTTGAACTTTGAGGGTTACGTTTTCTCCAACCTAATTTTTGATTGGAATTTTGCTATTTGTGGCAATTTTCACGCGTATTATCGATAGTTTTTATTCTAATAATATATGTTATAAGTATTTTTAAGATATGAAAATTGGTGTGGAGAAAGAGGACAAAAGTAAAAAGGTGATAGTTTAAAAATTATGATACTATTGTTTATATCTTTGCCGTAAATTCCGGTCGTCAACTTTGACCGGTTGTATCTCAGGAACCACTCGTAATAATTAAACGTTTTTACTTTTAAAAGAAGCGTCCTGCAGCTGATTTTCGAAAGCCGTTTTTATAATTTAATTTAGTTTAATATTTCCCGAGATATTCTATTTGTTTATAAGCCAAAAAATTGTTTATAATTTTAAAATATTCCTGAGGCCGCTTAAATATTCCAATTTTAATTCTGTAAAGTACATTAGATAGGTATAGTGCATTTTTATGAAAAAATCATAGTTATTCTTATGCACCATAATTATTGTCGTTATTATAGCGACCGTAAATTTTTAATTAACAATTCAATTGTTGCTAAACGGTTCATTCAATTTCCATCGACTTCTGGAATTATAATCTATACGGAAAGTGCTTTTACATTACCAAGTTATTTAATTATTGATTAACAATTACTTATCTAAAATTTTAGTTAAAAATTAAAGATTTTGTTGGAAAATCCCGCTTTTTCCGGGAAAAGTTTTCGTGGAAATGAATCGGGAAAAACACGTCTCTATGCAGAATTTAATTGCGGTGAATTTTTATTTGAGTGTTTTTGGTGTAAAATTAAAATCTTTGGATTTATAGAGCAAAAATTGAAAAAAACACGATTTTCGCGCGCCATTTTGTTTATAAAAAAAGTAGCACACTATCTGCGGACTTTGCATAACTATATTATTAATACATACAATAATAAGATTCGATTCCAGCAATAAAATTACTGGTAAATAACAGAGTACTAGTCCTGTTGTTTTTGAACGTTCGATCATGTAAATCGTCTTGATATTTTCAAACGCTTGATCATGTAACTGTAATAATTATAATTCGGCGTTAGTGGTCGATCTACATTAATCAAATTATTGTAAAGTAGATTGGTTTAAATAATAAAGTCATTTTAAACAGAACACGTCGAAACGAAATTATTTATTTGTCGTTTGAGTGTTTTGGCTGTATTTTAATGTTTAGCAGATGCGAATAGGACACAGACGATGTTATTAGTTTCCGTTCTTAGTTAGCTAGCATTCAGATTTTGTATCGTAAAGACGAAATATACAGCTCGATCGATTATCATGATTTTCATTGTAAACAACCCTAAACCTGAGATTAATTTTATTATTAGTATTTAACATTACATACAGTGCGCTGGAATAAGAGTTACCCCCATATTAACTTATTTATTTTTAGCACATAAGCAAAACGCTCGGACAGGTCAATTTTTAAAATAATCATAGTATATTATATCATCAATGTTTCGAACTTTACGCGATCCCTCTTCAGGTGACAGGCATAACTTTGATTTTTTTAATGGGAAAGTACATCATTTGACACCTCATTTGAAAGCTTTTGAGATACTGATTACAAAAATGTATAATACTTTAATCCTGTTTGAGAGAGTAAGCGCAAAATTTCGGTCGAATTATTTTTAGATCCTTTCATTTTTTTCGAATCCTGAGAAAACTAATAAGTATTTTTGAAAAATTGAAACGCACAATGAAATTTTACAGTATTATTGTTGGTCCAGAGTTCCTAAGAACTTCTATAATGTTTATTTTAATAAGTCACAGGGGTGAAAAAAAGAGAAAATTTAGTCTCATTTTTAATTTCAAATATATCATTCAAAAGAAACTTTTTGTTTAGTCTAAGGGACTTTCAGCCTTCCGTAATAATGTAATCCAGGGGTCGGCAACTTGCGGCCCGCGGGCCGCATGCGGCCCTTTGCAACTTTTTTTCGGCCCGCCAAAGCACTAATACAATTTTAGGAAAAATCAACAAATTTATGAAAAATAAAAAATTAAAGACATCAACACAACAGACGCTTAAGGACAGAAGTTGCATGCACCGAAATTCACCAGAATATATGATACTTAAAAGGCAATAAGAAAAAGAATAAGACAAGACATCAGGGACAACAACACCGAACAAATCGAAAATATTATAGAGAAAAACAAGAGTTTGAAAATGTTAAAACTCTAAATAAGTAGAAAAGACCGACAACAAATACACCAGATAAAAGATAAAAATGGAATCACTAAAACGACAAAAATAAGATAATAAAAAATATTGTTGAAGATTACTATTTATACAGAATTATACCTACTCATTCAGCGTAGCAAAACCAGAAAACCACGGTATGGAAATATTAAATATAAGATCTTAAATGCTACCAAAATTACTAACGAGGAAGTTATAATGTCTTAAAACAGATGAAAAATAAATATTATACAGAGTGAGTTTTATGTATGGAACGCCTCAATTGTCATAGAAACGGCTTGCACGATTTTTATAAATTTTGGTGTGTAAAGGTCTTGTGATACGGCCGATATTATGGTGGTATTTACATTGTTGTCAGATCTTCCGTTTTTCTGAAAATCTAATATGTAAACTTTTTTATTTCAAATAGGACACCCTGTACATTTTTTGCGTTTTGAAGTCCTTAAAAAGACTGATTATTTTTTATGTAATATTCTCTATACCTAAATGTGGCAATTTCGGAGTTATTGCTACATTTATTTAACAAAAAACATTATGTAAAATTCTTCTCTAAAGTTATAAAAAATTTCATTCTGAAAACAACGAACGTTTTTGTACGTTTGAACGTTTTTGAGTTATAAACAATTTAATACTGAAAACAACGAAAAATGACGATGTTCAATGCTCAAAAACATAAATAAAAAACATTGTTTTTGAAATGACGAAGAGCCTAAATTAAATTTGAAGCCTTCTTCTATCAGCTCCCCATGAGAATTTTTGGCATGTTTTATTCTAAAATATTATTTTTTAAGAAGAGTCTAAATGAATCGCTTATGAGAGAACGGGCGATCATGCTGCATTAACAATATTAAAGAACAATCTTTTAAAATGAAATAAGCCCAAACTTGAATTTAGGTTGTAATTACAAAAGTAATTATTTTTACTTGGGATTTTGAGCCTTGGTAACCGTCATTTTTCGTTTTTTTCAGTATAAAATTGTTTATAACTATTCAAAAACGATCGACTTTAGAGAAAAATTACAAGGGACCTTTTTTATTTAAAATGGTCCAAAGAACCTAAAATAATGTCTGGTCGGGCCGAGAAAATTAATTTTTATAATTTGTTTTAAATTTTTTGTTAAATAAATATAGCAATAACGACGAAATTATGGCATTTAGGTATATGGAATATTAGGTACTTACATAAAAAATAGTCAGCATTTCTTAAGGACTTAAGGAAAAACACACGTCCATCGAATGAGCTATGTTACGAGTATCTCTGAAAAAATATATACGAAAATATGAACATATGAAGCAGGACGAAGGTGGAGGATGTAATTGGAAGAATTGCGCAAATTAAATGAAACTAGGTAGGACACGTGACATGACAAAACAACGAAATGTGGACGAGAAACATTATAATACATCCGAGACCAGACGAGCAAGCCTTAGTAGTGGAAGACCACATCAACGATGGATAGACGATATCAAAGCACAAGTGGGGAGTAACTGGCACTAAATAATACAAAACAGAGAGAAGTGAAGAACTCATTGGAGGCCTTTGTCCAGGAGTGGATGCAAACATACTGAAGAAGAAGAAGACTATTTAACTTAAATTTGAATATGCGGCCCGCATAAAAGGTTTTATTTTGAGCATGGCCCGCCATCCGAGAAAGGTTGCCGACCCCTGAATGTAATCTATCATTCTACTTTTAAATTTTTTAAAAATACTGATTATTTTTCTCAGAATTCGAAAAAAATTAATGCTTTTAAAAAGAATTATACCAAAATTTTTAGCCTACGCTCTCAAATATGAGTAAATTATTATACATTTTTGTAATCAGTATCAGCGTTTCAAACGCATTTAACTGAGGTGTCACATGATGTACTTTCCTATTTAAAAAAGTCAAAGTTAGGAACGTCACCTGAAGACGAATCACTTAAAGTTTGAAACAGTGATGCTCTAATATACTATGATTATTTTAAAAATCGACCTGTCCGAGAGTTTTGCTTAGGTGCTAAAAATAACCAAGTTAGTAAGGGGCGGTAATAATAATTATTCCAGCGCACTATACATGTGTTCCGCTATCCAATATTTATGTAATAAATTCGTCACCTATCGCGTCGCCTGTACCTTTTATAAGTGGTGACCATCGTGGCGCTTGTACCCATCATAATTAGCACCCATCGTGCCGCTGTACCTCTTTATAACGCTCTTTTTTAAAATTTTAGGATATTTTCACTAAACTTTGAAATTTGTAAGTTGACTTCAACCCACAAAAAAATAGAAATGGAAAAATGACTTTTTTCTGGGATTAGCGGGCTAAAATTACATCTTATTTATGAATCAAATATAACGTAAAAATATTTAAAGAATTTAATTTTGGGACTAGTGGCAGTGGCATTTTGTTTCTACGGATTTTTTTTCTTCTTTTAATGCTTTTGGAAACTGCGGCCATGTAGCCAGCAACACTATACTATAACTATACACCAAGACCATTACAAATACAATCGAACAATCAAGGGTAGGTAAAGGAAAAAAACTTTTCACACCCAGGGGTCGTTCAGGGTGACTAAGCACAGACTAAGTAGGGATACGGGGTATTATTACCAGGGAGATAAGGCAAAGGTAGCAAAGCTAGACCTAATCGAAAGTTTCAATTTACACGACTCAAAATAATCTAGAAGAATCCTAAAAATTGACGGTTGTTCAAAGCTGGTAAGTTCATCAAAATATACGGGGGTTACCCTATAAAAATCATCACCTGTTTGGTATCTTTCAAATCTGTGACAACAGATGGAAACATTTGGGTTTCTGATAGTCTAGAACACCTTTTTAACAATCCTTTCGCGTAAGGTTCTCTCAACATTTTCTGTTTCTTTTTCAGCATTAATGTTTAAATCATAAGCATAGCTTACTTTTATATAAAATCTTATCCTTATTCCCTTTTTATGAGTTTGCACTGTAATAATAAAAAATAATACTATAGAGCTGATTTTACCACTGACCTACCTTATCTATGGTTTGGCACTGACTGTCTGAATTTCGTTTTAAAAAAGTATGTTTCAGCAAGGTGAAATCTCATCAACATAATGAGTTTTACTGCAGACATCCAGATTTTTTTGGTGCATTGAAGTACATGTTAGAACGAAACAACCTAAATTTGTCTCTAGAAATAGCAGCTTTCAGTGTCTCAATTGCAAGAGATTTTCGTGTATACCAATAAAAATGCGTAAAAGTTTAATAATTCGTAGTTGGTTGTAACTCATTATTAGTTCATGGATATTTCTCCGACGTCATTTTTTTGCAATTGGTTTTTTACTTTTACATCTGACGGTCAACACCTTCAATTTCGAAAGAGTACAACATTATAAGTATCTGGGGGCCGTAATCACAGCTGACGAGGATGTTACTGAAGAAATAAAAGACAGAATCCATTCGACAAATTGCTTTCTATTCGCACTGGACAAGATTATAAAATCAAAAAATCTTACAAGAATTTCCAAGATCAAAATCTATATATCCATCGTCAGATCTCTAGGTACTAATATATGGACGCGAAACGTGGACCAAGACCAAAGCAAACGAAGAAAAGCTCAGACATTTTGAACGAAAAATACTTAGAAAAATTTTCGGACCTCAATGGACTAGGAAATAAAAACAACAATGGAGAGAAACTCATAGAACTTAGTCTAGAAAATAATCTTGTCATTGGAGGAACGATTTTCCCACACAAAGGCTGCCTCAAAATAAACTGGATATCACTAGATAATAAAACGCAAAATCAAATAGACCACATTTTGATTAATAAAAAATGTAGAAGTAGCCTTCTAGATGTGAGAAATAAAAGATCAGCAGATGTAGTAAGTGATCACCACCTACTAATAGCAGAAATAAAAGTAAAAATTAAGGCAAAAAGCGGAAGTAAACAATATAACAAACGAAGAAGATACAATACCACTAAAAGACAAACAAGGACAGCTGAGCTGCATACAACAACTGAAAAGCAAACACGAAGATGGCATGAGTACTATATCGAATTTATGACAGAAGAAGAAAATGAGCTGCCGTTCCAAGAAGGTAACGACGTAGTGCCAAATGAAAACTATCTAAGGATAAACGAGGAAACTCCAACGAAAAAAGAAATAGCTGAAGCAATCCGGCACTTGAGAAATAACAAAGCAGCGGAAATGGACGATATCCCAGCAGAATTGTGGAAAGTGGACACTGAGAGAACCGTGGAACTAATTGCACCACTATTAGCAGATATATGGGCTGAAGAAATCCTGCCCACGGAATGGAATAATGGAATTATTATAGTTAAGCTCCCAAAGAAAGGGGACGTTCAGTTATGCGAAAACTGGAGAGGAATAACGCTGTTATGTTCCATAAATAAAATATTAGCATTTATCGTTCATCAAAGAATCAACAATATAATAGACAAAACTTTCAGAAAGGAACAAGCAGGTTTCAGAAGGGGAAGATCCTGTATAGACCAAATTTCGACGGCAAGAATCATCATAGACGAAACTATAGACAAGAAGACAACCTTGATAATGGCCTTTATATACTTTGCTAAAGCCTTCGACAGCATAAAACATACAGCCCTGTGGAAAATTGGAAAATCTTAAGGCTAAATAAATTACTTCTAAGATCATTGGAATAATCAAAATGATGTATCAGAAAACAACATGTCAGGTATTGTATAAAGGGCAAATGAGAGATAAAATACAGATAAAATAAAACAAGGTTGCATACTGTCACCTTTGCTCTTCAATATACAGGGTGATTGATTAGTAGGGTAAATCTCAATAGCTCCGCTATAGTAATAGATAGCAATAAAAGTAATAACAAAAATTTTAGCCACCTTTGAGCTTCACATTTCAAAATTAGTTAGAATGTTACAGCGTGTTCGATAACACAGTGGCAGACCTAACTTTTGTTTTTTTAAACGGAACACCCTATATTTTATTTTATATTCGAAATCCTGTTAACTTCTCCATCACAAAAATATAAAGGTTTGTAATGTTATACAGGGTATTTACAAAGTTATAACCAATTTTGTATGAAAATCGTAACATGTTCAACTCCCTGTATAAATAAAAATAAACACAACAGCAATGGTTTATTAATGCCATATTTTTTTATTTATTGTCAAAATTTTTAAGAATTATTGATATTGCTAATTTTCTTTATATCAAATACAGGGTGAGTCAAAACGCAAGTACATTATTTTCTCAGTAATGTTAAATAGAACACCCTATATTTTATATTATTATTGAAAAGTAACATTAACGTACTTTAATTTTTATATAACATTCTCTATGCCCAAATTTATTAGTTTTCGAGATATTTTCATTTTTCGGAGCAAATTATTTTAGATGTTTAAATTTATCTAAATTTTAAGTAAGCCATGACTGAATTGGCAATTGAAGATTACCAATTATCAATCCGGTAATCAATGTAACACTATAGGAAATAAAGAAATAAAAACAATTTATTAGTAATACATTTTACAAACAAAAACACAACCACTACATGCAACATTTTTGAAAAAATCAAAAACTATATTTTTATATAAATGCAACAAATAAACAAAGAATATTAGTAATAAATTTTACAAAAAACACACAAACACAAAATACAATATTTTATATACAATATTTTGTGAAGACAATTAAACACTACTTTTGTATGTAAATGTAACAATGTAACAAATAAAGAACGAAACATAATTTATCAGTAATACATTTTGCAAAAAAATGTTTTAAAAAATTAGAAGCTACTTTTAATAAAATATTTTTAATATTTAATTACATAAGGTGTTCAAAATTATCTCCTAACACATTTATGTACGCCTAAAAACGATCATTGAATGAGCTACTGTATAACATAACAAACCTTTATATTTTTGTGATGGAGAAGTTAACAGAATTTCGAATTTAAAAAATAGGGTATTTCATTTAAAAATATAAAAGTTTGGTCTGCCACTGTGTTATCGAACACCCTGTAACATTCTAACTAATTTTGTAATGTGAAGCTCAAAGGTGGCTAAAATTTTTGTTATTAACTTTTATTGCTGTCTATTACTATAGCGGAGCTATTGAGCTTTACCCTACTAATCAATCACCCTGTATGTCTTAATTATATACTGGAAAAAACAATTGAAAGAAAAAATGGGATTCCTTGGAACTACCTTTAGAACAAGAAACTAGCAGATATGGAATACGCAGATGATATCTGTTTCGTAGCGAACATAATAGATGATATGAAGAGCATGTTAAGGAAGCTAGAGGTAAAATCGGCAGAAGTGGGTCTTAAAATCAACACGAATAAAACAGTAGAGATGAGAATAGGAGTAACTAACTGTGATAGACTATACATCAACCTACAAGAAATAAAACAGGTTCAAGAATTTTTCTACCTAGGCAGTATAATCAGTGCAAAAGGTGGAGCTCAAGCAGATATTAAACAGAGAATACGAAAAGCACAACAAGCTTTGGAACCCTCTCAAATATATGGAGATCAACACAGATCAGCCAAAATACTAAAATAAGACTATCTAATAGTAACGTGAAAACTGTGCTACTTTATTGGAGTAAAACATGGGCAATGACTGACGGAAATGTAAATAAAATCCAAGTTTTTGTAAATAGATATCTACGTAAAATTCTAAAGGTATATTGGCCCAATACCATAACAAATGTAGCACTATGGAGGAAAACCAAACAAGAATCTATCAGAACAACAATAAAGAGGAAAAGATGGAACTGGCTGGGACACGCTCTGAGGAAAGAAAATGCAGACATAACAAAACAGGCACTTAAATGAAATGCAGTTGAACGAAGAAGCAGAGGACGCCCTATCAAAACATGGAGGAGTACCGTTGAAGAAGACCACAAAGTATGAATAAAACCTGGGGAGAAATAGCAACCATGGCCAGAAATAGAGGAGAATGGAGAAGCTTCGTGGATGCCTTATGCTCCTACATGGAGTAACAGGATTGGATATTTTCGGACCTCACCACGATATTAACACAAACCAGTATAGGATCAAAACCAATATCGAATTAAAAGCACTCTACCAGAGAACAATAACCACAGAGAAACGACACGCCTTTGATCTTTCGTGGCTAAGCCGACAACAACACTTAAAGCAACCAGAGCGACCATCGAAGCAATAGTCAGTGGGCATATCACACAATATAAATTCGTAAATAAAATTAAACATTTATGTTGACTTTCAATAAATATAAAATATCTCACCGAGAAAAAAGTCGCGTACAGGGCCGGATTTTGTTGGCATTCTTTATAATAATGGAATTATTTTTGATTTACAAAAGGTTGCAAATATATCGCACAATGCAAAGTAATGGTGAAAATCATATGGATTGGAACCATAAATGAAAATACCTTTTTGTTTATCCTGATTTTGGCATTGAAAGACCAATAATAAAATATATCTATTTATTACGGTAGGTGTGACATTCACTGCTTGTTTTTGGCTTGGGCTGATACAAGATATAATTTGTTCGTCGAGGTATTTCCTAATAAATTATATTTTTTAACATAGGTTATCGAAAAAAAAACACAGCCATTGTAACGGCCACGGAAATGTCACAAACTCTGAAAGTTCCAATTCTCTTTGGGTGACAAATGTTCGTGATCGATAACAAGAAACTTTATGTTGAAATTGAATGTCAATATTGTTCTTGTCAACTTGTAAATCACTTAAATCGGCCAACAGGTTTAGGAAATACGAGATATCAAAAATGACCAAATTTTTAAATGGGCTGATTTCTATGCACGCAAGTTTATTTCTCCCTCACTTTTTTGCGGCACTCCCCATCGGCTCGTGCCAACAAACTTCTGCGCTCGTGAGAAATATGTGTTTTTTCTCACTTGTTGTACAATATACTATTTTTAACTGAAATGTACACAAACCTAAAACGATAATCTTTTTTGATGGTTCTTGAATATCTTCACCGTGGTCAATTATATTGCTTATATTGCATGGAAATATCGTAGGTACTGCGTCAGGGACTAATGTTTTTCTTGTATTTCCTTTTAAAATAAGCTTGTCTTCAAAGTGCAGTTCACAAATCCTATAACTATTATATAGTGAATCCATTTTAAATAGCAAATCTTGTCTGTTACAAGCTTTTATCCATGCTTGGGCACTACAAATGTTAAACAAAGAATTTATAGATTTTTAGATAGAAAGATATCTTTAAATTTTATGGACTATATATGGACTCTGATATATCTTTGGAGCAAAAGTATGAAGACATTTTACATTTAATTCTCTCCATGTTTCATAATTTGACAATTTTTCTTGAAGTTGAATTTTAGCTCTGTATTTTAAATAATAGTAATAATAATAGTTTTAATATTTTAAATAGCTCTAAGCAGTACAAATATTGCCGAACGTCAAGAACCTAAAGCTTGTCACGCACGGGGACCTATACTATAATATTCGGTGATAAGTGCGCTAATACCCGAAAAAATAACGCAAAAAACGGAAAACATAATACGTTGTGAAATAAAACACAAGACTACAATATAATATCGATGTATCCACCTTTGTACCTTTGCATCCACAAAAGACATGTTAAACTACAAAATCGTCTATTTTCTTTGTTTCTAAAGATATCAGGTACATTCAAAAAACAAAATGTTAACAAAACATATGACTACAATACGATTTAGATGTATACTCCGATCGATATATTTAATCTTTGTTATATTTAACGAATTAAAAGATGGCAATATTTTTGTATACTGCACTGCAGAAGGTAGATAAGTATTTAATTTTTTCATAATTTAATGTAAGTTTGTTAATTTGCAACCATGTTTTTGCAATTTTGAAGTCTTGTTCTGCTATAATTTTAAGATTTTTAAAATTATCGCCCCAATTATGTCTCCAACAATTTTTAGTTTGAATAGTATTCTTTTTGCGTCGTTTAAATCAGATCAGAAATTGTCGTGTATATAGAACTCTTTATATATTTTTATTTCATAAAAATAGGATATCTTGGAATGCGATGACACCCGGACAACACCTGTTTTGACTTGGTTGGCCCTTTGCAGACTTGCGTCTGTTACGAAATACATGCACTGATACCAAATTTATTATTTTTTGAAATATCCGTTGCTTGGCAGAACGAAGTTTAGTTTTTTTATGCATTACTTAGGGGTAATGTATACAAGAAAATGAATCACTTTCGTCATGATTTATTATCAATAATATTTAATCAAGTCAAGTTAAGACTATTAGAAACCTAATAACTAATATGTATAAATTACAAAGCAATAACAATTACCTGTTATTATTCTTAGGAAATCTAAATAAACTTATTCCTCTTCCTGTCGCAGAGGAACATCCGTGAACCACACACAAGTAACCAGACATTTTAACTATTATGTATAATTATTATATAAATGCTCAAACAAACTTGTTAAGTCGAGTATTTACCACACACGCCTACGGACTATCGTAAAACAACCAGAGCGACAGAATTAGCTGGAATTAGCATGTGTTGGGAACACTTAAAGCAACCAGGTTCGCGCATGCGTCTACAAAAACAGTAGGTACACGTTTTAAGTACGGTCGTGACGCTTCTCTGTGGTTATTATTCTCTGACTCTACCATGATATCGATATTGTCTAAGGTGTTAAATCACAGCAACTAAGAAGGGCAGGCCACGTTCACACACTTCATAACGAGGGACTTGCAAGGCTGGTATAGGAGGAGATTCCTACAGGGAAAAGACCACTCGGACGTCCCAGAATGCGATGGAGAGATAACATGCAAGCAGCTCTCCGGAAAATGAACATTCCATTTGATCCTAGGTTGATGGAAGACCGAACCAATTGGAAAAAAGTTGTACAGTCAGCCAGGACCCACCCAGGGTTGTAGCGCTACGTGATGATGATGATGATGATGATATTTTATATAATCTTGCTTATCCATATTTTCTAATGCAAATTCTAACTGGCTTTTCGCGATTTATATTAACTTCATCGTGCAATTTTTATAAGACAGGGAAAGTAAAAGCCATATTGTATCAACGGGACATGCCCATAAAGTTTTCTTATGCGTATTTAACATTTTAATATTTTTTAGCATGTAATGGCAAGTATATAACCCATTAAGTGCGAAAATGTTAAAAACCCTATCCTTCAAAATTAATTTAAAATAATAAAAAGGTGTATCACATTTCGTTTTAATAATCCAATCTAGCAAACTACCTATCAAATAAGAATAATAGCCACTTTTTTATTCTTTTTTATGTTTCTAATGTTTTTTATTTGAATGTATGTTCATAGAAATAAATATTAAATTTCGGCCTTTTATCTTAAAATAATGTATTATTTATTTCTACACTCAAAGTTCATATCAGTCGTACAAAATTAATATAAGCAATAAACTGTAAGCTTGCAAACATGTAGGCCTAAGAAAAGTCACTTCACAGTGATTTATTATTCTCTCTTAATTCCAATTTTGTAAGCAAATTTAATTTTTAAAATAAATATCTACAAAAAATATTCATTCCATTCAAAGAAGATGTAATATTTATGTATAACGATATACGAGTAAATCAGTCGATAATAGAAAGCAGTGAAGAAATTATAATAATAAATAAATTATTAAAAAAACAAAAATTATTTAGTGGAATTCGCATAATATAACATTATTTCGTTGTCAACGTATAATGTAATGTAAAGCCAGATCCAGAACGTACTCTTCTACCTACCAGCAAAATTCCCATTTTGCCCCGTAACCGGGGCAAAATGGGAATTTTGGACTGATAAGTTAAGTTCTTTATACCAAATAACTAAGCAATTTGGATTATAAATAAAGTAAGTTATATGACGTTTAATAACAAGTGATCATGTCTGACTTTGTTATTTTTTAATACACAGTTTAGTTTTCTTTCTTTCTTAAGTATCCTGTTCTGCCCCGGTCTCCCCTACACATTGTAGGTACAGTACAGTGACCATGTCTATAAGTGAGAAATATCTATTTGTATAACAATGGATCAAAGTACTACTTTTCCTCTCGAGAATGAAGTTTACTAACCGACGCGTAGCGGATGGCAGTAATCATTCAAGGGAGGAAAAGACACTTTACTTGCATGTTATACATGTGATTTTTCCACCCCCCTTAAATAACATGCCATTTTTTCATTTTTAAATAAATTATATTTATATAACTAACAAAATGTAATAGAGAACTGAAACTAACAAGTAGGTACCATGTAACTATCAACTGTCAAAAAAAAAGTCAAATTATATTATTAATGTAAACATTGAAAAATAAAAATAACAATTAACTGTATTTTATCCTTCTGCACAAACAGGGTGTTCTATAAATAAACGTTAAAATGTATAGATACTTACGTAATAGAAAATAGAATATAATATAAGGCGTCAATAAGTTATTTCATCGATGACATACCATGACGTTCCTTTTACTTTTACTCCCTAGGGAGTAAAAGTACTTTGTCTCCCTAGGGAGGATTATATACTTTGGGTAGAGGTAGGTGGAAAAAATCCATAGGTGGTACCTCTATCCAAAGTATACATTTCCTGGCCTCATTGTAGGCTGCAAAGTCGTACCGAGGGAGATAAAGTACTTTTACTCCCTAGCACATTTACAGACATGACTGCATATGAACTCACTTACTCCATAAAAAGACGTTGCTACATATGAAGCGTGTCCGTGAATGTGCTAGGGAGTCGACTATACACTTCTATTATTATGATTTCAGCGAAATAAATATATTTTAAACAAATTAATTGTATTTTAATTTAAATATTAAACCAATTTTAATACTTAAAATAATACCAAAAATTTAAAATAACGTTAATAGTTACGTCATTCTTTATGAACTGTAGCCTCATCGCAATTTCTTTTTCCTTGATGCATAATAGAAAATCTAAATAAATATATTTACTGGCAAATTATCAGTGAATATCTGTCATTGTCCTATAATATAATCGAAATAACAAAATCACTATTTCACACTTTATTTGCTCGAATACCTAACTTAAAAGATTTAACTTTTTTTTTTAATTTCAGACGAAATAAAAATTTCGTATGACTAATGACAAATGGTTTTTGCGTGTTGGTCGATTTCGATGATTAATCGATAGTTTTTATCAATATTGAATACCTAATTACTAAATCTGTAAAGTTTTGATTTATTTTGTATGAATATAATAATTGCAGATTACTACAGAATTTTACTTTTTGTCATAAATTTAATTAAGATTAACGTAAATGTTATACAATATTTTTAATAATAGTCCAGGAACCGAAGCTTTTCACCTCGCAATTTTTACAGAATGGATCGATTTGCTTGAAAATTTGAGAATAAGTAGTGGATAGTCCAAGGATTAAAATCTATATAATGCCGAAAGGCGCTTTTACCATGGGGGTGGTTGCCACCCCATCCCGGGGGTGGAAATTTTTTATTATATTTTGACCGCAAAAGTTGATAAAAACATTCATTCTAAGCAAAAAATGTTCTATACATTTTTTTGATAAAATGAATAGTTTTCGATTTATTCGCTATCGAAAGTGTTAGTTTTATATCGAAAAAATAAGTGTTCTTCAATAATATACTAATTTAGGAATCACTCAATTTTTTCCGTAGAAAAACTGTTTTCAAACCAAGTTCTTGGGAATTAAATAACCTCCAATTTCATATTTAAACATTTTTTCGTATCTCTGATGATAATCTTGCTATTCTGAAAAAATCGACATTTTAACCAAAACTACAACAATTCGTTATTCGCTTTTAACTCCAGTTTTTTTTTTTAACTAATCTTTCTAAGCCAGTCAAACTACTAGAATCTATTAATAATACATAATTAAAGAAGAATAAATGAGGCCAATGACTAAAAACACCGCTAACTTACATTATTATGCTTCCAATTGGATTTTTCCTTTTTTTTCAAAAAAATATATTGATTTTTTAGCCGTAACTTTTCTATTTTTTATCTTAGAAAGTTTGGTAAAAAATATTTTTGTAGGTTTTTATAAGGTCTATAAGTTTATTAATATTAAATATTTTTAAAATATCCTCAGTCACGAAAAGAGGTGACTTTTAAAGGGTTGGTAAAGGTGATTTTTGCATGTTATTAAAAGATTTAATTATCAATAGCTCACTCAATTTTTGCCGTAGAAAAAATTTTTTCAAATCAGTTTCTTGGTAATTAAATAAGCTAAAATTTCATATTTAAACATTTTTTCGTATCTCTGATGCTAATCTTTCTATTCTGAAGAAAAAGACATTTTTTTCCAAATTACAAAAATTCGTTATTCGCTTAGAACTCCATTTTTTTTTAAACTAATCACTCTAAGCCGGTAAAACTTCTAAAACCTATTAGTACTATACAAATAAAGAAGACCAAATAAGGTTAATGACTAGTTCTAATTACGCTGGTGATTAGGAGGTTGCTTCGGATCACTTTTTCGCTGAAAAAAGTAGGGACTAACATTCTTTTCAATATACGTCACTTAATTTTTGATCTAGAAACTTTGTTTTTATTTCTGGAGATAGATATTTTAGAATGCTTTAAATTAGTTTGAATAAGCTATCCTAGAAAAATCCATAGTTTTCCCGTCTTTTGAATTTGAAACTACAGTATTTAGCATTTGACGAAAAAGAGCTATCATTTAGTAGTGTATAGCTCGATTACTATTGGTCTTAATAAAAATTAAAAGAAATGGTTTTGTTTGTTTTTTCAAAAGGTACATTTTTGTTAAGTAAAGTTGTTTTGATAAAACGAAAACTTTTGGAGTTATTAGCCGAAAACTTATTAACAACATTGTATAGAGCCTTTTTTGCTAAGAATGAACGTTTTTACTAACTTTTGTGGTCAAAATATAATAAAAAAATTCCACCCCCGAGATGGGGTGGCAACCACCCCCATGGTAAAAGCGCCTTTTGGCATCATATAGACTTTGATCCTTGGACTATCCACTACTTATTCTCAAATTTTCAAGCAAATCGATCCATTCTGTAAAAATTGCGAGGTTTTGTCCTATTTTAAGCTTCATTACTTCGACTATAATTAAAGTAAATAGATTTTAAGTTCACTCAAATAAATAATCGAATTCTGACTTATAGTGTTGCAAAAAAGTGAATTTGGGATAAACAAATTAAATACCTAGTCCTGTCGCCAGGGGGGGTACAACGGCCTCCGTAATTCAGATGGACTTACCCAAGTTTTTTTATATATTTTGACCCGTAGAATACGAATTTCTTGGGTAACAGTTGATCCGGATGTCGATAAGATTGTTATAGACAAAGAACTTGAGGAATTACATAACAGCGATTTCTCGCAAAACAGAACATATTTTTGTATTTTTTGGGTCATTTTAAGCAAAAAATATTCCTACAAGTTTTTTCGTAGAATGCATAGTTTTCGAGATAACCGCGGTTGAACTTTCAAAAAAGCGAAAAATTGCAATTTTTGAACCCGAATAACTTTTGATTAAAAAATAAAGTAGCAATTCTGCTTACCGCATTTGAAAGTTTAAGTCAAATTATAACGGTTTTGATTATTTGCATTGCTAAAAACTAATTTTTTTATTGTTAAACTAATCTATAAACACATAGTGTTTTCCGTGCCTAATACATGCGTTTTAACGCATGCTACGTAGAAATTGCCTCGCTTGCACTTGTAGCTACTCTACCTACACGTTCGATTTTAAATGGGAAATCATTGAAAACATCACTCACATACTAGGTGTTTATATCTTTGTTTAACAATAAAATAATAAATTTTTAGCAATGCAAATAATCAAAACCGATATAATTTGACTTAAACTTTCAAATGCGGTAAGCAGAATTGCTACTTTATTTTTTAATCAAAAGTTATTCGGGTTCAAAAATTATAATTTTTCGATTTTTTGAAAGTTCAACCTCGGTTTTCTCGAAAACTATGCATTCTACGAAAAAACTTGTAGGAATATTTTTTGCTTAACATGACCCAAAAAATACAAAAAGATGTTTTGTTTTGCGATAAATCGCTGTTATGTAATTCCTCAAGTTCTTTGTCTATAACAATCTTATCGACATCCGAATCAACTGTTACCCAAAAAATTCGTATTCTGCGGGTCAAAATATATAAAAAAAACTTGGGTAAGTCCATCTAAATTAAGGAGGCCGTTGTACCCCCCCTGGCGACAGGACTAACCTTTTAAACTATTTGACCAATTGCTTTGAAATTTAGGGTATGATTTAAGCACCATAAGTCTCAGCATTCCGTGTGAAAAAAACGTTCTAAGTTAATTTTTACATAAGTTATGAATATTTATAAAAACTCAAAATTTATGATTTATTTTTCAATTTTCTAAGCAACCAAGGATAGACATATTCAGCGAACGCCATATTGAAGTTTTTTATACGATTTTTGAGTTTGTCACCCTTTTTGTTTAAAATATTTAACTTTTTGGTTATAGACAAAAAAAGCGAAAATTTACCGTTTTTTGATCTTCATTTGTTTATAACTATGTATATCATCAAAATCGTCTGCAGGAAACATATAGGTTATTAATATAGATGTCCATACTACTCAAAAATTTAGTTTCGGCCTGGAGGGGGCTGTGCCACCAACAGGATATTTTTTTCCTTATTTCTCTGAACTAGATGTGCAACATTTGATGTAACGGACATACAAAGACAATAAAATACTTAATTTGTTATTTTTGTTTGTATTTATTCGATGTTATGAGACATTTTAAAAGACAGTTTACCTTATTTAAAACAAACATTTTGTTTCAGGTAGCATTCTAAACGCTCAAGGTGAAAAATATTGGGATGGACATGGCGGTTCGGGTGGAGTGACTAAGCCAAGATTTGTGCAAATATCAACTACTGGAGGGTCCGTCTTTAAAAATATTCACTTAAAAAATTGTGCCCTGTTTTGTGTTGGAATACGAGCCAGCGATTTAACAATCAGCGGCTGGAATATTGATAGTCATGAGGGAAGAAAAGTAAGTTAATCGTATAAATTAACAATTAACATTATTATATCAACATTGGTTAAAACACTTGAGTACTTGAGGGAGAATCAATATTTTTTGAGTGAGATAAAGTCAGTAGTAGGATATTGGTAATGGTTGTCTTAAGGAATAGTTTAAAATTGAGGATGAAAATATTGAAATCATACAGCGAAAATATTTTTTTGCATGTGAACAATTGAAAAAAATTAAAAGACTAAGTTTTCAATCTAATGGCATATAAAACAACATAATGTTACTCTACATCCTACCAGATTGAAAACAATGGAAACCTTCTCTGGTAACACCTCCTACAATTTCCAAGCCATAACGGATGCTTAGACTATAAGGAAGATAAGAGAATTTTACAATTTATAATTCAGTCCCATCTGCTCAGCGCGGTAAAGTTCCAACGAGAATGGTTCCCTTCGTACTCCAATCAGAGTAAACATGTAAATCAAAAATGAATAACCATTTTCAATTTCGCTGCAAAACGAAAATACAGCCGCACCATATTCTAGTCCAATCAGAGAGTGCAGCAAGCACCTCTACTGGTTTCGAAACTTATTAGTCTCTCATCAGGAGGCACATATGCTGCTCTCTCTAATCCAACCAAAACAAACCCCGGCGTGCACTCACGAATCGCAACGAACATGAATAACCATTTTCAATTTCGTTGCAAAACGAAAATAGAGCCGCACCATATTCTAGTCCAATCAGAGATGCCATTAGATTGAAAACTTTGTCTTTTGCTAGCAGTTGCCGCTAGGGCATCTATGCCATTTTGTTCGTTGCGATCCGTGACTGCATGCCGGGGTTTGTTTTGGTTGCATCAGAGAGAGCAGCATATGGGCCTCCTGATGACTAATAAATTTCGAAACCGGTAGAAACCGGTAGTGCTTGCTGCACTCTCTGATTGGACTAGATTATGGTGCGGCTGCATTTTCGTATTGCAACGAAATTGAAAATGGTTATTCATTTTTTATGAAAAAAATTAGTTTATTTTGGGTATCTCGACATATTGGTGTTGAAGGTAACGAAAATGGAGAGAGAGACTTTTCAGAAGAGGGGCAAAAGAAACATGCATAGACCCACAACCTGTCGTTGACATAGCGAGAAGCATAGCTACAAAAACAATATCGGACTATGTAGAACGAATGAAATATACCGGGTGTCCCAAAAATATTGGTCATAAATTATACCACACATTCTGGGGTCAAAAATAGTTCGATTGAACCTAACTTACCTTAGTAAAAATGTGCTCATAAAAAAAGTTACAGTCCTTTGAAGTTACAAAATGAAAATCGATTGTTTTCAATATATCGAAAACTATTAGAGATTTTTATTGAAAATGGACATGTATCATTCTTATGGCAGGAACATCTTAAAACAAAATTATAGTGAAATTTGTCCACCCCACAAAAAATTTATGGGGATTTTGTTCCTTTAAACCCCCGAAATGTTTGTGTACGTTCCAATTAAACTATTATTGTGGTACCATTATGGTAGGGGAGCAAAGTATGCTAAATGTGCAGTCACTCGAGCGCTTTGGGGACCTATTGGGTTGTGAAGAGTAGGTCCTAAAACCAAAAAAAGTTAAGTAAAGTTTTCCATTTTAGTGGGCGCTTGCCATTTTTTAATTTAATTTTCCATTTCCAACAATCGTTATTTCGATTATAACGCCATCTATCCATAATTCGAAAAAATGTTTCGAATAAAAGTTACTTATTTTTACGTAAGGAATCCAAGTCTGCAATAAAAAATGGGGCTCGTATTTAAGATTTTAAAGTAACCCCCCACCCCCACGTTCATGGGGAGTCGTGTTTGGTGCCATTCGATAGATTTTTCAAAAATATTGAATAAGTGTATTTTACAGTTTTTCGATCTGATGTTCATTTCGCGAAATATCGCGGGATTCGTATTTAAAATATTAAATTTACCCCCCACCCCTCTCCGTGGGAAGTCGTGTTTGGTATCATTCGATAGATTTTTAAAAAATATTGAGCACATATTTTTTAGTTTTTCGATCTGTCAATCATTTCGCGAATTATTCGCTTTTTTCTTGTGAAACTTTGAGACTCACCCATTTTCTTACGCCCGGCTCAAATCGTCAGATTTTTGAAACATACACTCTTTTGCATGTACTTAACTTACCGTATCGTAATCTGACAATTTCGAGTTTTTTTAAGGATATTTTTTTTTCGGGCCTCCCTTAACGAACTCCTCTGTGTTAAGAGCCAATATATGGTAGAGGTACATCTGCAGAGTACCAGGTTTCTCCCCATATGCTAATCTGACGCGCTCGAGTAACTGCAAAAATCCCCGCTTGGGCTCCCCTACCATTAGTTAAACACAGTGTTTTTAAGACTTTTGCCTCTTAGTCTTTTTTTAAAAGTCACCTTTTATCGAGATGTAGCTTCTTTTTCAAAATATACCTAAAAATGTAAATTATAAATAAATTTTCAGATTATTAACAGGTCTCTATAACCGTACTTAACCATATACAAATATGTGGTGGGTTCGACAAATATTCAAAATATCTCTTATCTGACTTATCGAAAAAGTACTAGCAGGCAAAAAAGTTTTAGAAACATTGTGTTGAACTAATGGTGCCACAATAATAATTCAATTGGAACGTACACAAAAGTTTGGGGGGGTTTACAAAAAAGGGAACAAAACCCCATACAATTTTTATGGGATGCACAAATTTCACTTGAATTTTTTTTAAGATGTTGCTGCCATAAGAATGCCACATGTCCATTTTCAATAAAAAATCTCTGAGAGTTTTCGATATATGAAAAAAATCGATTTTTATTTTGTAACTTCAAAGGGCTGTAACTTTTTTTGTGTGCACGTATATAGGTAAGTGAGGTTCAATCAATCTATTTTTGACCGCAGAATCTGTGGTATAATTTATGACCAATCTTTTCGGGACACCCTGTATAACTAGTGGTACCAGCAAACAGGTCTCAAACATTCGAAGGATTTTATACATGAAAGTTCGAATATTTTGCCTTATTTGGCTTTTTTTAAAGCAACAAATGAATTCAGAAAGTTTTAGTACAAATTATATTAAGTTTTTTTTTATATTTAAGTATAAATCGATAACCCTTTTTATGATTACCGAAAAGTCTAAATAATTGTTAATAATTAAAAAACAGAAAACCGAAATTTCTGCAAAAAATTGTTTGCATAGGTTTTCTTAATATTGATTAACTGAAATACTTCTTAAATACCCGTACACCGTTAAAGGACCCCGCAGAAACCTTATGGGAAATGGCTCTCTGTCAAATGCTCTGAAACTTTGGGTTCTGGTAGTCCTTGATGTGTAGAACAAAAGACTCAATGGGCTCATAGCTCCAAAAAATCATGGTCTTAAGATATAAGCCTCTGAAATTATAGGTACAGTGGGGACGTTTGAGTTGGAATAAATTCATTTTCTCGAGAATGGGTCACTCTGGTGATAAATTACGAATCAGGTCGATTTTGATTTTTAAATTATAATTTTTTGGCATATATATCATACTAGTGACGTCATCAAACTTGGGCGTGATGACGCAATCGATGATTTTTTTAAATAAGAATAGGGGTCGTGTGGTAGCTCATTTGAAAGGTTACACAATTCTCTATTCAGTAATATAAACATTAATATAATTATTTATACAGGGGACCCAAAAATTTGTTTGAATTAAATTAATTGAGGCAAAAAGAAGAATGTATATAATTTATTTAATTCGAAATACATTTTACTGCTGTGGTACAATACATTTTTCTGTTTTACTGTGTAAAACAGAAAAAAATGTTACTTTGAAAAATAAACATTGTTTTTCGTTTAAATTAAATGTTCAAACTGCTAAGAGGCAGGTGGGTGGCAGCTTTAATATTGAATTTAAGCGAAGAACAATATTTATTTATCAAATAAACTTTTTTCATGTTTTCGAACAGTAAAATGTATTTCGAATTAAATAAATAATTTATTTCCAATAAATCGACCTGATTCGTAATTTATCTCCAAAGTGACCCACCCATTCTCGAGAAAATGAATTTATTCCAACTCAAACGTCCTCACTGTACCTATAACTTCAGAGGCTTATTATATATTAAAACCATGATTTTTTTGGAGTTACGCGCCCATTGAGTCTTTTGTTCTATACATCAGGGACTACCAGAACCCAAAGTTTCAGAGCATTTGACAAACAGCCATTTCCCATAAGGTTTCCGGGGGGTCCTATCAAAGTTATTGAAAAGTCCTGAACACAGTTAACTTTTGATTAACTATGTCTAAATTTTTACCTGGAGTAACCAATTAACGCTTGATATTGATGGGTTTTCAGTTTATTAAAAAAATAATACATTAATACAATATTATACTTTTCAGAAAGGTAAAAACACAGACGGTTTCGGTATAGCAGCTGGTAATAATATCCATATAGAAAACTCTTCGGTAGACAACCAAGATGATTGCATAGTTGTAAATGGTGGAACAAACATGGTTTTCAACGGGATTAAATGCACCGGAAGCCATGGTCTAAGCTTTTCCGCCGGCAGTAATACTAATGATCACGCAAAATATGCAACTATTAATAACATCACTTTTTCAAACTGTGAATTGAAAGATGGGGCCATTGGTATTCACGTCAAGACAAAAAGAGGAACTGGACTCATAACGAATGTTACATATGATCATATAACAATGACAGGTACTAAAATAGTTATGTAACAAATTCTTATTAGGTTATATTTTTATTGTTTTATTTTGTACCAGGATAAAATCACATTTAATCCAAGTAATGAAGCTTAAAATAGGACAAAACCTCGCAATTTTTACAGAATGGATCAATTTACGTGAAAATTTGAGAATAAGTAGTGGATAGTGCAAGAATCAAAATCTATATCATGCCAAAAGGCGCTTTTAGCATGGGGGTGGTTGCCACCCCAGGTCGAAGGTGAAAATTTTTATTATATTTTGACCGCAAGAATTGGTAAAACATTCATTATAAGCTAAAAACGATCTATACAATTTTCTGATAAAATTAACAGTTTTCGATTTATTCGCTATCGAAAGTGTTATGTTTTATATCGAAAAAATCAATGTTTTTAATCAGTTTTCTGCTTATAACTCAAAAAGTTTTCGTTTTATCAAAACAACTTTACCTAACAAAAATGTACCTTTTGAAAAAAAAACCGTTTTTTTTTATTTTCTTTCAGACCAATAGTAATCGAGCTGTAATTTATTATATGCATTTTTCGAGGATAACTTGTGAAAATTAATTTAAAGTATTTAAAAATATGCATCTCCAGAAATAAAAAAAATCTCTAGCTAAAAACATTAAGTGACTTATAATAAAAAGAATATCAGTCCCTATTTTTTTCAGCAAAAAAGTGATCGTAAACAACCCCCTAATCACCAACCTAATTAAAATTTGTCATTGACCTGATTTCGCTTTCTTGATTTATGTGTTGTTAATAGGTTCTAGAAGTTTGATCGGCTTATAATGATAAGTTTTTAAAAAAAATGGAGGTAAAAGCGAATAACGAGTTTTTGTAGTTTGGTAAAAAATGCCCTTTTCTTCACAATAGAAAGATAAGCATCAGAGATAAGAAATAATATTTAAATATAAAATTGTAGCTTATTTAATTCCCAAGAACTTGGTTTGCAGACATTTTTTACGGCAAAAATTGAGTGAGCTATTAACAATTAAAACTTATAATATAATGCACAAACCACCTTTACCAACCCTTTCAATGCCACCTATTTTTGTGATTGAGAATTTTAAAAGGATTTAATATCAATAGCCTTATAGATCTTGCAAAAACCTACAAAATTATTTTTTAAAGATCTTTCTAAGAAAAAAAATAAAAAAGTCACGGTTAAAAAATCAATATATTTTATTGAAAAAAAAAGGAGAAATCCAATTAGAAGCATATTAATTTAAGTATAGGCGTTTGTAGTCATTGTCCTTATTAATTCTTCTTTATTTATATACTTGTTAACAGATTCTAGAAGTTTGGCTTAGAATGATTAGTTTTAAAAAAAACTGAAAACTTTCTTCAGTGTAGAAAGATTAGCATCAGAGATACGAAAAAATGTTTAAATATGAAATTGTAGGTACTTTATTTCTCAAGAACTTGGTTTGATAAAATTTTTTCTACGGCAAAAATTGAGTGAATCCTAAATGGGTACCTATACCATCGAGAAACATTGATTTTTTAGATATAAAACTAACACTTTCGATAGCGAATAAATAAAAACTATTAATTTTATCAAAAAAATGTATAGAATATTTTTTGCGTAGAATTAATGTTTTTATTAACTTTTGCGGTAAAAATATAATAAAAAATTTCCACCCACGAGATGGGGTGGCCACCATCCCCATGGTAAAAGCGCCTGTCGGCATCATATAGATTTTGATCCATGGACTATCCACTACTTATTCTCAAATTTTCAAGCAAATTGAGCCATTCTGTAAAAATTGCGAGGTGAAAAGCTTTGGTTCCTGGACTAATTATAATTATTGTTTTTTACGAGTACGGCGTTTTACTCCTTGCAGTGCGATAGCTGTTATTATCGAGTCGTCTTCCTTTTTACCAAATTAGCAAAATTACTTACTAAAATCACTAGCTTGAGTTTAGCGAACCGACTATACCACTACTCATTTCAGTGAATTTTTGTGTGGTACATTTTAAGTCTCATCGCCCCTGAAAGAGTTAAACCATAACATTATGTTTCTTGCTATAAGTACTCCTTTCTCCACTTATATTTAATCTGTAGATCTGCATTATCAATCTTGGCATTTCATACCGCTGTTCTCTCATTGGGTATACAGTGATAAACGCGCTAATAACCAGCAAAATAACGCAAAAGGTGGAAAACATATTAAGTTGTGAGATAAAAAGAAATGAAACTAGTGGAGGTGGGAAATTTAGTGATAAAAATCTATAAATTTACATCGTAATTATTGTTTCCTATCTTTAGATGTCTATCCCGGTCCTAATTTCTGTTGTTTGATCATTATTTTCTGAAGTCTAGGTTGTCAGGTATTTGTATTTATTAACGCTTTTTATCGGTGCATCCCTCAAATGTTTGTATATTTCTGTTTCTTTGTTATTATCATATATTTAGTTTTTTAGATTCATTGTTAGTTTATTTTTCTCATATAAACTGCTTTTCTTGCTTAGTAGTGTTTAAGTATTTAAACGGAGCTTGCCATTTTTACGGTGTCATCTGCGTATCTTCTGTTGTTAATAGTTTTTCCGTTAATTATTATTCCTTCACTTTCAGATTCTACCTAATACTGCTTCAAAATGAATTGACTATTATATATAGTAGATCCCCGATAAACCAAATGTGGCACGGATAATTGAAAAGCACGGATAAATGCCAGGACACACATATCCGCAGCGAGACCGCACCGCGTCCGAGCCAGCATATCTGACCAATGGCCATGTTGTCTCTGCAAGGCTGGCCAATAGCCATGCTGTCTCGGATCCGGTGCGGGCTCGGTGCGGATATGTGTGTCCCGGCCTTTATCCGAACATTTACATTTATTTATGTATGATATATGTATGCATACATATATCATACTGTAAAATATAGAGAGAAAATAAATGTCATAAGTTTAAACTAACTCATAGTTCAATCTTCTGACGTATTCTACGCAAGTTCAAGCAGCAAGATTGACAAGTATCGAAGGCAGTAGGCTATACCTAACTGTAAAATATCTAGACAAATTTGCACTAGCAAAAAAATGCGCCAAAAAATGTAATTTAAGGCCCCATTTTTTGACCATTTTTTATTTACATTTCATAATATCATCCTAATTCATAATTTCATGATATCATATAATTTTAAAAATAGTTAGTCTAATTGTAAAAGTTTAATACCTAATTGTAAAAGTTTAATACCAAAGTTTGTGTCGTTTATTTGTTAACAATTCCATCTATTTGTAAATAGATACCTCGCATATCAAAATAAATACAGATTTGAAGTTTTGCAGTCCATACATAATGAAGCTTCAAATTTTTTAAGATACTCAGCTGAATTTTTTTAATTCTAAACGCGGCCTACTGCGAATTCAAAAACAGCATAAATTACCGATATTTTGCTTTGAGTTAGAGATAACGGAAAAAGTTATTTGAGCAAGTTGTTCCAAATATTATTATAACCCCACATACCAAATTTCATAACAAAATTCGCACTTTTAGATTTTTCATTATGTACTTTTAGTCAGGACCCTAAAATTCGTTGTCCCGAGACGCACGCAACCACGCAACGGAGCCGATAAGCTATTCTGCCTCCCTTGGTATATCTCTGGGCAGCATGTGATGGCACCGTAGATGCCACTGTTAGGAGACCGGGTCTCCTTAAACGCCTGCTGCGCTGCACGGAGCATTGGCAACGGAGACTGTTGGGCTTCTCGGCTCCGTGCTCCGTTCATGCATCTCGGGATAACCCAGGGTCCTGCCTACAATAATATGTAATAAAACTGAGACGCGATCATGCGTTCTAATGCTAATGCTCCGTACGTATGGATAATTAGTGATAATATGGAATTTACACGTTGTATAATAGTGAGAGTTGTACTTGTTGTTTTCGCGATTCATGATAAACAAAACAGTGTAGAGTGTGTAAAAAATTTATGGGGAGGCTGAGCCTCCCTTGCCTCCTCTGACGAGCTGCCACTGATCGAAGGTTCTCGTGGCACAAGTCTAGTAGAGTATTAGCAGCTTCCTCAGCTAAGAAATTAGTTACTATTTTGATTAATACCCTGCCTTCATTTTCTACGTCTTGATTCTCATTTTCGGATGAATCAGTTTTAAAAGTTCTTTTATTTTCAATTTATTATATCTGCGGAATTCACTTGGTTCTACAATGCTTCATCGAGCACTTAAAAGTCAATCATTTTAATGATTTCCATGCAGATATGTTTTTGAAAGACTCCGACATTGACATGTAATTTTGTAGAATTTTGTATTGTTTGCTTGACAACTTCATAGATTCATGATAATGATGCGACACTTTCAGCTTTCCACTTCTGTTTAAAATCTGCAATGTTTGTTCTATCTTCAAAGCATTCATCTCTTGCGTTTACTACTGGTTATTGCCATTTTGAAAAAAAAAACAAGTGTTACGAATATAGCAGAGTAGTCCCTTTTCTAGCGCGCAACTAAATCTCACATATCGATGGTTTAGTGTGAAAACCTCGTATCTCAATTTTTTTCGAAAATGACATTTTTGTGGTTTTAGTTTGAAAACTTTGTCTCTCACGGTTTACAGCTGTTAGAAAAAATCCAAATACAACATGCTATTTTCTAGAGCCATAAAAAGAAAACACGTATATCAGGTGATTTCTTGATTTAGTGTGAATACCACGTATATAATCAAGATTGTGGTACTTAATTTGGAGTGTTTTTTGAGAGTTTTGACTTGGAGAAGTTAATTTTTGTGAACAATGATAAGTTGTCATGCAAGTTGTCTTCATTTTAAAAGCAATATTTGAACCATATAACAAAATATTATCTACAATAGACCAATTTTTACAGCGCCTAATAAACCCTAGAGGTCTAAGCGCAGCTGAAATTGACAACGGACCATATAACAATATTTTTTCTGTAATAGACCGCTTTTACGGTACCTAATAAACCCTAGAAATTTAAATGCATTTATTGTAACTAAATATTAACCGACCAGAAAGAATTCAAACACAACCGGAAACTCAATATAATGCAGTGATATAAAAACCATCACCAATTCGATATAATTCAATACCAAGAATTAAAGGAGGAACAGCATGAATTGATCGATACAAGAAAAAGTGCAGCAAATAAGGCTAAAAAAGATTTATTAAAATCCTTTTTTGAAACTTTGCCTAAGCTTGAGCAGAAAAGATACCAAAAAGATGTATTTAGAACCAAAGTGGCAATCAAAGACACGTTTGTATCGGTTGTACCAAGAATACTGTCTCAAAATAAAGCTAACTTTTTATCGTCGATATGTTTATTTTATGAAATATTTGATGAGTGCAATCTGAGCCAATTTCAACCAAAAAAAGATCAATGCGACATTTGTTGCACATTCACAGCGGAAAATTTAAGCGAAGATAAGTATAACGCTCACATTGAACAGAAGAAAAAAGCTAGACAAGAAAAAGAAAAGACAAAGATTATGCGAACTCTACCAACAGCAAGACGGCTGTGTTTACAATGGACCTACAATCAGTTTTGCTAAGTCCATACTTAAACGCTTCTGCGTTGTACTGTCGCACAAAGCTAAAGGTCCACAATTTTACGATCTTCAATCTCACCAATCAGGATGGACACTGCTATTTGTGGGATGAGTGTGAAGGTGGTCTAAACGCAGATGAGTTTGCAACCATTATCTACAATTTCATAACGACTGAAATCCATAGAAATACCTTCGAACATGTAATCTTGTACAGTGATGGCTGTACATACCAAAACCGGAACTGTATACTAGCTAATGCCCTCCTGCTCGCTTCTCATATAATCGGTATAACTATTACACAAAAATTCTTGGTCAAGGGACACACTCAAATGGAGTGTGATTCCATGCACGCAACTATCGAACGGAAGCTTAAAAATAGGGAAATTTACTCTCCTTCAAGCTACGAAGCAGCTATCAGATCAGCCAGACTACATCCTAAGCCATAAAAAGTACGATATATCTACCATGACTTCTTTAAAAAGTACAGCAGCCTCAAATTCATTGAATCGATCAGGCCAGGAACAAAAAAAAGGAGACCCCGGTGTTACAGATCTCCGTTGTATCGAATATAAATCAGACTGGTCGTTGCAGGTGAAATTAGAATTTGAAGATAACTTTACTGATCTTCCGAGAAGAGTACGGAAACCCGATGATGAAGTAGTTGTTCCCTCTCTCTACAAAGCCCGAATTCCTTTGGAAGCAAATAAGTTCAAGCATCTTCAAGAAATGAAGTCGGTAATACCCAGAGATGTTTATCTTTTCTATGACACACTACCTCATAAGTCCGGAGGAAAACTATTTAGGGCTAAAAAAAGTAATGAGTGCTCCTGTATTCTTCAGGTAAGAGTGGACTCTAAACAAAGTACAGACTGACATAATTAAGAGATAATTAAAAGACAGATAATTAAGACATTTTATTACAGCATTGAGTTTGTTATTTAGATTAATAGTCAATGATTCTATTGTTTCAAAAATCAATATAATATAATAATTTCGTCATTTAATATTAATTTTGTAAAATATGTCAATAAACTAAATAAATAACTTATTTTTATTTTTTTTTTATATAACCCTTTTAGTATTCAAAATTATGTTAGACAAATATACATGAATCAATAATTAATATGAAAAAATCGTATATTTTAAATATCTAATATGGAAACTACGTATATATAGAACTTAAGAATAAATAACTCGTAGGTCAGGTAAAAATATTAAATATTAATAATATATGTGCAAATTTTATGTGTAACTATCGAAATGTGTCCAAATTAAAAATACTTAAAGATAGTTTTTGTTTTTATGTTATAATATGGAGTAAATCAGTTTTTTGTCTCTCCTGTAAAATTGTATTTTATTGAGATACGAGGTTTTCACACTAAGCCATCGATATACGGCGTAACACGTAGCAAATGATTTTCACGGTTTCCCAGAGCACTGTTGCTATCGATATTGCATTTACGCCAGTCAATGGGAGCAAGAATAGGGTATTACCTCCGAATTCTATCCTACTGCATGGATTTTAATGAAATTTTGGGCCTAGCCTCTACTTATCTCGTAATTCAAAGTTTACCCTATGCCGATGTGTGCTTTTATCTTGGGGGTGGTTCCCACCCCTTCTTAGGGGTGGAAAATTTTTTGGTTAAAATTACCACGGAATTAGCTAGAAAACCTAATTCTAAACAAAAACTGTTCTATAATTTTATTTTGAAAACTCAATACTTTTTGAGATATTCGTGGTTGAAAATTGGTCATTTTCATTGAAACATAATACCTTTTCGAACGGTTTTTTGCGAATACCTTAAAAACCATGCATCTAACTAAAAAAACTATATTAAACATTTTTGTAGTTTATAAAAAAAACAAAGAGACGCTTGCCTTCATAAATCTTCTAGTTAGAATACAAAAAGTGATATGGTAGGTGAAAATAGTTTGTTTTTTAGTACATTATCAAATTCGTGTATTCAACTTGAAATAACAGAGAAACGGTAGATTTTAGGTGTATAATGCTACTAATACCTTTTGTAGCGGTTGAAAAGACCTTTAAAATGAGCTATATTAAAAGTCCACTACATTAAAACTAAGCGAGATATGCTGCAAACAAAATTGACAACTAGTGTATTTTAAGAAAAAATTAGAAGTAATTTAACTCCCATCCACCAAAATGTAAATGCATCGTTTTCCTTTCACAATACCTTTTATTATAGTGTTATTTATGTGTTCAAAAAGTTGGACGGGTTAAAAATGAATGGTTTTTAAAGAAAAAAAAAGACCAAATTATAGAGATCATTTTTAAATTTTCTTAAAAATCTTCTTTTTCTCCATGTAACTTGAAAATGATAAGATATACAGTAATGAAAAATAAAAACGCTGGACGGAAGGGCCGCCCGAGAACTTTATCGTACCGATCTATTATCGTTATGGTACTAGATACTGGCATTCTATAAAAATAACAAAGTTACTCGTTATTTTGATATTTTAGAAACACTTTCTGTACTTGAAAGTATTTTATGGTTCCACGCATCATTAATTCCTGCATTTGAGAAAATGTTCGATGCCATATTTCGGGGATACACTATAGATGTATAGATTATTGCATCAATAGAATATTATAGTCATACTTTCCATTTCAAATTAGTTCATTTTTCTGAGAAATTAATAGTTTACAATATTTGCATTTCATTCTATTTCGATTACGCTAGTCAATGCGCGATATTAAGAATAAGATATTATCTTCAAATTCTATCCTACTGCATGGATTTTAATGAAATTTTGATAGTAGCCCAATCTCCTAATTCAAAGTCTATCCTATATACTATGGCGCTTTTATCATGGGGGCGGTTCCCACCACTTATCAGGGGTGAAATATTTTTATTTTCGAATTACATGGAGAAAAAGGAAGATTTTTAAGAAAATTTAAAAATTCATTTTATAATTTGATCACATTTTTTACAAAAACCATTCATTTTAAATCCGTTCAACTTTTTGAAAGTAGAAATAACACTATATTAAAAGGTATTGCAAAAGAAAAACAATGCATTTAAATTATGGTGGATGGGGAGTTAAATGTATATACTTTTCATTTTTCCTTAAAGTACATTAGTCATATATTTTTTTTGCACCATATCTCGCTTAATTTGTATTTAACCGGCATCTAACGGTGCTCGTTTTAAAGGCCTTTTCAAACACTACAAAAGGTGTTGGTAGCATCATACACCTAAAACCTACCGTTCCTCTGTTATTTCAAGTTGAATACACCAATTTGAGCATGCACCAAAAAACAAACTATTTTCACCTACCATACAGTCGGAAAAATGAAAGAATACCCATGACCGAACATATAAAACACGCTGTATTTTCCTGTCACCGTGTCACAAAGAAAATTGTTCAGTGCAAGTACATGTAACCATAATTATTACATGTACTTGCGCTGTCCAACTTTTTGTGTGCCACGGTGACAGGAAAATACAGCGTGTTTTATATGTTCGTTCATGGGTATTCTTTAATTTTTCCTACTGTATCTCTTTTTGTATTATAAATAGAACATTTACGAAGGAACGAATCTCTTTATTATTTATAATCTAAAAAATGTTTTATATAGTGTTTTTAGTTCGATACATAATTTTTAAGGTATTCACAAAAAATCCGTCCGAAAAGGTGTCATTTTTCAATGAAAATGGCCAATTTTCAACTACGCATAACTCAAAAAGTATTGAGTTCTCAAAAAAAATATAGACCAGTTTTTGCTTAGAAATAGGTTCTTTAGCCACTTCCGTGCTTATTTTGACCAACAAATTTTCCACCCCCTTGAAGAAGTGGGAACCGCCCCAAGATAAAAGCGCCATAGTATATAGGGTAGATTTTGTTTCTTGAGCTATTCCCTACTTACTGTGAAAATATCAAGTACATCAATGTAGTAGGATGGAATTCGGAGCCAAATACCCTCATTGACTGCCCTACAATAATGCTCTCCTATGATCGCGTGAGAGAGGACACACATAAGATTATAGCAAAATTTCTATTTAGCGTAACTTTTTGAGTTTTTGAGCTACAGCAATGAATTTTATGCCATTGGAAAGGTAATTTTGCATTCTTTCAAAATATTTAAAAATATACAGGGCGTATCTAAAAAATTAAGATTTATTATTTATTTCCGGTTCAACCGGAAGCCATATTTTTGGTAAAATTTATTGTGATAATAGATAATAAAGTACCATATATTATGTCTGCAAAATTTCAAATTTTAGTTTCTATTAAGAAGGAAGTTACGGGCACTCGAATATTTTTTTATAAAAAATTCATAACTCTTCTCCTATGGGGAGTTAAGAAATCTGACTAATATCATTCAATTTAACGATAGGATATCAAAAATATGTCAAAAAATAAAAAAATTCCTTGGAGCCATTTTTGAGAAAATCTAGTTCAAATTTATGTCAAATTTTGACCCCTTAAATATAGGCAACCCGTAACTTTTTCTGAAAAACGATAACATCCTTCTTATAGCCCCATCTTTAGGCTATATAACGACTTTTTCAAATTAAACTTATCTTAAACAAGTTTTTAGATAGGTAGGGAAATGTGTCGGGTAGGCGGTCGGCCATGTTGACCGCCATTTTGAATTTAGAAATGTCAAATTCCGTATTTTTATTTACCTATCGATGATCTTACTTTGAGTTGAATTTCATTCATTTCGGTCAAAATTTGCAAAAATGGGCCCTAAATAACCCCCCTATTTCGGCCCCCCTTTGAGAGGTTTTTTTTAAAAGCTTAGTTTCTCGACAAAATTCTCTTAAACTCACTCATACCAAATTTCATCAAAATCGGTTCGGTAGTTTTTGCTGGGCGGTGGCGACATACGTACGTACGTACATACGTACGTACGTACGTACGTACATACTTCCGACATGTTTTTTTTATTTGCTTTTTAGACTCAGGGGGACTCAAAACGTCGAAAAAAAGTGAAATCTGAAAAATTTTTTTTGCACGATCCTATAACTTTATCTATTATACTATACTACGTATATAGTACGATAAAGTAAAAGGAAATTTTTATCTGAAAAACCCCTACATTTTTGTGTGGTATCTTTTTTCGTATTTTTTATTTTTTTCGAGTTACATGGAGGAAAAGGAAGATTTTTAAGAGAATTTAAAAATGCGCCCTAAGTTGATCTTATTTTTTTTTTCAAAAACCATTCATTTTAATCCAGTCCAACTTTTTGAACATATAAATAACACTATAATAACAAGTATTGTAGAACGAAAACGATATAATATTTAAATTCTGATGGATGGGGGGCTAAATATACTTCTCATTTCTTCTTAAAATACATTAGTCATCAACCTCTTAGTTTGAATGTAATCGACATTTAGTATTACTAATTTTAAAGGTCTTTTCAAGCACTACAAAAGTTGTTGTTACCATTATATACCTAAAATCGACAGTTTCTCTGTTATTTCAAGTTGAATACACCGCTTTGAGCATGCAGCAAAAAAACAAACTCTTCTTACCTACCATATCCCGCTTAGTCCATTCTTTAACGGTAAAATATTGCAAAACCTCTAAATTTTAAAGAACCGGTTGGATTTACATGAAATTTGGCATACACATAGCTAACAATTCAAAGAGAAAAAGTGACATTGTGCCGATATGTGCTTTTACCCGGGGGTGGTTTTCACCCCCTCTTGGGGGGTGAAAAAATATTCGTCCAAAGAAAGTTAGGAAATGGATAAACTGGCTAATTTTAAGTAACTTTTCTTCTATAGATTTTTTCCACTAAGTCAATACTTTTCGAGTTATTTGGCAGTGAATATGTTAATTTTTTCAACAAAATAACCACGCTTTTAGACGGTTTTTCGTAAATAACTCAAATAGTAAGTATTTTGTCAAAAAACATTTTTAGCGAAAATATAGCCTGTAAAAAATTTAAAAAAATGGTGTATATATCACGTCCCTACAACTAGTAGACACATAGTTATAGCTAATGAAAAATAGGTTCATATTCGTCAAATTCCAAATGGAATACTTTAACGTGAAATAACCAAAAATTAAGCACATTTCGGGGAAAATTCATTACAACTTATTTAAAGTGTTTAAAAAAAGCTTCATTTTTATTTTATAAAAAAATTTCTAACATCAAAATTAAACAAGTTACGCTCAAAATAAAGTTAGTCCCTTTTGGTTTTGGTAAAAAAATCGAGAAAATCACTCCCTAATTAGTATCTTAAATGAACTTAATCGTTACGACTTCACAAGTTTCTTGACTCGTGTATATATTTTTTATACGATCTGTAAGTTTCATCGGTTCAAAGTCCTTATTATTGAAAGGGCTGTAGTTAAAAGGGGTTGAACGAGTCACTGATCACGAATGTATGCACATTTAGAAACACCAAATCTTAATCAATTTTTGTCTAACAGAAAAACAAAAAAATACATGATATTCAGAAAAGCAAATCTGACTTTTTTGTTTTTCGAGATTTTTGGTATCTTTAACAAATTTTAAGTTATTTTGAAAAAAACATGTTTTTCAAAATTTAAATTTTTAAAAATGTTACTTTGAAACCAAATTTTTTCAAAAATAAGCACTTTGAATCGACGAAACTTACAGATCATATAAACACAACATAAGTAAAATAATTTGTGGAGCGGTAACGATTAATTTCATTTAAGTTGCTAATTAGGGGGTGGTCTTCCCTATTTTTTTTTTTGCAAAAACAAAACGGACCAACTTTATTTTGACCGTAAATTGCTTAAATTAATGCTAGGAACTTTTTGTAAAAACAGAAATAAAGTTTTTTTAAACACTTTAAAAAGTTATATTGGGTTATCCCCAAAAAGTGCTTAATTTTTTGGATATTTCACGTCGAAATATTCTATTTAAAATTTGGTGAATATGAATCTATTTTTCATTAGCTCTAATTCTGGTTCTACGAGATCCAGAGACCTAACGCGTACACCATTTTTTTACTTTTTTATATGCAATATTTTTTTTCTAAGAACGTTTTTTTCGACAAAATACTTACTTTTTGAGTTATTTGCTAAAAACCGTCTCAAAATGTGGTTATTTTGTTGAAAAATGAACATATTCACTCGCAAATAACTCGAAAAGTGTTTACTTGGCAAAAAAGCTCTATAGAACAAAAGTTACTTAAAATTAGTCCATTTCCGGACTTATTTTGGACATTGATTTTTTCACCCCCAATAGGGGGTGAAAGTCACCCCCAGGACAATAGCACACATCGGCACAATATCACTTTTTTTCTTTGACATGTAAGCTCTTCGTATGCCAAATTTCATGTCAATCCAAGCGGTTCTTTAAAATTTAGAGCAAAAACCTTGAAAGAATGGACTAGCTTTGTATTTTAACTAGAAGATTTATGAAGGAACGAATCTGTTTTTTTTTTTATAAGCTACAGAAATATTTTTTATACTTTTTTTGTTAGATGCATAGTTTTTAAGGTATTCGCAAAAATCCGTCCGAAAAGGTGTCATTTTTCAACGAAAATGGCCAATTTTCAACCACGAATAACTCAAAATATTGGGTTTTCAAAAAATAATTATACAACAGTTTTTGTTTAAAATTAGGATCTCTAGCCTCTTCCGTCGCAATTTTAACCAAAACATTTTTCACCCCCGAGAAGGGGTGGGAACCACCCCCCAAGATAAAAGCGCACATCGGCATAGGGTAGACTTTGTTTCTTGAGCTATTCCCTACTTACTGTGAAAATATCAAGTAAATCGATGTGGTAGGATGGAATTCGGAGCCAAATACCCTCATTGACTGCCCTAATTATGCGCCTCCCTCACATCCCATACAGTTTTCGTCCACTAATTTAAAGTGACGCAATTTCGACAAAACATAAAAAATGCAATTTCAGTAACGGAAAATCATAGCATGGATAATCATCAGCAGGGATAATCCGCTCACGGATAATCGGGGTTCTACTTTACTGAAATTTAATGGAGCTAGAATACATCGCTGTAAAGGTTTGTTATTACGGACGTATGCGCAAAATTCGCGACAATATGTTTTAAATGCATGCATTTTTTCTAATCCTGAGAAAACTAATAAGTATTTTTTTTAAATTTAAACGCAGAATGAAATATTACATTATTACCCAGGGCAGAATGTCCCTTTTAATAACCAAAAATTTCCTTTTGAATGAGATATTTAAATTTAAAAGTCACACTTTTTCTCTTTTTTTTCACCAATTTTTCACAATTTTTTATGTAACTTATACTATAAAATTTATAAAAGTTTCCAGGGGCTTTCTGCCCTCGGTATTGATGCAATATTTCATTCTGCATTTAGATTTTTCAAAATACTTATTAGTTTTCTCCAGATCCGAAAAAATTAATGCATTTAAAACACATTAGCGCGAAATTTTGCTCCTACGTCCTTATGTCTAACTTTTGTCTATATTTTTTTGGCTTTAGAATTTGGACTATTTTTTATGTTCTTAAGTTTTAATTTTTGCCAAATATCTACATAAATAATTATCGTAGGAATGCAGAAAGATGGAATTTACATAAACCAGGATTATGGAGATGTAGGAAATACCACCCGTGATTTTCAAATTACCAACTTGAAAGTCTCTAACGTCGAAGGCTCGATACATGGAAAAGGAGCTAGAGCTGTTCACATCGTGTGTAATGATAAAAAATGTGCAAACTGGCAGTGGTCCAACATTGATATTTCTGGCGGCGCTAAAGATTATTGTAATTTTCACCCCACTGGATTTGATTGTTAAAAACATGTAAATCATACTTTATAAATCATAAATTTAAAAAACTATATTGTTAGTCATCAACAATTATACAATGCAAATAATGTCTTTATATTCATTCATCGTCATTGCACTCCTCTAATTTTACTTAGTAAACTTTTTTCGAAGTGCACCTTTGAAAGTGCACCGACTAAAAGATTTAAAAGACCATATTTCTGCGATAACCAAAGTAACACATAATGTAGAAATACGTATAGACCAAGAGGCAGCGCCGAAAAATCTCTTTGAATTTACTAAAGCTAGATTTTTCACAGTTGATTACAGTGAGTGTGTAGAGAAACATACTGCGGTCGGTCAAGCGAAACGTAGAACAGGGGTTACTGAGAGGGTATCAAAGTTGCTTTCCTACGAAGGTAATTAAATTCATTTACTAAGGCTGAAAATCAGTACACACATTCTTAATTAAATATAAATAAAAGTTATTATAGTCGGTTAGCTGTATGACGGGACAGAGTGGGTCGGTCGGCCCCAATAGTCGATTGAGGAAATGAAGCATTTTGGCTTGCAATTTTTTCGTCCAGCATGGATTTACTTGAAATTTTCACAGAAGATAGGGAATAGTCCAAGGATCATTTTCTATATCATGCCGCTATAATACGCTAAAACCTTGGTGGTGGTTGCCACTCCATCTCGGGGGTGGGAAATTTTTATTACATTTTAACCATGTAATTCGATGGAAAAAGTGATTCTAAGAAAAAAATGTTTTACATTTTCTCCGTAAACTAATATTTTTCGAGTTATTCACGCTTGAAAAGAACAGTTTTTCGACGAAAAAATCGAATTTTTTAGAGGGTTTTTTGAGAATACCTCGAAATATATTCTATATATTTTTGGCGATAAAAATTTTTTCAAAAATAATTTTGTAGGATTTTTAAAGAGCTATAAGACTGTGTAAAGTAAATTCCGTGAGATCCCTTAGTTTTAATTGAGGCGGGTTTAAAGGGCTCGAATAAGGGAGTGTTTGCTGAGAAATAGAGGCTTTAAACAGTTATATCTGGCTAACTGTCTACTTTAGTGAAAATCTATGTACATAATAATTTTAGTCATTCAAAAATCTACAATTTAGAAGGTTATAATTTTTTTCGTATCTTTAGTATTTTCGGAGATATTTTGAAGTAAAGGTGAAAAATACCAAATTGCAAAAAATCAATTTTTCTATAAACTCCAATTTTTCCAAATTTAGGCATTTTAGACAGGTTAAACTGCTTGAGCATATTGATAATATAAATGTAAAAGAAACTACAGAAAGGTGAAGTCCAATTTTAAATTAGGAAGGTAGTTAGGTGGTTGTTTTCACTGCTTTTTTCGTAGAGAAAAGCAGGTACCGACATTTTTTTACTTATAAGTCGCTTAATTTTAATGCTAGAAATCTCTTATTTTATTTATTTAAGAAGGGGTTATTTTATGCTTGAAAAAAGTTTATTTAAGTTTTCCTCGAAAAATGCAAATGTTTCCCATTATTTGGCTTTGTATATTTCAAATTATGCATTTGAGGAAAAACGCTAACATTTAACATGCCGTATCTCGGTTTTTATTGGTCTTAAAGATATTATTGGAAAATAATTTGGTTTGTGGTACTAAAAGATACAATTTTGATATGTACAGTTTCTTTGACTAAATGCATATTTTTCAAGGTATTCTCAAAAAACCCTCTAAAAAATTCGATTTTTTCGTCGAAAAACTGTTATTTTCAAACGCGAATAACTCGAAAAATATTAGTTTAACGAAGAAAATGTACAAACCATTTTTTTCTTAGAATCACTTTTTCCATAGAAATGCATGGTCAAAATGTAATAAAAATTTCCCATCCCCGAGATGGGGTGGCAACCACCCCCAAGGTTTTAGCGTATGATAGCGGCATGATATAGAAAATGATCCTTGGACTATTCCCTACCTTCTGTGAAAATTTCAAGTAAATCCATGCTGGACGAAAAAATTGCGAGCCAAAATACTTCATTTCCTCAATCGATTATTGGGGCCGACCGACCGGCTCTGTCCCGTCATACAGCTAACCGACTATAATATCTTTTATTTTTATATAATTTAGATTGTGTGTACTGATTTATAGCCTTAGTAAATGGATTTATTTACCTTCGTAGGAAAGCAACTTTGATACCCTCTCAGTAACCGCTGTTCTACGTTTCGCTTGACCGACCGCAGTATGTTTCTCTACACACTCACAGTAATCAACTGTGAAAAATCTAGTTTTAGTAAATTGAAAGAGATTTTTCAGCGCTGCCTCTCCGTCTAGAAGTCTGAATCGAAGGAGGTACGGTATGGTGTGGTATGGTACATCGGGACTTGTGAGCCTTTCAGACATTTAGACCTCCTACGGCGGGTCCATTGTATCACCCCTATCATACGTACCAGGTCCATAAAAATTCTTCAGCGTTTCTAGGGGCCAGGTTAAAAAGAGCTCCCATGTCTGTCAGAATCAACAGGGGCTGCAAATCTGAACTCCTCCTGTCGTCCTGAACGTCTAATCGTTCAGCAACCTTATGGCCTCACCGAAAACCACAAGTATCTTCAAATGTAACTTCCTCACCTGGCTCGGCTGCATAAAGGCCGACCTCAGGATATGCTACCGCTGATATGCCAATGTCGGGCATTTCCAGAGGACATTTGAGGTGGTTTCCTCCTCCTCATCACATAGACGGCACCGTAAGCCATCCGCCAACCCAAGCAGATGAAGGTGCCGCTGAAGTCTACATTGACCGGTGAGCACACTGACTACCAGGCAGCATCTTCTACGGTCTAGGAAAAGAAGTTAGGCTGTGAGATTTTTAAATGGTCCCACTATGTGGAGCCTAGCCTATCTCAAATTCCCACAACTAGCCTAGCGGTCCTGGAACCTCGATAGAAGAAGCTCCTTGAGATTACCCCGACCACTCCGACCAGTACCGAAGGGATCCCCAATCACAGGTTTGAGTTCCATAGGCAGTGGATGAGCTCTCTCTTTCCAGGATGTCAAGGAACCAGAGGAAAGCCAAATACAATATTTTAAGTACCAAATACTGTGTCACAATTAGGGGCTATAGCATTAAGAGAAGTATCCTAAAATATTAGTGAGTTGCATACAAAACGGAACAAACATACAGAAAACAAATTTGAAAATACCCAGTCAGATTTAAGACTAATCACATAATTGAAAAGTCACATCTGACCAATTTTTCTCTCCAATATACAAAGGGTGTTTCACTGGGTAACGGAAATACTTGAATGGTGAGTGGAGGTCGCTAAAGCAGTTCTGGATATACATACTACATATATTGCTCCACTGATTTTTATAACTGAGTTACAGGGTGTTTTATCCTTGTATATCTTTTTTGATATTTGGTACACATACGAGTATGTCTCATTTAGAACAGAAACGACTTAAGTACTAATCATAAGAAAAATCCAGGTCCAATTAAAAATCCACAAAGAAAAAAGTTATAAAGGAATCTTTTTACAAAATTTTCACTTATTTTTGCTTATAACTTTTTTGTTGGTCACATGATGATAAAAAATAGAAATAAAATTGAAGAAAATTTATTTTACTACATTTTATGTCTGATTAAATTTTCTGTAGGGTTGCTAGTTTACGAGATACAGCGAGAAAACCCTTTGCACACCTTTTTCCAAGAAGGCGGCCAGGAGACAAGGGTCGCAACCTCACAAACTTAAACTTAAGCTTCTACTGACCACCTCTAGACATTAAAAAAATAAATTTACGTCCTCTAACAAATGCAAGAGAAGGCCTAAAAATGTAACATTTTAATGGACTAGAACAGGGGTCGGCAACATGAGGCCCGCGGGCCGCATTCGGCCCTTTGTAACTTTTTACGCAATCCAAAAAAAATAATATAATTTTAGGGAAAATCAAGAAACTTATGAAAAATAATAAATTAAGGACAGAAACACAACAGACGATTAAGGAAAGAAGTTGCATGCACTGAAATTTACTTGAATATAAGGAACTAATAAGGCAATAAGAAAAAGAATAAGACAAACACCAGGGACAACAACACCGAACAAATCGAAAATATTACAAAAAAAAAGAAGAACATGAAAGTGTTAAAAAATCTAAATAGTAAAGACCGATAACAGATACGCCAGATAAAAATGGAATCACTATAAACGACAAAAGTAAGATAATAAATATTATTATTAAAACAGATGAAAAATGAATAACGACTAAGAATAACGCAGAGGTCCATCGTACCAGCTTTGTCAGGAGAATCACTGAAAGAATATATACGAAAATAAGGACGAGTGAAGCCAGTGGCGTAACAAACTCCGTCGGGGCCTCCCCGCAGAATTTGAAAGGGGGCCCCTTTTAACTTGGGAGCAGTCGCGCCGTTAGAAAAAATCCAACTTTTTATCATTTTCCGTGATAACTTAATGAAAAATTTTGCAACATAACATTCCACTTGTAAGTGCCTCGAAGAAGATTGTAGTAATGCGTAGGATTTTTTTTTAATTTTTTTTAATTTCATTTTTTTTTTTTTTTTGGTGTAATTTGTGGATTTGGTGGGAACCAATTAGTTTTAAAATTGTTAGAAATAGATATTTTTAACATAACAAGCAAACAAAAATATTATAAAATTGAAATTTGTTTTAAATTCGTATTGTTAGATTTTGTTCTACGCGCGACTGCTTACGTGACAGAAGTGAGCGCGACTGCTCCCGCGTTAAACAATTATAGGTCTAGATCCCGTGTATGAAAAAAAAGTTGATTAATGGCAAGCTGAAAATTTGTTAATAGCTTAAGCGTGTCTAGTCGGATAAACTTTGATATATGGGAACACTGGAAGAGGGGTAGTTTTAATTGTGGAACAGGTTAAAAATTTGTAACGGTCAGACCACCAAAAAGGCACATTTATTTTGTCCGACAGAACAGACTTAAACTCTCCGAACAGAGATTAAACTCTCATGCAAATATCAGACTGGAGAGCCATTCCAAATAAACAACTTCTTTTGTTGTTATCTGTACAACTTACCTTCAATACATTTAATAACCAGCTTTAAAAATAGTAAATGTTAAAACAATTCTTTCTTGATTTCCTATACAGTGTGTTTGCGTAGCATGGAACCTATGGGAAACTTTTTTATTACACATATCTATATTACGAAAAAAAGTTATTCTTCATAAAATGCTCTGCATGGTATAAAACCTAAGTTGCAATAATCAGATATTAAATTTTATTGATTTTATACGAGGTATATCAAAAAATATTAATTTCACTCAATAGTACCTATACCACCTTTATATTTTACAATATTGAAAAATTTTATTATAAAAAGTTGTTCGCAATTAAAAACTATGTTTAAATATGCAATTATATCATTCCAGTTGAAATATTATTGTGAATTATAAAGGTACTTAACAGAGAGAAATTCATATTTTTCGACATACCTCGTATAAAGTTGGTAAAATGTGATATATTACGATTGAATCTTCGTTTTGAGATAATGCAGAGCTTTTTATAAAGAATCTGATAAGAATTTTATAAAGAATTTTTTCTTAAAATTAAAAAAATAATAATAAAATATTTATTATAATTGCAATAAAATGATATGTTGGTTATCGGTAATTTGAGAAATATTTGGAAACATTAATTTTTTATTTACAAGGATATTTTATTACAATACATATTTTATTAAAATTAAAATCCTATATTGTTAAATATAAAAGTACTTTATCCTTGAGTTAAATTCCTATTTTTTGACTTACCTCGTATAAAATTGATAAGCTTTGATATCTGATGGTTTATCTGGCTTATTTTGTGTCTCAGATTTAAGACCACTCAGAGCATTTCATGAAGAATAACTTTTTTCGTAAAATTAATAATAAAAATGTTTCCCATATGGTTCGAATCCACGCAGACAAACTGTATAAGTGCTTAAAAAAAATTATTTTGAATTTTCAAATTGTAATGTCTGACAGGGCCGTAACTACCATTGGGGCAACCGGGGTAGTGCCTCGGGGCCACCGGCGAAGGAGGCCCCGCGATTGTAATCGCGTTATACTGCCTATAGGCAATATAACGCGATTAAAAACTTACATTATAGCCGAAGAATGTAAGTAACATTATATGTAGTATATTTTTTATGAAAACAGAAAAGATGTTATATTGATGGTAAATATTTTAGCTTAAAATAATGTGATTTAAATTTTTTTTGTGTTGGTCAACTAAAATAGCAATATGTAGGTAGGTACAGGAAACTTCAGCCATGGAGTACATTAAAATGCGTTTTCACCGGTAGGGGGTCCCAGATCACTTTTGCCCCGGGGCCCCCAACATCGTACTTACTTATGGCCCTGATTTAATCACATATTCGAATTCAGCATAATCAAAAAGCAACTAGAAACTTTTTGAACAAAGTAAAATGATGAATTCACCGATATCTATTAAAATTATTTAATATAAAACAGTTTTATTGTTTAAAGAATGAATAAACAATTGAGGCATCTGTGAGTAGAACTTTTCGCTTTAAGATAAGATATATAAACTAACAAAAAATGTTTTAGAAAAATATAAGCTTGTTTGATTTTTTCCGAAACCGAAACTATGCAAGGTTTTCTACATTGACTCCTCTAACTAAAGCGTAAGTGTTATAATTTCCTTATCTTACCGTATATCTGTTGAGAGATTGTCCAATGATTACACAAGAAAAGTCGTCAATAATTGTTAAATAAATGCGTACCAAACTGATGCCACTATAACCGTAAAACAACACAAACATAAATAGCATTCAATGCAAACAACCAATATGAAATTACTGGCGATAATATTGTATGGAAATACTAAAAGTAGGTAAAGAACAAAGAGAAGGAAAACCCATTTTTAGATTTAAAAATATTTTCCTTATATTCGGCAAATTGCAATTCTAAATTCTAATATCTTTCAATAGTCACGTACAAAGCATTATATAGTTTATTGTCGCTGCCATAAAATTTCGGTAGGCCGGAAGGGATTAAGTTTCTAGATATTATGAGGTGATTCACTTGGCAAATACGTCTAGTTAGAAATTTTTACATTTTTAAATTTAAACAGACAACGTAAAAATTATATAAGAATAACAGATTTTTACATAATATCAGATGACAAGATGGGACCCTTAAGCGATTGGGACCCCCCGCAAGCTTCATGCTGCGGGGCCCTCTGTTATGCCCCTGAGTGAAGCAGGACGAATGTGGAAGTTGTAATTGGAAGAATTGCACAAATGAAATGAAACTGGGTAGGACACGTGGCATGACAAAACAACGAAATGGAGAAGAGAAACAGTATACATTGGAGACCACACGAACACAGTCGTAGTAGAGGAAGACCACTAAAACGATTGCTACACGACATAAAACCAAAAGTGCAGAGAAACTGGCACTGAATAGCACAAAACAGAGAGAAGTGGAGAACTCATGAGGGATTTGTGGAGGCCTTTCTCCGGGAGTGGATGAACGGTCCGCATAAAAAGTTTTAGATTGAACATGGTCCGCCATCCGGAAAAGGTTGCCGACCCCTGGACTCGAACATCGCCAACCAACTGAGAATAAAGAGCAAGAAATCGGAAGTGATGCTGATATATTGGAGTAAAATAATATTACGATGTACATTTAACAAGAATAAAAAACAGCTAAACGCCGTAAAAATGAGTGGCGCATAAAATATTCCAGCTACAAAAGATTTGATATGAATGTTACGTGGCGCGAAAATGGATTTTCATTTGATGCAAAACAAAATTCTAGTTTTATTTTAAAAGATTTTTCCATAATATTTGCTAAATTTGAAGTAAACGCGCCACAAAAGAGTAACTTTGATACAGTTTGAATTTTGAAACTCTTTTGTGGCGCGTTTACTTCAAATTTAGCAAATATTATGGAAAAATATTTTAAAATAAAACTAGAATTTTGTTTTGCATCAAATGAAAATCCATTTTCGCGCCACGTAACATTCATATCAGATCTTTTGTAGCTGGAATATTTTATGCGCCACTCATTTTTACGGCGTTTAGCTGTTTTTTATTCTTGTATCAGGAGTTTTTCAAAGTTAGTTATAAATTAAATGTATGAAGTTGAATGCAATGTTCCTTTATTACACGTCAAGCTTTATAAATGGTCACCTTTGTTGCATTATCTCCCAAATGATCTAGTGTCCATCGAATGTACACTAGATTTTTTTCTATTCGAAATAGATTGAAAAAAAATATATTGAGATGGCAGGTAAATGAAGTCGGACTGCCCGTTGCCAGATCAAATTTAGCGTCGTAACCACATAAACCCATTTAGCCTACATAAACCATTTGGGGAATAATCGTTAATTGGATTATACTTTTGTATCTTAATAACTTCTAAACGGCTTAACCGATTTTAATCAGTAAACATGAGTTTGAAACGTATTGACCAGTAGTAACTGATGGATCTAAGGTCAAGTATGATAACTGAAGCTACTACAGCAATTATTGAGCTTGAGAAACCGTTTTTCCCACAGGAAATAGATTTTATCATATTTATGAAGCCTATAACCTAAAAATTCGAATTTTCCCGGGTATGAGGTATACACCGTTAGATTAGTCTTGAGTCCTTCTACAAACGCTAAGTTATTGGCGCAATAGGGATGTTCACAAAAAATTAAAAAGTCATTTCAAACATGTAAAACGATTAAGAAACACCCTAGGAATAATTGTCCAAAATTTCAACAAAATTGAAAAAGTCTTTCTATAAAAAATCTTTACTAGAAATCTAACATTATTTTAAATTTCAAGAACGCTTCTCTATTGGCCTGACGTCACTAGTTGCATACCCCAAGCGCGCGCCATTCTCATAGTGTTATTGTTTACCTGTTTGACATTTCAGGTCATTTTATTTTGTTCTCTTCTTGTTTTATCAGGGTTAAAGTGGATTTTTATAGTGAATTTGTTTAGTTTAAAGTGGATAGACTGTTTGTAAGAACATATTTTGGGTGGTACAAAAATAAACAAATAAAATGGAAGAAGGTTTTCAGAAAGCCGATTCGTATAAACTACTGACTGTAGTGTAGATGTAACAATGGTGTATGATTTATTGGCATCTTGTAAAAAAATAAATCTACCACAGCTTTACTGAGTATACATTCCATATAATTTTCCATGTCTTCTTTAAGCTAAAAAAATAAATGCTTAATACTCCACAAAAAAATAGAGAAAGTTGTATGCATGCATTGTACGCATGCATATTGTATACATACATTGGCTGGTTATTACCTTACCTTGGTTAGGTGTATTAAAACTATTTTTATTCTTCTTCATGTGCCTTGTCCGTTGTGGACGTTGGCTATCATCATGGCAATTTTAATTTCATTTGCGGCGTTTCTGAATAACTCGATCGACTTTTGTCCAAATCATTGGAGTAAGTTTTTAAGTCATGAGTGTCTTTTCTTCCGGGTCCGCGTTTGCTCTCTATTTTACCTTGCGTTATCAGTTGGAGTATACGATATTTATCATGCCTCATGAGATGACCGAAATATTTAAGATTTCGTTTCTTAATTGTAAAAGAGATTTCTTTTTGTTTTCCCATTCGATGCAATACCTGTACGTTGGTGTGGGTCGCCAGGATATTTTGAGGATACGTGGGTACACACACATCTCGAATGCCTCTAGCTTTTTCATTAACGTTTCCATTATTGTCCAGGCCTCTGCGCCATATAGCAAGACCGGAAATAATAACATTTTAGCAGCCGCATTTTTAGTGAAAGAGATATTATATGTCGCAATGGGTGAAAATATTTCTCATGCATGTTGTTAAATGTTACTCTGTCCTTTTCAACTCTAGATCTTATTTCGGTTGTTTCGTATTTAGAGTTGACAACTGTTCCAAGGTAAAAAATATTTTTTAACTTGGGTATTATACATTTTCATTTCAACCAATCTTTTCACTAAATTATTAATGATTTTAATTTAATATAAAGTTATACCTACATCCACATGTAGTTATTTCAAGGTTTACTTTTACTGTCTGTATTATTAGAGTCTCGTTTTTAGGAATATCCCAGTTTAAGGAATACAAATTTGAGGTCCCGAAACTTTTTCATTTACTCCTTAAGGGGGTAGGTGCAAAATCTTGGTCTAATGCTATTTAAATTCATTAATTTTTTTCGAATTCTGAGAAAAATAATAAGTATTTTTGAAAAATGTAAATGCAGAAAGAACAATTACATTATTACCAAGGGCCGAAAGTCTCTGGAAAACTTGTATAGTGTTTATTTTATTAAGTTAGTTCTATAAGTTAGTTATTTTAAGTTATAGCTACAACAAACCATTTCTTTTTCTGTTTTAAATTGGCTGGAACGGTCTTAAAAATCTTGTCAGAACTGTTTTTTTGATGTATTTACACACCCAGGAACAAAACACCACTTATTTGGCTTCATTTTTAATAATCAAGTACGTAAAAAACTGCGCACATTCAAATACACTTCGTAAATAAGTATACAAAACTAGTCGTCGATCAAAGACGTTACGACTGCTGACGTCACAGACCGTAGCCTCGCTGCAGGGTACCGTTTTTCTAGCCTCCAAGAAAATCAACATTATGAACTCATTTATCTTAAAAAATATACATTTTTAAACAGTTTTAGGTGCCACTTCGGTATGCGGTCTACCGTCTAATATGTGGTCTACGGCAATTTAGCTGATTCGGCATGCGGTCTACGTACAAAAACAAATTAGAGAAACTATTACAAACATTACTATTTTATTATATTACTTAAAAGTTAAATAATCTTTGAAATAAAGTCATTACTACTTAATTAGGAATGCAAAAACAAATTAGGGAAATTATGACACACTCATTACTATTTCATTATATTACTTAAAAAGTAAATAATCTTTGAAATAAACTCATTACTGCTCAATTAGGAAAGCAAAAACAAATTAGGGAAATTATGACGAACTCATTATTGGTCAATTACGTAGTGCTTATACTAAAACCTTTAATGACCTATTTTGGTATAAAATGAGCCCCAAAATGAAGATTGATTTAGTTGCAAACAAAATGTTGCTAAAAGAGTTTTATCAAACTGTCATTTCGAGCGAAGCAGAGGCAGTAGCATTTCTACGAGCGAACGGTTTATTACAAAATGTTGAAGACGCTGAGCCGTGCCACCGATGTGGGGCATAAATGGAAGAAAAGCGGAAACGAGATCGGGGTGGTGAATATAGACCAGTTCTTCGCTGTCCAAGGACAGGATGCCAGACCACAAGATCAGTTAGGCATGGCAACCGTTTTTTCCATTTCACCGACTTAAATGGAAAAATTAACTGCAAGTTAACTTTATGTCAAATTTTTGAATTGATGTTCATGTTCATTTTGGAACTCGATTTTGACACAGTAATGAAAGTAACGGGGAGAGGAAGTGAAGCTATAGGGGACTGGTACAGCATGTGTCGAGAAGTCTGTTCCTCTGTGATGTCAGTGAATCGCCGTGGACAGCTTCGAGGTACGGAAGAAGACCCAATCCAAATTGACGAAGCCAGATTTGCGGGCAGAAGTAAATAGGTACAACAGAGGACGAATATTAAATGGAGACCATCCAGCAGAATCAGAAGACAGCGATGCTGAAGCGGAAAATAATCGGAATCATGGACGCCGAATTGACGGTCCGTGGGTCTTCGGATTAAAGAGTAAAGAGGAGGTCCGATATTTTTATGTTGAGCGAAGAGACAGAGCGACCCTAGTTCCCATCATACAAAGGGAAGTTGAAGCTGGGTCAGTAATTCACTCGGACGAATGGCCAGCATACGGCAATTTGCGCCAATTAGGCTACGTGCACTCAACCGTTAACCACCAGGAAAATTATGTCGACCCACAAACAGGAGCACATACGCAAGGGATAGAAAAATCCTGGTTGGAGGGTAAAATTACGATTTTGAAAAAAATGACAGGTGTTCCTGTCAGTACTTTGCAGTCCCATTTGGATTATGTTGCGTGGAAGTTTCTACGAAGGAATGTAGAAGATAAGTTTATCGCTTTTCTGCACGATGTTAGAGATGTATATGTATAAACCATTTAAAATGTTTATGTATTGTCAGTTGACCCTACAAATAAGTTTTTCAAAGATTATTTAACTTTTAAGTAATATAATAAATTTGTTTGTAATAGTGTGTAATAAATAAAATAATATATAAATAATAAATAAAAAGTTTGTAATAGTGTAATAATTTGTTTTTGTACGAAGACCGCATGCCGAATCAGCTAAACTGCCGTAGATCGCATATCAGACGGTAGACCGCATACCAAACTAGAAACTCTGCCGTAGACCGCATACCGAAGTAGCACCCAGTTTTATAATTGTTACGTTTTTATATACCTTGTAATCTATTGAATTTAACTATATTTAAAAATTAGTGAACATGCCTAATGCCTATTCGTAGGTTGAAATGTTGAGTAATTGTCGAAAAACCAAAATTTTCAAAGTTTAGTTTTTCAGTTTTTCGGCTATACTGAGCCGTGTGTATGTCTGATCCTGACGGCTTAAACACTATTTGAAAGCTTAAGTCAACATTATTGATTTGATGTATTTGCGGTTCTCCTGCCTCTTCTTGATCCGAATATATATACCCCCAAAAAATATGCCGTTTTGAACCTACCGTCCTATAGCTGGCTTATGGGTGGTCAAAAGTCACAAACTATACCGGTTCTAAATCGGCCTTGACCCCCTCTTTAAACACAGAGAAAAAATATCAAATCAGTTTAACTTTCAAACACACCTACATACTCCACAAACATTTTCCCTTTTTTAAATAAAAATTGAGTCACATTTCTAAGCTCTATAACTTTTGAATGGTATAACCGATTTTCAAAATTAGATATGCGTTGGAAATGTAATGATCAGTTCTATTAGAAGCTGCAAAGGTTGGACTTAAATTTTTAAACTTTTTGGGAGTTTTGGGGACGAGAACGAAAAACAGACCCTAAATAGGAAGGGCCGTAAAACCTACACCCTTGGACCAAAATCGATGGTTGACATATAAATGGGTGAGTCTTTTTCTGAACTTTAAGATGGAAGTTGGCCCAATTTTCAATTCAGTCAGATTTAGAAAATCGAAATGTTTGTGTATATATAGTGTCGCGTGTAGGGGGGTGTGGGTGTGCGCCACTGGCGAGAACTGCCGTTCTCTGGTAATGTTCAAAATTAGACATTCGTTGGAAAGGTAATGATCAGTACTGTTAGAAGCCGCAAAGGTCGGACTTAAATTTTCGAAGTTTTTGGGAGTTTTGGGGATCAGAACGAAAAACAGACCCTAAATAGGAAGGGCCGTAAAATCGACACCCTTAGACCAAAATGGATGGTTGACATATGAATGGGTGAGTATTTTTCTGAACTTGAAGATGGGAGCTGGCACAATTTTCAATTCAGTCAGATTTAGAAAATTGAAAATTTCAGGTATATAATAGTGTCGCGTGTAGGGGGGTGTATTTCTACGCCACTGGCGAGAACTGCCGTTATCTGGTAATCTTTTCGATATAAAACTAACAGCTTCGATAACTAATAAATCGAAAACTATTAATTTTATCAAAACAATCTATAATGAACATTTTTTGCTAGTAATTAATATTTTTACCAGCATTTGCGGTCAAAATATAAAAAAATTTCCACTTTCGAGATGAGGTGGCAAACACCTCATGGTAAAATCGTCTTTCGGCATCATATAGATTTTGATCCTTGGACTATCCGCTACTTATTGTCAAATTTTCAAGCAAATCTATCCATTTTGTAAAAATTGCGAAGTGAAAAATTTCAGTTCCTGGACTAATTATACTTTTGGAGCTCTATAACTTCTGAACGGCTTACCTGATATTGATCACTAAACATGAATTTGAAACGTATTGACAAGTAGTATCTGATGCATCCAAGATCGAGTATGATAACTGAACGTATTACAGGAATTATTGAGCTTGAAAAACCGTTTTTCCCATAAGAAATAGACTTGATCATACTTATGGAGCTTATAACTTAAAAATTCGAATTTTCCCAGATATAAGGTATATACCGTTAGAAGCGTCCTGAGTCCTTCTACAAACGCTCAGTTATTGGCGCAATTCGTAGGTTGAAATTTTGAGTAATTGTCGAAAAACCAAAATTTTCAAAGTTTCATTTTTCAGTTTTTTAGCTATGGTGAGCAGTGTGTATGTCTCAGCTTGATCGCTTAGGCGCCATTTGAAAGCTTAACTCAATCCTATTGATTTGGTTTATTTACGTTTTTTTTGTCTTTCCTTGAACCTAAGATATATACGCCCAAAAAATATGCTATTTTGTATCTAAGCCCTCTAGCTGACTTACGGGTAGTCAGAAGTCAAAAATTAGACCGGTTATGAATCGGCCCTCACACCCTCTTGAAACACAGAAAAAAAAATTCAGATCGGTTTAACTTTTCCACACACATACATACATACATACATACATATCCACAAACATTTTCCATTTTTTAAATAAAAATTGAGTCATATTTCTGAGCTCGATAACTTTTGAATGGTATAACCGATTTTCAAAATTAAACATGCGTTGGAAAGATAATGATATGTGCTATCAGAAGCCGCAAAGGTCGGGCTTAAATTTTTGAAATTTTTGGGAGTTTTGGGGACGAGAACGAAAAACAGGCTTTAAATGGGAAGGGCCGTAAAATCCACACCCTTCGACCAAAATGGAGAAGTAACATATGGATTGACGAGTCTTTTCATAAACTTTAAATGGGATTTGGCCCAATTTTCAATTCAGTCAGGTTTAGAAAATCGAAAATTTCGTGTATATATAGTGTCGCATGTAGGGGTGTTGTGCGCCACTGGTGAGAACTGCCGTTCTCTGTGGATAGGTTATTGATTATGTATTTTTGAAAGGCACTACAACGTTAACAGGGTTTTATTGTTTCAAATAGTCAATGGACCTCTGTTTTTGAAAAAACCGCGGAGTGCTACCATTTAAATTGGTGCGTTTTTGAGAAAGGGGTGAATTAGTCCCTAGACACAGGGCGAATTAGGGTGAGTTTTATGCACATTTAGTGCAAACACGTCTATAGAAAAATTATTCCAGGTTAAATTTACTATCGAAATATCGCATTCTAAAGTCAAAAGCATGTTTTTTTACAAAAATATATCCAAAAGAAAAGCAAGAAAAAAACATGAAAGATAGCAATTTCGTTTTTTGCCGAATAACTTTTTTCCACGGGGATATAGGTATAGACATTGCTTCACAGAAAAAAACTTCCATCGCTCTTCTTTAAAATGGCGTTTGGTAGAAGTCCCTGTGATTTACAATTTCCAAAATATGATTTTTCAAATTTTGCCACTCACAGCGATTTTGGGATATTTTCCTTGTTACTTCGTAAACATTGTTCTGTAACTTTTTTCTACGCATTTCTAGGTATACGCAATGGTACATTTAGTAGAAAGAAAAGTTAATTATCTTTAAAATGTTCTATCGTAGAAGGCCGTATGGCTATATTTAAGCAAGATATAGTTTTTCAAAATCTCATGCTTTTAATGATTTATGATGCACCCATTTTATGATTATTTTGAAATTTCTCATTATAACTTTTTTATTGTATATTTGGGTATATGTATTGTGTAATAAAAAGTAAAGCTCGTTTTCTTTACTTTTAAATGGTGTACTGTAAAAAATTCTAGGACTATTTTTAAACAAGTTATGCTTTTTCAAAGTGTGACATATACACATGCAATAGTTTGAACCACATGGAAAACTTTTTTAGTATTAATTTTATGAAAAAAAGTTATTCTTTATAAAATGCTCTGCCTAGTCTGAAACCTAAAATGCGATCATCAGATATAAAATTTTATTAATAGTGTACGAGGTATGTTAAAAAATATGAATTTGCTCAGGAGTAAAGTACCTTTATATTTCACAATATCGAAAAGTTTTATTAAGAAAAATTATTTGGAACTAAAAATTATATTATAATATGCAAATATATTCTTCTAATTGAAAAGAAAAATAAAAAATATTAAATTGTTTTCAAATTACGGATACTCTTGTATATCCTATGGATATCTTGTTTAAAAATAGTCCTAGGTTTTTTTGGAATACACCATTTTAAAGTAAAGAAAATATGCTGTTTTCTATTATACAATGTATATCCCTAAATGTACAAGAAAAAAGTCATAATGAGAAATTTTAAAAATAATCATAAAAATATCAAAAATCATTAAAAATATGAAATCTTGAAAAAGCAGAACTTGCTTCAAAATAGTCACGCAACCTTATACAATAGACCATTTTAAAGTTAACTGACTCCTATTTCTAATAAATGTACCATTGCATATACCTAGAAATGCGTAAAAAAGTTACAAAACAATGTTTGCGAAATAATGGGGAAAATGGTCCAAAAATGCTGTGAGCGGCGCATTTTGAAAAATCCTATTTCGGAAAATATAGATCCTAGAGACTTCTGCTAAACGTCATTTTAAAGAGAAAGAATGTAAGTTAATTTTTGCTGAAGCAATATCTATACCTATATTCCCGTGGAAAAAAAAAGTTATGGGGCAAAAAACAAAATTGCTTTCTTTCGTGTTGTTTTTTTGCTTTTCTTTTGAATATATTTTTGTAAATAAAAATATTTTTGACTTTAAAATGTAATATTTCGATAGTAAATTTAACCTGGAACAATTTTCCTGTAGACGTCTTTGTACCAAAAGTGCATAGCACTCACCCTAATTTACCCTGTGCTTAGGGACTAATTCACTTATTTCTCAAAAACGCACCCATTTAAATGGTAGCACTCCGCGGTTTTTTCAAATTTAGAGGTCCATTGACTATATGAGACAATAAAATCCCGTTAACGTTGTAGTTCCTTTTAGCTCTCTTATTTTGAACATAATCAATAGCCTATAATAATAATTTTAGAAAGTATGTTGACTAAACATTAGTTTTTATTATTTTTTCTTTTTTCTTATTTTCTTTCTTTTTTTCACAAAAAGTCGTCAAGTCCATATTAAATATATTGTTTTTTAATTTATAATGATGTGGTTTTATAATGATAATACCAAACACTAAATTGTGTGATCAACATAGACTGATAGGCCTAATTAATCATATCACCAAAAGTCTTCACCAAAATCATATTATATAACAGAATCTACAACAAGTTTGAAGCGGAAATCAACGAGACACAGTTTGGTTTTAGGGACGCTTTGGGCACAAAGGAGGCAGTGTTGTGTCTGCAAGTATTAATACAGAGGTGCAGAGATATAAACAAGGATGTCTACATGTACTTTGTAGATTACTCGAAGGCCTTTGACAATGTAAGAGATTACTAACTAATTTAAATTCTACAAAACATAGGAACTGATGATAAGGACATCCGAATTGTGACAAGTCTCTACTGGAATCAGACAGCCACGGTAAAAGTCGGCAATGCGTCCCCAGAGAGCATTGATATTAAAAAAGGTGTGCGACAGGGATGTGTTCTCTCCCCTCTCCTTCTTTTTAATATTTACTCCGAACAAATTTTTAAAAAGCACTGGATGAAGCAAACGAAGGCATAAAAATCAATGGAGAATTGACAAATAACATCCGATATGCGGACGATACAGTCGTACTTGCCAGTAGTATCGATGAACTTCAGTACCTTATGGACAAAGTAAAGAGAGCGAGTAAAGAAAGAGGAATTAACCTCAAGATAAATAAAACCAAATGGATGCTGGTCAGCAACACTCAAAAACCTGCCAGACAATTGAAAATAAAAAACTAATTAATTGAACACGTTGACTCGTATATATACCTTGGAACAGTCGTCAACTTGCAATGGGATCAAACAACCGAAATACGATCTAGAATTGAAAAAGCCATAGCAACATTTAACAACATGAGAAATATATTCACCCATTCCGACATATCTCTCCGACTAAAAATACGGCTGCTAAAATTCAATGTATTTCCAGGCTTGTTGTATGACGCAGAGGCATGGACACTAACGGAAACATCAATGAGGAAGCTTGAGTCATTGGAAATATGGGTGTGTCGACGTATCCTCAAAATATCCTGAACGACTCACACCGCCAACGTAGAGGTATTGCGCCAAATGGGAAAACAAAGAGAAATCTCTTTCACAATTAAGAAACGGAAACTTGAATACCTCGGTCATATTATGAGACATGATAAATATCATATACTCCAACTGATAATACAGGGTAAAATAAAAGCAAACACGGACCCGGAAGAAGAAGACACTCATGGCTTCAAAACCTACGTCAATTGTTTGGACTAACATCGATCGAGTTATTCAGGAACGCCGCAAACAAAATTAAAATTGCTATGATGATAGCCAACGTCCGCAACAGACAAGACACATGAAGAAGAAGAAGAATGAAGTGGTATCAGGTACTTAAAATATAGTTTAACACCTATAATAACTCAAAAATACAAAAATGTAACACCTTTTGCACAGACTTGACATTTGATTTTCAAAGAATTTACTAGAATGAACAATATCTACAAATTTTGAGTTTAGATACCAATGGCGTATTGTTTTTACGTAAATATGTAAAAAAACAGAAACACAAAATTTACATTTTCTTTAGAATAAAAATATTGTGCATTTTTTTTGTTTCGTAAATTAACTTCATTATTATAACAAAACATGCATTAACTTCATTATAACAAAACAATCATTATAACGATCATTATAACAAAACGGTTGTTTTAATAAAAATAACACGAAAACACAAACTTTTAATAATAATTATCAAAACTCGCATTTAGGTAATTACAAAACTCTTAGTTTTATAACATGGCATTGTATTGCAAAATTTTACTGTTTTCAGGTAATTATAGGTTCACCATTTTGTCCTTTTACTGAATCAAAAACACATACAATGAATAATTAACAAAGCAATTTAAAAAAAAAGTTGATTGGCTTATTGGTTAATTGCTTGATGTAGGTACCCTTCAATCAACGGAACACTCATTTGTAAACAACGATTAAACTTAGGAATCATTGTCTAAGCACCAACAAATAATATTTCCGTTGATTTCAGTCAGCTAGATCCTCAGAAATAGATACGACATGGTAAATTGTGGTAGTCAATTGAAAAAACAAACTAAGTAATTACTACAATTAATTTTTGTGGCATGTCTCACTTAAGTAGTATGTTTAGGTATATGGAATTAACCCGAGAGGCGTATTTACGCACCAGAGTGCTGAAATCGGTTAGCCTTTGAAATACACTATTACGCTACAAACCCTCATTGATTTAGGCACGTATTAAATTATAAGACATCTATTAAATTATGGTGCCTAAGTTTTTATTGCAATTATTATTATTGTAAGTATTGTATATTTCAATTTATTGTATTCATATAGAAATGTCGAAACTGCAATAAACCTAGCATACTTAAGAATGTGTTTCTTGACCATAACACGAGAAACAAATATAACAAAAATTAAAAAACAAACGCCAATGAATAAAAAACAAATAAATATTTTTTATTTTTATTTATTAATAAAAATAAGTAATAAGTACAGATATAATTACTCGTATACATTGCGTCCATAAAGTAACTCATAAATTCATTATTCATCATCATCAATTGTACTACAGCTCTATGAAAGAGCCTCGACCTTCCCAAGTCTATTACGCCAGTCAGTTCTATCCATTGCCAACCGTTGCCAGTTTGCTGCGCCTATTTTTTTCCCATCCTCATCTACACCATCCTTCCGTCTAAGTTTTGGCCTACCCCTATTTCTACTTCCCACAGGTTGTGACATAAGGATTCTTCTAGGAGGGTTGATATGCTGTGATCTTGCTAGATGTCCTGCCCATCTTAGTCTTCCTATTCTTATAAGAGATACTACGTCTTTACCACCAAATATAATATGTTTCTATTTGTGGCATACCTCGTAGTTGTGTCTCCTCCTCCAAATACCATTTTCACAGATGCCACCGAATATTCGTCTCAGGATCCTGCGTTCAAATATAAGCAGAAGGTTTTCATCTGCCTTGGAGATGGTCCATGTCTCCGATCCATATGTCAACACTGGTTGTATAAGGGTTTTGCATATCGTTATTTTTGTTTTTTGGCTTAAGTTTTTGCTTCTCATATGTCTACTCAGTCCAAAATAGCATTTGTTCGCTACGATTATCCTTCGCTTGATTTCTTCCGTCATGACGTTCTCCTTGGTGATCAGGGAGCCTAAGTATGTGAATTTGTCCACCACTTCAAAGGTAGAGTAATCAACAGTGAATTGGTGACCGATGTTTCTGGCTCTATTGTTGGGTGTTGATGCCAACATCTTAGTTTTCTCCTCGTTTACTTTCAGGGCCATATTTTATGAGGCATTTGAGAAGGTGGTATACATTTCTTCTAGTTTGCATGTTTTGCGGGCAACTAGGCCCACGTCATCTGCATATGCCAAAATTTGGGATGATTTATTAAAAATATTTCCTCTGTTGTCTATTCTTGCATCTCTGACCGCCTTTTCCAGAGCTATGTTGAAGAGGAGACACGCCAGCGCATCTCCTTGTCGCAGCCCAACATTTGTTTCAAACGCCTGTGATTGTTCGCCCTGTATTTCGACTTTGCAAACGACTTTACGCATTGTAGCCTTAACCAATCTTATCAGTTTATCAGGGATGTGGAACTCATCCATGGCTTCATAAAATTTATTTCTTAGGACACTATCATAGGTCAATTTAAAATCTACGAAAAGGTGGTATGTGTCGATATTGAATTCATTGGTTTTTTCCAGTATTTGCCTTAGCACAAAGATCTGGTCTATTGTTGATTGACCAGACCTAAAACCACTTTGATATTCTCCAAGCAGCTCCTCTGAATGTGCACTTAGGCGACTATATAAGATGCTCGAAAATATTTTGTAAGCTGTATTAAGGAGGGTTATTCCCCTATAGTTTCTACATTCTAATTGATCACCCTTTTTGTGTAGCGGGCAAACGATTCTAATACACCACTCTTCCGGGATTTGTTCCTCATTCCAGGCTCTCAGTATTATTTTATACAGGGTGTAACAAAAATACAGGTCATAAATTAAATCACATATTCTGGGACCAAAAATAGCTCGATTGAACCTAACTTACCTTAGTACAAATGTGCACACAAAAAAAAGTTACAGCCCTTTGAAGTTACAAAATAAAAATCGATTTTTTTCAATAGATCGAACATTGTTTGAGGTTTCTTATTGAAAACGGACATGTAACATTCTTATGATAGGAACATCTGAAAAAAAAATTATAGTGAAATTTGTGTACCCCATAAAATTTTTTTGGGGGTTTTGTTCCCTTTAACCCCCCAAACTTTTGTGTACGTTCCAATAAAATTCTCATTGTGGCACAATTAGTTAAACACAATGTATTCAAAACTTTTTTGCCTCTTAGTACTTTTTCGAAAACCTAGTTTTTTTTGAGATATTTTGAATATTTTTTCAAATCCACCACATATTTGTGTACTGTCATACGTACGATTTTAGAGACTTGGTAATAACACGAAAATTTATTTATAAATTAAAGTTTGAGGTATACTTTGAACCATATTAAAAAAGAAGCCATATCTCGATAAAAGGTGCCTTATCTGAAAAATACTAGGAGGCAAAAAAGTTTTAAAAACACTGTGTTTAACTAATGGTATAGCAATAATAGTTTAATTGGAACGTACACAAACATTTGGAGGGTTTAAAGGCACAAAACCCCCATAAAATTTTTATGTAAACATATTAAAAAAGAAGCCGCACCTCGATTAAAACTGGTTTATCGAAAAAGTACTAAGAGGCAAAAAAGTTTTAAAAACATTGTGTTTAACTAATGGTACTACAAAAAGTATTTAATTGGGACGCGCATAAAAGTTGGGGGGGGGGGGGGGGGGTTAAGGGAACAAAGCCCCCATAAAATTTTTATGGGCTGCACAAATTTCAATATAATTTCTTTTTAGGATGTTCATGCCATAGGAATGCCACTTGTCCATTTTCATTAAAAAATCTCTAATAGTTTTCGATATATCGGAAAAAATCGATTTTCATTTTGTAACTTCAAAGGGCTATAACTTTTTTTTGTGTGCATATTTGTACTAAGGTAAGTTATGTTCAATCGAACTATTTTCGGTCCCAGAATATGTGATTTAATTTATGACCTGTATTTTTGTTACACCCTGTATATTAGTCCAGTCTGGTTAGACGAATAACAAGCCTAACCTTGCATTAGGAGCTGCTCCAAATTTTATTTTTTTAATTTTTAGGGGGAGTCAATAGTAGTGTAAATTTAAAATCTCGACTAAATTCCGCCGTTGCGTTAGCCGCCATCTTGATTTTAATTGAGAACTGTTTTGACTCAATATCTCCGTCATTTTCAAATTTTCGATAAAAATATAACAGACAAAATTGTTAAAAATGTAATTTTCTATAATTTTTATTCCTACAATTTTTTCGTGCTGCCAATATTTTCCGAGTTATGGCAGAAAATATTGGCGGTGAGAGCATAATTATTAAATTATCTCGTTTATTACTAGTTTTACGACAAAAATGTACCTGTATAAAAATGGAGAGAATTAAATTCTACACAATTTTGATATCTTTATTTTTTTTGCTAAAATTAATATTAGGGGTAGTACGTATGCGGTAATCGCGCGAGCGTAAGACCCGATTGATTTAATAGCAATTGTTTTTGTTCAATATCTACGCCATTTTCAACTAAAATTGTTCCAAATTATGATTTCCTACAATTTCTCTTTAAAAAAGTTTTTTATGCTGTTGATATTTTCCGAGTTAAGTGGGAAAATAGTAAAAAGGGGTGGGGGAGCATAATTATTGAATTGAATCTTGTTTCCGAGCTGCCCCAAATTTTATAATTCTAACTTTTAGGGGAGATCAACATTAGTGTAAATTTAAAATCTCGATTGAATTCCGCAGTTGCATTAGCCGCCATATTGATTTTAAAGGCGAACCTTTGTTGCTGAATATCTCCGCCATTTTTAACTTTTCTACAAAAAGGGTAAGAACTAAAATTGTTGGAAATGAAATTTCCAATTTTTCACAATTTTTTTTTATGCGATCAATATTTTCCGAGTTAAAGGGGAAAATAGTGGAAGCGGAGGGGAAGTATAATTATTGAATTGTCTCATTTATTATTAACTTTACGCCATCATTGTATATAAACAAAAATAAAGATAATTATATTTTATACAATTTTTGAAACTCCTAATGAAACACCAACCAAAGTAAGTACAGAAGAGACATACATAATAACTTATATGCATTAATTTCACTTAATTTTATTAACTAGCCGGTTTTATGGGTTGAAGTTGTCTGTCGATATTTTAAGTTTCATGTCAGCTAATATATTTTTATATTTCAACAATTTTCTTTTAATTTTGGGGCCCTGTTGGGGGGAATTTCCTCATTTCTCCCCCTCGTAGACCCGCCACTGGCTCTCTCGAAAAGTTGTAGTAAATCGTAATTGCAACAATTTCGGCACTAACACTTTTTGTCGAAAAATTGAAAATGGCGGAGATATTGAACAAAAACCATTGCTATTAAAATCAATCAGGTCTTACGCTCGCACCTTTACCGCATACGTTGTACCTTAAATATTGATTTTATCAAAAAAATTAAAGAGATTAAAATCGTACAAAATTTAATTTTCTTCATTTTTCTATAGGTACTCATTTGTTGTAAAACGAATAATAAACGGGATAATCCAATAATTCAATAATTATGCTCAAACTGTCACTATTGTCCACCCATAATTCGGAAAATATCGACCGCACAAAAAAATTATACAAAACTAAATTATATGAAATCGCATTTTCAACAATTTCAGTTACTACACTTTTTGTCGAAAAGTTGAAAATGGCGGAGATATTGAGTAAAAACGGTTCTCGTTTAAAATCAAAATGGCGGCGAACGCAACAGTGGAATTCAGTGGAGATTTTAAATTTACACTACTATTGACATCCACTATTGATTAAAGAAATAAAATTTGGGACAGCTCGTAATGCAAGGTCAAATGCTATCCCGACTGGGCAATATTTGATTAGTCAAAGTAGCGCCTCTATATTTAATAAGTTCCGCGGATATACCATCACTTCCTGGAGATTTATTATTTTTAGGTGTTTTATTGCATCCCGTACTTCTTGAATTGATGGAGGCTATAATGGTGTATTGTTGGTTGCTCTTGGGTTTGGTTGATTTGGATCTTCTACTTCGATGGTAAGTAGTTCTTTATAGTGTTCCTCCACCCACCTTTTCAATATTTCTTCTTTTGTATTGAGTATGTGCTCCTCCTTATCCTTACCTAGTCTTAGCCTTGGTTTGAATTCTTTTTTATCATTATTTAGAGTTTTATAGAATTTTCTTGTTTGATTTTCCTGTTTTAATGCATCAAGTTCTTCCAATATTCTATTTTCATAAATTATCTTTTTTCTTCTCTGAATGCACTTCTCTTCTCTTCTAAGGTTTTTATATTTTTGTTGTTTTTCTCGTGTTCTTACATCCGTCTGGACGTGACGACGTCACTAGTATGATATATATGTCAAATATCACAAATTAAAATCAAAAGTCGACCTGTTTCGGTAATTTCTAATAATGTTGTTTATTAGCTATTAATGAATTTATGCGATACTTTATGGATGCACTGTATACGAGTAATATTATATCTGTACCTATAAATAAATAAAAATAAAAAATTATTATTTCTTTTTTATTCAATGGCGTTTGTTTATAATTCTTGTTTTATTTGTTTCTCGGGTTAGAGTCAAAAAACACATTCTTAAATATGCTAGGTTTATTGCAGTTCAGTCATTTCTATTAAAAATTTCGACATTTCTATATAAAATATTATAAAATAAAAGTAAAGAAACAAAATGTACCTATGTATCTATAAAAATAATATTGTTGTACTATGAATTTTTGACTATGAATCTGCAATCAATCACAAACAAGTCTGGCTAATTGGTTCTGCCAAAGACATTTTTCAGAAAAGAAAAGACATTTATGTTCCTGTTTTTCAAACAATATATTGAAATATAAATATACAATACTTAAAATAATATTAATTGCAATAAAAACTTATACACCAAAATTTAATAGATGTCTTATAATTTAATAGGTGCCTAAATCAATGAGGGTTTGTAGCGTAATAGTGTATATCAAAGGCTAACCGATTTCAGCACTCTGGTGCCGTATAGTCTAAGAGCTGGGAGCGGATTTTGTGCGTGATAAGTAATATGGAAAAACTATACGGGGATATGTTGAATTAGTTGTATACATGACTTTCACCAACGGCCGGAAACCAGAGTTGGGTCCGAGGGCAGTTATAAGGGGTCAAAATCGTGGATTTTATTTTTTTTTTATGACGCTCATGATCGAAAAGTGCACCAAAATTTGGAAATAAGTAGGCCATGACGTACCTAAGTAAAATCTACAGGAGCTCAACGCTGCGTGGCCGACAAAGGGGTGCGGGTAGGGGTGAATATAAAAAATATAACGGGTTTTTTGCGACGTCCGTGATAGAGATAGTGCACCAAAATTTGGGTATAAGTAGACCATGACATAAATAATTAAAATCCCCAGAGCCGGAAACCAGAGTGGGGAAGGAAGGTAGTTATAAGGGGTCAAAGTTCCGTTTTTTATTATTTTTTTTTGTGACGCTCATGATCGAGATAGCGCGCCAAAATTTGGGAATAAGTAGGTCATGACGTAACTAAGTAAAATCTCCAGGAGTGGAACGCTGCGTGGTCGACAAAGAGGTGGGGCAGGGGTGAATATAAAAAAAATATAAGGGGTTTTTTGCGACGTTCGTGATTGAGATGTGCACCAAAATTTGGAAATAAGTAGACCATGACATAACTAAGTAATATCCCCAGAGGCGGAAACCAGAGTGGCGGACGAGGGTAGTTATAAGGGATAAAAGTCGCGGTTTTATTATTTTTTTTTGTGGCGCTCATGATGGAGATAGTGCACCAAAATTTGGGAATAAGTAGATTATGACATTACTAAGTAAAATCTCCAGGGGCGGAACGCTGCATGGGGGACAAATGTTGTACCGGGTCACAAAAAAATAATACACACTGCGAATTTGACCCCTTAAAACTACCCTCATCCCTAACTCTGGTTTCCGGCTCTGGAGATTTTACTTAGCTAAGTCATGGTCTAATTATTCCCAAATTTTGGTGCACTATCTCAATCTAGCACGTCGCAAAAAACCCCTTATATTTTTTATATTCACACCTACCCCCACCCCTTTATCGGCCACGCAGCGTTCCACCCCTGGAGATTGAACTTAGTTACCTCACGACCTACTTATTCCCAAATTTTGGTGCACTATCTCGATCATAAGCGCCACAAAAAAATAATAAAAACGGCGATTTTGACCCCTAATAACTACCCTCATGCCCAACTCTGGTTGCCGGCTCTGAGGATTTTACTTAGTTATGTCATGGTCTACTTATTCCCAAATTTTGGTGCACTCTGTCGATCACGAACGTCGCAAAAAAACCCCTTATATTTTTTCTATTCACCCCTGCCCCACCCCTTTGTCGGCCACGCAGAGTGCCACCCCTGGAGATTTTACTTAGTTACGTCATGACATACTTATTCCCAAATTTTGGTGCACTCTCTCGATCATGAGCGTCACAAAAAAAATAATAAAAACGGTGACTTTGACCCCTTATAACTACCCTCATCCCTAACTCTGGTTTCCGGCTCTGGGGATTTTACTTAGCACTGTCATGATCTACTTACTCCCAAATTTTGGTCTACTATCTCAATCACGAACGTCGCAAAAAACCTTTTATATTTTTTTATATTCACCCCTACCCCCATCCCTTTGTCGGCCACGCAGCGTTCCGCCCCTAGAGATTTTGCTTAGTTACGTCATGACCTACTTATTCCCAAATTTTAGTGCACTATCTCGATCATAAGCGTCATAAAAAAAATAATAAAATCCGCGACTTTGACCCCTTATAACTACCCTTGGCCCCAACTCTGGTTTCCGGCCATTGGTGAAAGTCATGTACACAACTAATTCAACATATCCCCGTATAGTTTTTCCTTATTACTTATCACGCACAAAATCCGCTTCTATCTCTCCGACTAGTAGTAGTGTAGGAGCATATGTAAATATGCACCCGGGAGCAGTCGCGCTCACTTCTGTAACGTGAACAGTCGCGTGTTAGATTTTATCTTACAATACGAATTTAAATACAAATTTCCAACAAATTTTTATTTTATAGTATTTTTATTTACTTGCTATGTTAGAAATATTATTTTTAACAATTATTATTAAAGCTAATTGGCTCTCCCCAAAGCCATAAATTCCACAAAAAGAAGAAGAAGAAAAAAAACCTAAGCATTACTACACCCTTTCTCGAGGCACTTACGAGTGGAAAGTTATGTTGCAAAATATTTCATCAAGTTTTCGCGACAAAGGATAAAATGTTAGATTTTTTCTAACGGCGCGACTGCTCGCGGGTTAACCGCAATAATAAAATTATTGGTGTATGTTAAATATGGTGTATAATAAATATGTTGTATACTAATGAAAATTACATTTCTAGTCAACTAATGTTTGACGTTTCGATTTCCACTCCGAAAATCATTCTCAAAAAGAAATTGTTTTAAAAAAGTTGAGATAAGTTTTCTATTTTATTGGGGACTTTTGCACTTTTTAATTTAGTTTTCCATTTCCAACAATCAATTTTGTTTTCCGATTATAGCGCCATCTATCCACAATTCTAAAAAATGTCTCAAATAAAAGTTACTTAGTTTTACGTAAGGAATCCAAATCTGCAATAAAACATGGCGGATTTTAAAGTAACCACCACTCCACCACCGTGAAGTTCGTGTTTTTCAAAAATGGATTTTTCAAAAATGTTGAATACGTGTATTTTTTTGGTTTTTCGATCTGATGTTCATTTTGCAAAACATCGCGAGGTTTCCATTTAAAATTTTAGATCTACCCCCACTCCTCTCCGTGGGGGGTCGTCTTTGGTATCATTATTATATATTTTTTGTGAAACTTTGTGACTCACCCATTTCCTTGCGCCCCGCTCAAATCGTCAGATTTTTGAAATATACACTGTTCTGCATGTACTTAACTTACCTTTACTCTGGGCTAATTAGCAAAATACAAGGAAAAGTTATTTACCAGCAATTTTATTGCTGGAATTGAATCTTATTATTGTGTGTATTAATAATATAGATATGCAAGGTCCGCAGATAGTGTGCTACTTTTTTTATAAACCAAATGGCGCCCGAAAATCGTGTTTTTTCAATTTTTGCTCTATAACTCCAAAGATTTTAAATTTAGTCCAAAAACACCCAAATAAAAATTCACCGCAATTAAATTCTGCATAGAGACGTGTTTTTTTCGATTTACTTCGACGAAAACTTTCCCCGGAAAAAGCGGGTTTTTCCAACAAAATCTTTAATTTTCAACTAAACTTTTAGATAAGCAGTTGTTAATAAATAATTAAATAACTTGGCAACATAAAAGCCCTTTCCGTATATATTATAATTCCAGAAGTCTACGGAAATGGAATAAACAGTTTAGCAACAATTAAAATGTTAATTAAAAATTTACGGTCGCTATAATAACGACAATAATTACGATGCATAAGAATAACTATGATTTTTTCATAAAAAGAGACTATACCTATCTAATGTACTTTACAGAATTGAAATTGGGCTATTTAAGCGGCCTCAGGAATATTTTAAAATTATAAAAAATTTTTTGGTTTAAAAACAAATAGAATATCTCGAGAAATATTAAACTAAATTAAATTGTGAAAACGGTTTTCGAGAGATAGCGGCAGGATGCTTCTTTTAAAAGGAAAAACGTTTAATTATGATGAGCAGTTCCTGAGATACAACCGGTCAAACTTGACCGGAATTTACAGCAAATATATAAACAACAGGATCATAATTTTCAAACCATCACCTTTTGTTTTTGTCCTCTTTCTTCACACTAATTTTCATATCTTTAAAATCCTTATAACATATATTATTATAATAAAAACTATCGATAATACGTGTGAAAATTGCCAAAAGTAGCAAAATTCCAATCAAAAATTAGGTTGGAGAAAATGTAACCCTCAAAGTTCAAAATCGGTATACGTTAACAAAATGCATTTTCTCGGCTTCCCATGGAGCAATTTCCTTCATTCTTTTTTTGTTCCCTAAAAGCTCGAGTAGAGCCATCGAACCAATGCATTATTAAATGTCAAACTTGCTTTTGTTTTGTTATAATAGATTAATTTATTTATAAGCACAGAAAATTACATATTTTTTCCAGTTGTAGGCTTTTTTTTAGATAAACTTACTACAAGTGTACCTTTTAAAGTTAAAAACATAAATATTCTCATTTGAAAGCTGTATAATTATTTAAACAATTTTTATTTAAACAAATTAAAATATTGTGTTATAATAAATAAATTAATTTATTATAACAAAACAAAAGCAAGTTTGACATTTAATAATACGTTAGTTCGATGGCTCTACTCGAGTTACTTGGGCACAAAAAAGAATGAAGGAAATTGCTCCATGGGAAGCCGAGAAAATGCATTTTGTTAACGTATACCGATTTTGAACTTTGAGGGTTACATTTTCTCCAACCTAATTTTTGATTGGAATTTTGCTATTTTTGGCAATTTTCACACGTATTATCGATAGTTTTTATTATAATAATATATGTTATAAGGATTTTAAAGATATGAAAGTTAGTGTGAAGAAAGAGGACAAAAACAAAAGGTGATGGTTTGAAAATTATGATCCTGTTGTTTATATCTTTGCCGTAAATTCCGGTCAAGTTTGACCGGTTGTATCTCAGGAACTACTTATCAAAATTAAACGTTTTTTCTTTTAGAAGAAGCATCCTGCCGCTGTTTTTCGAATACCGTTTTCAGGATTTAATTTAGTTTAATATTTCCCGAGATATTCTTTTTGTTTATAAGCCAAAAAATTGTTTATAATTTTAAAATATTCCTGAGGCCGCTTAAATAGTCCAATTTCATTTCTGTAAAGTAAATTAGATGGGTATAGTGTCTTTTTATGAAAAATTCATAGTTATTCTTATGCACCGTAATTATTGTCGTTATTATAGCGACCGTAAATTTTTAATTAACATTTCAATTGTTGCTAAACTGTTTATTCAATTTCCATCGGCTTCTGTAATTATAATATATACGAAAAGGGCTTTTACTTTACTAACGTATTTAATTATTGATTAACAACTACTTATCTAAAGGTTTAGTTGAAAATTAAAGATTTTGTTGGAAAAAACCGCTTTTTCCGGGGAAAGTTTTGGTCGAAGTAAATCGGAAAAAACCCGAAAAAAACCGAATTTTTATTTGAGTATTTTTGGTCTAAAGTTAAAATATTTGGAGTTATAGAGCAAAAATTAAAAAAAAAACACGATTTTCGGGCGCCATTTTGTTTATAAAAAAAGTAGCACACTATCTGCGAACTTTGCATATCTATATTATTAATATATACAATCATAAGATTCGATTCCAGCAATAAAATTGCTGGTAAATAACTTTTCCCAAAAATGGCCTATTCTCCGATAATCAGCCCAAACTACCTATCTTAATCTGACGATTTCGAGTATTTTTTAGGATAAATTATTTTTGGGACCCCACTTAACGAACTCCCTTGTATTAAGAGCCAATATATGGTAGGGGTACATTTAATGGGTACAAATTTTCTCCTCTTGTGATTTTCTGAGGCAATCGAGTAGCTGTCAAAAATCCCCGCTTGGGCTCCCCTACCATTAGGTTATGTATGTCGTTTCAAAAATTGACATACTTGGCCTAGATATTGTAGACCACAACATGTCTGTGGTTATTGCCATTGCATTACAAAAATTGAGGGTGGTCTTATTACCCTGCGTATATCAATTTCTTACTGTTTTTGTGTTATTTTGTGTTAATTGTTTGTGTTATCTGTTTGGTAGATGTGATTATGTAACTAAGCATTTTACATTTTGTAACATACCTATAAAAAATAAACAAAAATTTAATTCCAGCTTCAGATACTGATACTTTTAGCAGACAAAATCTTAAAAATAATTGGCAATTGCATTACAGAGAATGTAATTCTGGCTCAAATTTTGCTCATTGTAACCCTAGGATATTCTCAAGAAGATGGTTTTGTACAGAATACAATAGATATTTTATAAAGACCATTAGTCAGCTGAGAGCCAATCATGCTCTTAAGCCATCTAACATGCATAGAATCAGCTTGTCAGATACTCCCAATTTATAATTGTACTTGCGGCAAAATCGGAGATCTAACACATGTCATATTAGAATGTCATTTACACATAAATAACATAAACGACCTTTATAAGGAACTAAAAAATTTAAAATGTTGTTTCCCAATAGACCTTAATATTTTAATATTTAAAAGTGATATGGAAATTTTTCATCTCCTTTATAAACATGTTAAATTATGTAAATACAGGTTGTAAACGTAATATGTACCTACTAACTAGGCATAATTTGTAAATGTGGTTTGAAAAAATTGAAAATAAAAATTTAAAGCACTCATGGGAGTGCCGACAGAAGTAAAAACTTCTTATAGTATATAAATTACGAGCTTAGTGCTTTTCCCCATACACAAAGAAGTGCTATAGCTATATTATATACGCGTTGCGTACGTTCTATGCTATTTATGTATACATACACATAATATTATATACGTACGAAATTTAGTTCGGCAAAGTGAGGACGGTCGCAATCTCAATACTTTTTTCCTATCTAAAAAGTGCACAACGTCCCTAAAGAAGTTTTCACTTTAAAAATTAATTTGGTCAAATAATGACGGTCGTTAATTTAATACTTTTCCCCATCTAAAAAGTGCACAACGTCCCTAAATAGGTATTTACTTCAAAAATTTATTTCGTCGAAGGAATAACGGTCGCTAATTCAATACTTCTTCCCCATCGAAAAAGTGCACAACGTCCCTAAGGAAGTTTTCATCTCAAAAATTTATTTCGTCGAAGCGATGACGGTCGCTAATTCAACATTTTTCCCCATCTAAAAAGTGTATAACGTCCTTAAAAAGTTTCGCTTCAAAAATTTATTTCGTCGAAGCAATGACGGTCGCGATGACGGTCGATAATTCAATATTTTTCTCCATCTTAAAAGGGCACAACGTCCCTAAAAAGTTTTCACTTCAAAAATTTATTTCGTCGAACCAATAACGGTAGCTAATTTAATACTTTTTACCCATCTAAAAAGTGCACAACGTCCCTAAAGAATTTTCACTTCAAAAATGTATTTCGCCGAAGTATATTTAATATTTTCCACCATCTAAAAAGTGCACAACGTCCTTAAAGAAGTGTTCACTTCAAAAATGTATTTCGTCGAAGCAATGACGGTCGCGATGACGGTCGCTAATTCAATACTTTTTCCTTATCTAAAAAGGGCAAAACGTCCCTAGAGAAGTTTCGACTTCAAAACATTATTTCGTCCAAGCAATGACGGTCGTGATGACGGTCGCTAATTCAATACTTTTTCCCAACCTAAAAAGGGCACAACGTTTCTACGGAAGTTTTCACTTCAAAAATTAATTTCACAGAAGCAATGGCGGTCGCTAATTCAACAATTTTTCCCCATCTAAAAAGTGCACAACGTCCCTAAAGAACTTTTCACTTCAAAAATTTATTTCGCCGAAGCGATGACGGTCGCTAATTCAATACTTTTTTCCCATATAAAAAGTGCACAATGTCCCTAAAGAAGTTAAATTTATTTTAAATTTAAATACAGTTATACAATAATTCATGTATACATACACATTATATAGATAGGTACTACAAAATTTATTTCGCCTACGTACACAATTTATTTCACCGAAGAGATGACGGTCGCGAAATAAATCCTTTTTCCCCATCCTAAAATAGGTTTTACATGTATTTTAAATTTAAATACTTCTATACAATTTATGTAGGGTGAGGCAGATAACTGGCCTATTAGAAATATATCTAGAACTAAAGGCAACAGAATTATGAAAATTGGGGTGAAAGGGTTTTGAAGAGTGATATATTTCATGAAAATATTTTCACCTATTTGCTACTTCCGGTCATACCGGAAGTTGCTTATAACTTCGTTTTTTTAATGGTACACCCTGTATATTTTTACCTTTTTGGGTTCTCCTCGATGTCTTCTTTCTTTACATTTGAGGTTTTGTAACATTATACAGGGTAGTTTAAAAGATAGTTTCGTTCTTTTTTAAATTTCGTAGCAATATTCACACCCTGTAGAATTGTAGCAGTTTGACAACAAAAACTATATTTATGTTTAAATGGTTTTTAATATTATAGTCTACTATTGTTAAGAATTGTTAGTATAGCTAATTTTTTAATTTTAGTATACAGGGTTGGTCGAAACTGAGAAATAGTATTCTCTGAGTTTTCTTAAATGGAACACCCTATATTTTAGTATTGGAATGAAATGATACTTTATGATACTTTTTTATATCTTAAGCATTCCCTGTACCTAACTTCTTTTATTTGTGCTTAATTGTTAATTGAACCAACAATCTTAATTACGTCGTTATTTTGATAGCTCAACCATTACTACTAATTTTAAGGATCAGTCTAGAATAATATGTATTCATTTCCAAAAAATTATTTGTGATTGAATATTTTCACGTCAAACCTAATAAAATTTCACGTATTTTTTGTTACAATTAATATTTGGCTTGAATCACCCATAACTCACAATTTAAAGCAGATAGGTATAGGGAATGCTTAAGACATAAAAAGTACCATAAAAGATTATTTTCTTACAATACTAAAATACAGGGTGTTCCATTTAAGAAAACTCATTCCCAGTTTCGACCAACCCTGTATACGAAAATAAAAAAATTAGCTATACTAACAATTAATAACAATAAAAGACTATATTAAAAACCATGTGAACATCAATAGAGTTTTCGATGTCAAACTAATACAATTCTACAGGGTGTGAATTTTGCTACGAAATTAAGAAAATAAAGGTAATTATCTTTTAACCTACCCTGTATAATATTACAAAACCTAATATTTTAAGAAAGAAGACATCGAATAAAAGCCAAAAATGTAAAAATATACAGGGTGTCCCATTAAAAAAATAAGAAGTTATAAGCAACTTCCTATATAATCGGAAGTAACAAACAGATGAAAATATTTTCATTGGATAGATCACTCTTCAAAACCCCAGTATTCCGATTTTCATAATCCTGTTGCCTTTAGTTCTCGAGATATTTCTAATAGGACTTTTATCTCTCTCACCCTGTATATACATACACATAATATACCTATATATGTACAAAATTTATTTCGTCGAAGCGATGATGGTGGCGAAATCAATCCTTTTTCCCCATCCTAAAATAGGTTTTTTATTTATTTTAAATTTAAATACCTCTGCACAATTTTATATACATACACATAATATATAGCATAAGCGATGACGGTGGCAATGACGGTCGCGATGACGGTCGCGATGACGGTCGCGATGACGGTCGCGATAACGGTCGCCAATTCAATGCTTTTTCTCCTATCCAAAAATCGCCAATGTCCCTAAAGAAGTTTTCACTTCAAAACATAATAAAATATATAAAAAAGAACACATAGTAAACTAATAATAACAAAAAAATAAATAAATAAAAAAATAGAAACAAAAGAAAGAGAAGAAAAATAACAAAAAAAGAAGTAAAAAAGTGTTTACCACAAATTAAAATATATATTTTAAAAAACATAGTAAAATAATAATTAAATAAAAAACAAAATAAAAAAGCAACACAATGTACATATATGTATCTATAAAAATAATATTGCAGTATGTACTTATGTTATGAAATAAGAAATTTATGACTACGAATCTGCAATCAATCACAAACAAGTCTGGCTATCTGGCTCTGGCAAAGCCATTTTTCAGAAAAAAAAAACATGTATTTATGTTCATGCATAGGGTGTTTCATATAAATATATTATGAGATTGTAAATGACTTGATCTCCGAATTCCTTTACTCTGCTTTTGTTGGTATATCCTTGTTATTTGCATAGTATTGGCATCAAAAGCCTGCTGCGTTCTAGTAATGTGTTCGCCACATATTTTTCTTCGTAAAGAAGGAAGTAGAATGAGGGCAGCTTCTCTGTGACTCTTCTCCTTTTTAAAACGTTTTTATATACTTGGCTTGGTCTGTGTCACGGTCTCCACAAATTTTGTAATCCATTTTAAAAATAGTTCTAGGCTACCTAGGTACCTGAAATTGTCAGGATAGCTTAGAACTAGCTAACAATGCAATATTTAACTGCTATTATACAGGGTGATTGATTAGTGGGGTAAAGCTCCGTACATCTGTTATAGATATGGATAGCGATAAAAGTTAATAACCAAAAGTGTAGCCAACTTTGAGCTTCACGTTAAAAAATTAGTTAAAATATTACAGGGTGTTCGATAACATAGTGGCAGATCAAAGTTTTGTTTTCTTAAATGGAACACCCTGTATTTTATTTTATATATACGAAATCTTCTTAACTTCTCCATTACAAAAATATAAAGGTTTGGTATGTTATACGGGGTATTTACAAAGTTATAACCAATTTTATATGAAAATCGTAACAAGTTTAACTCCCTGTATAAATAAAAATAAATACAATGACAATGATTTATTGATGCCATATTTTTTTATTTATTTTCAAAATTTTCATAAATGATCGATATTGCTAATTTACTTTATATTGAATACAGGGTGAGTTAAAACGGAAGTACATCATTTTTACAGTTATTTTAAATGAAACACACTATATTTAATAGCACTATCGAAAAGTACCATTATCGTATTTTAATTTTTATATAACATTCCCTATGTCTAAATTTATTAGTTTTCGAGATATTTTAATTTTTCAGAGCAAATTATTAATAATTACACTTTTGTAAAAAATGGCTTTTTTATAATAAAACGTTTTTATTATTTATAGGAGAGAATATAATAGTTATTTTTCTACGGCCGAGCCACTTTCCCGCAAAAGAGCCACTTTCCCGCACGCATTTTTTTTCCGAAAGTTGCACTTTCCCGCACAGCGTGCGTGTATGTAAATTTTCCCACACGGCGTGCGGGAAAGTAAAATACCTTGTAATATGGCATTTTAATATATTTGAATTATTGTATTCATGTTTTAATGAAATTAGCGCGATTATTTCATTCATAGGAGATTCTGACCAATAGAAAGCTACAGAAATAAAAATTAAACTGATTATTTTTTGATGATTTTAACTTCCAATCGTATAGTAAGATATTTGATCACGTGTTTAATTCTGTCCAATCAGATTAAAATTATACTAAGAATAATCTACTGTAGAAAATTACCGACAGAATTTTTTTAAGTAGATTGTTTCTGTTTAATGGCAACCAGTTTCCTAGTTTTGACAACGGTCACATTTAAGAAAATATCCATAATATACGTATTAAAAAATAATCTTACGAATATCACACGACAGTAAGGATAAATAAGAAAATAATGCTTCATTTTTACTCAAATTTGTTGTCATTGGGCAATAGCCACTCGAGCCCTGCGGGCTATCGTGTCTATTGCCAGACAACAAATTTTCGACAAACTGTCACATTATTTTCAATTTATTCTCACTCCTTTGTGATATTATACCCGATAATTTTTGATAATATCCCGTCGTCAAGTATATTACGTCAGATGCCCTTCGTTGCTACGAAAAAATACATTCAGTGACATTAATGACAATAAATATTTTAAAAATTATAAAAGTGATGACTTTCAACCGTCAAATATCTATAACAACTGTGTGTTTAATTATACTAATTTGTACTTACATAAACGAATTACAATAAAATTTTGGTTTTGAACAGTTTTATTCATGAAATAATCGCAACAAATTGCACTTGATCTCTAAAATTATTATCGAATTTTTACCCTCGTGACACTTTGACATAATTTCACTCCACTTCGGGTCGTGAAATTAAAACTGTCAAAGTGTCACTAGGGAAAATTCGATAATTTTAGAGCCCTTGTGCAATTACTACTGATTATTTCATTCATAGGAGATTCTGACCAATAGAAAGCTACAGAAATCTGAATTAAATCGATAATTTTTGATAATCTCCCGTCGTTAAGTATATTACGTCAGATGCCCTTCGTTGCTATGAAAAAAATACATTCAGGGACATTAATGACAATTAATATTTTAAAAATTATAAAAGTGATGACTTTCAATCATCAAATATTTATAAAAACTGTGTGTTTAATGGTACTTACATAAATAAATTACAATAAAATTTTGGTTTTGAACAGTTTTGTTCATGAAATAATCGCAACAAATTGCACTCCACCTCTGAAATTAATATAGAATTTTTGCTCTCGTGACACTTTGACATAAATTCAGTCGCCTTCGGCTCGTGTAATTAAAACTTTCAAAGTGTCGCTCGGGAAAAATTCAATAATTTCAGAGCTCTTGTGCAATTACTACTGATAATTCGATGAAATAAAAATATTTTGACATAACATTTAAAAGTCAGATCAGTAGACAATTACAATGGTTTTTAATCGTCATCGTGGTAACCCATTATATTGAAAGTTTGGTTTTGACAACCTTGTCAAAGAATTAATTTGTGTATTGTCACTCCTAAATAAAAATTGAGATAACTCTAGTTTTTGTGGCTTTTTTCCAATCGTACGGCCCTAGAAAAAATATTGTTCCCAACTCATGCGGAAAGTGTCTTCCCGCACTCGACTGCTTGCCCGAACTCCGCTATCGCGTAGTTCGGGTCAACGGCAGTCTTGTTCGTGAAAGTATCACTTTCACGAACTATAACTACTTTCGCGAACAAGACTGCCGTTGACCCGAACGACGCGATAGCGAAGTTCGGGCAAGCCGTCGAGTGCAGCGAAGACACTTTCCGCATGAGTTAGGAACAGTATTTTTTCTAGGGACGTGCGTTTGGAAAAAAGCCACAGAAAATAGAGTTACCCATATTAATTTTTATTTAGAAGTGAAAATACACAAATTAATTCTTTGACAAGGTTGTCAAAACCAAACTTTCAATATGACGGGTTACCACGACCACGATATTGGTTTCCATGACGACGATTCAAAACCGTTGTAATTGTCTACTGATCTGACTTTTAAATATTATGTCAAAATAATTTTATTTCATCGAACTATCGCGCTAATTTCATTAAAACATGACCACAATAAGATAAATGTGAAATAAATTAGTAAATAATATCTAAATATTAGTTTATTGCATGTATTATAATATAATAATGCCATATTAAAAGGTAATTTACTTTCCCGCACGTCGTGCGGAAAAATTTACTTTCACGCACACCGTGCGGGAAAGTGCAACTGTCGGAAACGAAATGCGTGCTTGAAAGTGGCTCTTTTAGCACGGCCGTAGAAAAAATAATTTGACGATATAAAATGCTTAAAATTCCAAAAATTACACTATAATAAAAAATTACATTTTATAATAACACGGTTTTGTTATATACACGACATAAAACATGTTTCGAAAGAATAAAATATGAATTTTTAGTAGCTGTATTAACTGTTAAAATTATAATTCCAAAAATTGCACTAGTATAAAAAAGTACTTTTTATAATACCGCGGTTGTTGAAAATGGTATATATAATAATTAACTTATAAAATATGAATTTTAAGTACATCAAATTTTAATTATTTATTAAAAAAAATTAAAAAAAGATACGCAACAGCCGTGTTCGAACTAGGGAACTCCCGATTTGCAGTCTAATGCCACTGACCCACCATCAATTTGTAGATTTCGATTTATTAACGTACTTTAAAATATCATTGCATAAGTCAAATTTTTAAATTAGTTTGAAATAAAAAAAATCGATTTATCCATACAGGGTGATTGATTAGTGGGGTAAAGCTCCGTAGATCCGTTATAGTAATAGATAGCAATAAACGTTAATAACAAAAATTGTAGCCAACTTTGATTACAGATTGGTAATAATCAGTAATCGTAAATTGTAAGTTATAGATAATTCAGTCATAGCTTGCCTAAAATTTGGATAGATTTAGACCACGTCCACGTCTTAATGCTGTATAACAATATGGTACATACATAGCACTTATTCACTCTGTACCTAACGGAGATTGGAGGAAATATTGTGGTTACAAAGTAGTGGTTTGAGTTGAATAAAAGCTGATCTTGCTCGTTTGATACGGCATTTTATTTCTTGTTGAGATTCCATTGGTAATATTGGTCATATAGATACATATTTTGTAGCTTTAAAATATAAAATAAAAATGAATAAAACTTATTTTATATATTTATTTATTACCGAAAAGATAATCAGGATATACGTGAAATTGGAGAATTTGTTGAAAATATACATGTAATTTGCTAGCATCTAAATCCATCTGGAATATAATTGCAATAGCTCTTTCTAGTTCCCAAAATATTAATATTGGACCAAGTCCAATTTGAACACTTATTTTCATTACAAACAACATGAACAGGTCTCGTCAGTAATCCTTGAATAGAGCCATAGACGTTCGAAATTTTGAGATTGTGTATTTCAAATTCTCGCGAGTAGTTCCCTATATCTTCGTAATCTTGATTAATGTAAATTCCATCTTCTGTTATACCTGTATGAAAAAAAAACAGTGATGATTACTAATTATTAAATACATAGTTCAAACTATTGTTTAAAACATCTATGTTAAGAGCATAGGCGCAAAATTTCGGACCAATGCTTTTTAAATACACTCATTTTTTTCAAATCCTGAGTAACCTAATAAATTAATATTCTTAAAAAATTTAAATGCAGAATAAAATATTATGTTATTACCGAGGGCCGAAAGTCCGTTAGAATAAACAAAAAGTTTCTTTTGAATGAAATATTTGAAATTAAAAATCACACTCAATTTTTTCTTCTTTTTCGCCCCTATGATTTTTCAAAAGTTTTAGTGCAGTTTTTAGAAACTTTCGGCCCTCGGTAATAATCTAGTCTTTCATTCTGCGTCTATATTTTTCAAAATTAATTATCATTTATCTTAGGATTTGAAAAAAAGAATGCAATTAAAATGCATTGGCCAAAAATGCATGGCCAAGTTAAAAAATTAAAATATTGGTAAAAAAATATCGACCACTACATCACCATGAAAAAATAAGAGCAGAGATTTGAAACGATGTACAGGGCCGTGCCGTGCGGCGAGGCAGTCTCATCAGGCGGCATCACAAGGGGGGCGGCATAATCAGTAAAATGAAAAAAATTGTCAGATTGTGTAAAAATGTTGTCAGAAACTGTAAAAAAAAATAAAAAGTTACAGGCAATATGGCTAATGACCAAATGAAAATTTAATGAAATTGCACAACCTTTTGAGGTAATTACGAATTTCCAGCTGAAAATGAAATTCGAGCCAGGAGAAAAAAGCGTTTATTTGACTACGAAAAATCTGTAGGTGAGCTCTTAACAGATGAAACTAAATTTAAAATAAATTTGTTTATCTATATTTTAGATATTGCCGCTAAATCTTTGATTGATCGATTTTAGCTTCTAGAAACTCATAACAAAAATTTTGAAATGTTTATATGATATTTTAAATTGAGGGAAATATATGATGAAACACTAGAAAAATATTGTATTAATCTTCATTTAATCCAGAAGAATTGCGTGATATATTTCAAATGATACCATACTCCATGAAACCTTTGGAGGTTTTGACCTATTTGTGCCAAAATGACCTAATTTCTTTATACCCAAATATAGTTGTAAACTAAGAATTGTATTAACACTCCCTGTCTCCGTAGCTAGTGATGAAAGAAATTTTTCAAAATTAAAAACTTTTTACGAAGCTCCATAAGACGAGGAAAGCTAAAAATTTAGCACATATTTCAATACAGTTATGACTAGTTGCTACACCTATCTATCCCCACTAGACTACACCAATCTGATTGACGAGTTTGCCAAAATTAAGGTCAGAAGGGTAAAGTTATAATTTTTGTAAATGTTACTTAAGTGGAGCCGGTACAAAGTTTCGGCTCCAATGCTATTTAAATGGAATTCTTTTTTTTTTCGAATCCTGAGAAAACTAGTAAGTATTTTTGAAAAACTTAATCGCAAAGAATGAAATAATACGTTCTTACCGAGGGCCGAAAGTCCCTGAAAACTTCTATAATGTTTATTTTAATAAGTTACAGGGGTAAAAAACTAAGAGAAAATGTAGTATGATTTTTAATTTCAAATATCTCATTCAAAAGAAACTTTTTATTTATTCTAAGGGACTTTCGGCCCTCGATAATAATTAGTCTTCCATTCTGCGTTTAACTTTTTTAAAAATATTTATTAGTTTTTTTAGGATTCAAAAAAAATGTACACCATGTCCGTGAAGATATTTTTCAAATCGAACATTCGCTTTGTCTTTGTCATACAACGCACTGAATCGAATAGAATATGGTGACAAGACAGTGACAATTTTAGATATTTGACACGGCATCGGGAATATTTTGAGTTAATTAAATGATATTGATAGTGTATTTGATAAATAATTGATTTAAGACGTGAACTTAATAAAAAGTTATTTATTGTTTATATCAGAGAATACACCAAGATATATTCTGTGATCCAAGTATTTTGTTGTTAAAGATGTTCAAAATTGTAAGCGTTCCATAGTAACAATATATTATTAAAAAATCACTTTATTACTTTTCCTCTTTTCTCGATTGAGTATTAGTTTTTGTTGTACAGTATATAAATTATTGCAATCACTAAATAAAATAGTGAAGAAATTATCATATTAATTAACTGATTTAATAATGCAATTATAGACGTAACAGTTATTCAAGAACATTCAAAAGCCATCTCTTTATAGTTAATGATGACATTGTCAAGTAATATTTCCATATCCATACCAGTGAGAATTTTACTACACGTAATTTGCTGTGTTAAGACAAAAAAAAAAAGTAGGGATAGCCGTAAAATACTTGCGCCTACACTCTCAAGAGCATAGGCGCAAAATTTGCTTGAAATGCTTTTTAATGCACTTGTTTTTTCTAATCCTGAAAATCCAAATAAATATTTTTGAAAAATTTAAACGCAGATTGAAAGGTTACGTTATTACCGAGGGCTGAAAGTTCCTTAAAATAAACAAAATGATCCTTTTGAATAAGATATTTGAAATAAAAATTACACTCAATTTTCTCTGCTTTTTTTTCACCCTGTAACTTATTCAAATAAACATTATAAAGATTTTCAGAGACTTTCGGCCCTCGGTAATAACGTAATCTTTTATTCTACATTTAAATGTTTCAAAAATACTAATTATTTTTTCTCAGGATTCGATAAAAAAAGTTTTTAATTAATTTAAAAAGCATTGCAAGCAAATTTTACGCCTAACCACTTGTGTAGTGTTAATACATATTTCATTTAATTTAAAGTATGTTTTGTTTTTAAAATAAAAGTTTTCATTCATTTTGTGTAGTTTCTTTTAATAAAAATAAAAGTTAAGTTTTAATAATATTTAAGGGGCGGCATTTCGAAGACTTATTACACAATCACCTAATACAAAGAATTACCAAGTATCAAGTTAAAGTAGGAAAGAATATCCAAATAATATTATAGTTTAAATAGGCTATCTGTAAAGGAAATTAATATTGGTCCGATATTTATTATTTGGGCAAGATAAACAAAAATATGTATGAAGAAATGTAATAAGCTAACCCCCCCCCCCCCCCCCACATAACGATTACCGCGAAAAGTAATGGATCGTTGAGAAGAAAAAAGATATTTATTAAATTCAGCAGATATTAACATAAATGAAAAAAGATTTTTTCATTTATTACTTTTTCATACATTACATTTTCAAACTTATTTTAGTTGTATTCCATAAAGATTTATTAAAAAAAAGATTTTTTCTTTATTATTTTTTCATACATTACTTTTTCAAACTTATTTTAGTTGTATTCCACAAAGTTTCATTGCACTACAGATAATTATAACTTTATATTACAATAAATTTAGTTTCACCTACTGCATTACCTACACACTTGACTTTAATTCTGAATTAGATATTAATGATTTTATTGTTTGACACTTTTAATCTTTTTAATATAAATAATTTTTAGCAAATTACTATTGTTCAAATTTTCGATTTCAATTTTTAAACAAATCAAACAAATTTCACAATCGGATCACAACTATTGCATAGTTGTCCAATCTTGCCTAAAAAATCGCACACCCAATTTTACATCTATAAGTTCTTGAACATCCTGAACAACATCTAACAATCCTATATAATTAAAGTCTACACTATTAATTAAAAATAACATCACTTTATATATAACTAATAATTTGTAGTTCCTCGGTTTAATGTCGTGTATCTTACTAATGCCTTCAAGGTCCTGCCAATATTTTGTTAATATATTACATTCAAATATATCCCTTTACCAACCATCCCTTTAGCAAAGTGCAGAGAAAAAGTATGATATTGAATACTACTATATTCTTCCCTTATACCGGAAAGTAAGTATATATCTTATACTTAACATACTTTTGGTTGCCACTGCATATGAATTCGTGCATGTATGTGAGTATGAGGATTGTACACCATGCGTACGTATAAGTGGGTATTTATGTGCATGCATAAATATACCGGGTGGTGAATCGGAAAAGGGGCCATAGAAAATTTAATGTAAAATTTTAAACTGTTGAATTCCTGCTTCCCTAATTATGTTACATCAAAAGTCATGAGAAGTTATTTGTAGAGGATTGAAATCTGTAATAAAAACAGAAGTTACAATTGTTCTACGATTTAAACACATTCCAAAATTTTGAAAAATATAATGTATTTACCGCAGTAGGTATGTGTGGGCATGTTAGGCCACACGTTACTATTTAACTGACAGTGAGCACACTATTGACTGAAGAAAATATCTTTATTATTAATACTTTCTCCTTAACTGAGGGTATCTGATCAACTTTATTGTGTTTTAAACAATAAATAATAAAATAAATAAAGAAATTGACAGTTCAAATTGTTAATATAATAAATTCATTGTCACCGAATGCAATCTTATACACATTATTGCACTGTGTATGGCGTAACTTTGGCGTATTTTTCTGAAAATTGTATTATATTTTTACAAAATTTTGAATACTTATTGTTCGTAGAACAATATTAACAGTTGTTTTCAATACATATTTCAATTCTCTACAAATAGTTTCTTATGGCTTTTGATGTAAAATAATTAGGGAAGCAAGAATTCAACAGTTTAGAATTTTACATTGAGTTTCCTATGGCCCGTGTTCCAATTCACCACCCGGTATGTACTTTGATATTGGCTTGATCATTAACTTTTGATTTAAACCAGACCACTTAACTAACTCTGGTTTTTTGTTGTTTGTAGCATTTAATTTTACTTTAACCGGGACCTGAAGATACTATGAATATTGTAGAAAGCGAAACCGGTCGTCAGTTGTAAAATAAATTGTTTGTGAGAACGTCTCTATTTTCTTTACTACAAAAAAGGTCTTGTGTAATGTTTCTCTTAAATTAATCGTTTCCGAGTTATAAACAATTTAAAGCTGAAAAAAATCGGATAATGGCGATTTTTAAGGTTCAAAAACACAAATAAAAAATCTTACTAAGGAAGTAAAACTTCACTTGTAGGTAGATGGTATATAAATTTATTAAAAATTTTATCTAAAAAGATCCAAATTGGATTGAAATGGGTACATCTAGAGTACAAAAAACACAAACGTTTTTGGACCAATCAGTCCATCATCAGGTTAAAATTTTAGATCCAAAGTAGTTGGAACTAGCTACATAGATAGGTCAAAAGGCCTTAGTGTTACAATAATTAGGCCATATCGGCTACAACAATGTCGACAATAAGTCGATGTTAAAAGAATATGGAAATGTAGTGAGACTATATTGTAGTCTTCATCTTGGCTTCAAACTGACAGACTGAAATATGACATTGAACGAATATATTCTGTAATAAATTCTATATAATTATATAAATATAAAAATATATATAAAAAAATAAATATAAAATATTAAATATAAAATATATTCTATAGAACTCTAATAACAAATATTATTTTTGAGACTACGAAGTACCTAAATTCAAGTTAAAGCCGTACTTTATCAGTTAAGTCATTTGAGCTTCTTTCATTTTAAAATATTGTTTTTTAGTTGTTAATGCAGCCCGATCGCCCGTCCTGTTTTAGAATAAAACGTGCCAAGAAATCTCATGGCGAGTTGATAAAGAAGGTTTGAGCTTGAATTTATGTTCTTCGTAATTTCAAAAATTATATTTTTTACTTATGTTTTTGAATCTTAACCATCGTCATTATTTGATTTTTTTTTCAGTTTTAAATTGTTTATTATTCAAAAACGATTAACTTTGGAGAAAAATAAAAACAACCTTTTTTGTTCCCAATGATCCAAAGAACAAAAATGAATGTCTACCTGGGCCCAAAAAAAAAATGATTTTTATAATTTGTTTATTTTTTTTAAATAAATGTAGGTGTACGTTGTAAATATGTTGGTAGTTGCTAGTAAAATCTACGAAATAATACTAGAAAAAAAGCTGCGAGGAAATATCGAGGCCACACTGGATAATAGTCAATGCGGCTTTAGGCCAGGGCGAGGTACAACCGATCTCATATTCACGGTGAGACAGTTATCAGAAAAAGCCCTACAACATAACAGTAAGTTGTTTCTATGTTTTGTGGACTTGGAAAAAGCATTTGATCGGACGCCACGTAACAAGATCTGGGAAATATTAAACCGTAGAAATGTGAAACCGAAGTTAATCCAAGCAATAAAGAGTATATATAAATGTACACGTAATAATGTAAGAACGAAAAATCGCTCATCTCTAGAATTCTACACAAGGACAGGTGTAAGACAAGGTGGTGTTCTGAGTCATTTGTTATTCATCACTCTAATGGACGAAATTGCAAAAGAATGCAGGGGTAAGGTAAAAAGAACTAGGGTAGGGGTGTATAAACTTCAAGAAGTTCACGTGTCAGAGTTGATTTATGCCGATGACCTGGTAATTGTGGCAAAATCAGAAAAAGACTTGCAAGTAAATGTAAATGTTTGGAATGAAGCCTTTAAGAAATTTGGGATGAAAATAAATATTGAAAAAACAGAAGCTTTAGTAATATCGAAAACTCAAGAAAATATAAATATAAAGCTGAATAATGAGACTATTACACAAGTAGAGGACTTCAAGTATTTAGGATCAACAATGAATGGACAAGGAAATATAGAACCAGAAGTAAACAGCAGGGTAATGAGTGCAACAAAATTATACTATGCGCTAAATAAGTTTTATTAGGAAGAAAGAAGTAAGCCTAAAAACAAAAACGAAAGTATTTCAAACTGTATACGAGTCGGTGCTAATCTACGGTAGTGAAACGTGGACAATGAATAACAACATGCGTAGTAAAATTCAAGCATGCGAAATGCGATATTTACGTGCGGTATCCGGGGTGACCAGACGTGATCGTATAAGAAATGAAGACATACGGGAAAGGTGCGGTATTGGAAGGTCCTTAGACAGACTTGAAACGAAACAGTTATCGTGGTTCGGACATATGGCGAGAATGGGTGAAGGTAGAACTGTAAAGAGGGTATGGAAAGCGGCATCCGACAACAAACGAAGAAGAGGCAGGCCAGCAAGAACGTGGAACGCAGATATTGGAAAGGCTTGCGTAAAAAGGAATATTGGGTGGAGAGAAGCAGAAAGACTAGCTACTGACCGAAAGGCATGGAGACGTATGATTTCTCCACTTACCTCGACACCGTAAGGTACAAGAGGACGGCTTAGGTAAGTAAGTAAGTATAAATGTAGCAATAACTCCGAAATTGTACCATTTAGGTATAGGCAATATAAATTGAAAAATAATCAGTATTTTTTAAGGACTTCAAAACGCAAAACATATACAGAGTGTTCCATTTGAAATAAGAAAGTTCGTTAGATTACCAGAAAAAACGAAAGATCTGGCAACAATGTAATTACCACTATTTATAATATCGGCCGTATTAGAAAATTCCTACCAACCAAAATTCATGAAATCATGCAAGCCGTTTCCGAGATAAAATTGAGGGTTTCCATACATAAAACTCTCTCTGTATATTATCTAAACGATCTATACATAATATTAAACATAAATAAAAGTTGTAAGCAGTTATATTTTAGTGTTTGGTCCGTTTCTTTGTATCTTCTATCTTTTATTTTAGCGCTTGTTCCCTGTTTGTGTTTCCCTCATGTTAGAAATAGATATTTTTAACATAACAAGTAAATAAAAATACTATTAAATAAAAAATTGGTTTAAATACGTATTGTTAGATAACATCTAACGCGCTACCGATTACGTGACATAAAAGAGCGCGACTGTTCCTGGGTTAACAATGGATGCGTCTCAATCTTAGAGAGAATCTTACCCTGAAGAGGGTAAAAAATTTTCCATCCTCTAAGGTCTCAATAAATTCGATCAGCTTTTTTTTGTTCGACCGATACTGAACCACCATATATATAACTATATAGACCATAGATATAACTATTAATATATAACATTTCGAAGGACATTCAAAAATATACATTTTTGCAAGATTGATCATTTTTGACTGTTTACCGTGACAGATTTTACGTCAGTAGGTGACATTTACTAGCAACTCGACGGTAAGTAATCCAACTCAACGGTAAGTACTCCAACTCGACGGTAAGTAATTCACTTACCGTCGAGTTAAAAAATCTCTTAATTTTAATTTATTTTTTGAAAGAATAAAGAAAACTAACGAATTATTTATTAATATTGAAACTTACGGTACAATTTGTTAGGCCTATAGCCAACATTTTTTCTCTTCAAATACGCGTTCAAAGTTGAAAACTTGGAAATATCAATGCCATCATAAAGAAAAACGGTGGATTTAGGTAATCATTGAATATTCTGCCCAGGGGCTTACAGGAGCTTTCAACTGCATGTGTCTTTGAACGAAATATGCCAATAGAGTATTTTCTTCGATTCTTAAATTCTTGCCTTCGCACCATTTTTTAAAACTTTGGTAGGTATTTTGATAACGGATTTTGGATTTTTCGGGAATAATTGCGGAATACCCTTCTTCCCGAGCCCGTTCAATTTCTTTAAATTCACTTTCGCTCATATTTTAATTTATAATAATCAAAATTGTACTTAAAATTATTGACAACTAAATAAAAACTCAATTCTCCATTGTTGTTATGCACCCTAGTTACTACCTAACAACCAAAGTATCTATCTTGATAAAATGAATGAAACTAGTCAATATGACGAAAATGTTTAATTTTATAATTTATAATGGTATCAATCGTGAAAAAAACGTTATAAGCATGTCGAACGTTAAGGGTAACCGATCTCAGACAATAATTGGAGTCGTCGCTCCGCTCCTCCTCCAAACAATTGTCTTCGATCGGTATAAAACCCTTACCGTTCTCCATACTTAATATACTATTATATTCGTATACGAAATTGTTCATTCGGGTTAACTCATATACGAAAAAATTCGATTGAATTTGAAAATACGACCCCAGTTTATGTCCTTAGTAGGTACTACTGACGTTTATTACCTGATAATTGAATATTTTCATAGATAACGTCCCTGATCGTTCCAGATCCCTTCTTCGTTTTTATATGAATTCCGTACAGTCCATTTGCTACAAGGGAGTCCAAAAATGTAATATTTTGTACTATACCGGCCTCTGCATTTTCTTCAGTTTTACTACCAACAGAAAAACTCAGACCGTGGGAACCATAACATTGCAAATTTCTAAATATCATATCAGTACCAGAATTGACAACTACGCAATCGTCTTGGTTCATTACAACAGAATCTTGTACGACTATATTTTTGCCTGAATGTATTCCAAAACCGTCGGTATTAAGACCTCCCCTCTGAAAAATAATTAAAAATTAATACATAACTATATGAAATTTTATTTGGAATTTATTATAGTTCTAGTATAGTCTGTATAGTCTGTCTACCAGTCTTTCTGTTTAGACACTTTATGTAAACTGGTTGACTGGTTAAATCCATCTTTGGTGCTACTACAGTACGCCGTCTCCGTCTACCGTCGCGTTTCTACTATTACACGAGCGGCACACCCTCAAAAAAGCGCTTAGTGTTCGAGATACTGACCACGGAGGGGTGAATGGCTAATTTTATTAATACTTTATATTTTCGAGGGTGCTTAAAACGAAAATGAGGTTTATTTTGAATTTTATGTGGGGGAACATTGTCAAAATCGCAATTTTAACCTAAAAATAAAAAAATAAATAAACTGCGTTTTTTGCGTCTACCTCCCTTTTAATATTTTTTTCTGAAATTTTTACAGTATATAGCTCTAACATTTCTGAAGACAACGGTACCTGTTTCAAGCTTTAACTCTTTCTTTCTTTCTTTCTTTCTTTCTTTAACTCTTATTCTAATAAAGGTTATGAATTTTTCAAAGGAAAAGGTGTGGATTTGTGCATAGCAAAGTTTAATCGCAAAAGTTGTGTGACGAAGTTTAAAATTTAGTTTTTTAATCACCTTTATGTTAAAATAGATAGGTCTGGATCCCGCGTATGAAAAAAAGTTGATTAATAGCAAGCTGAAAATTTGTTAATAGCTTAACGGTGTCTACTCGGATAAACTTTGATATATGGGAACACTGGAACAGGGGCAGTTTTAATTGTGGAACAGGTTAAAAATTTGGAACGGTCACACCAAGAAAACGACACATTTATTTTGTACAACAGAACAGACTTAAACTCTCCGAACAGAGATTAAACTCTCATGCAAAAATCAGACTGCTATTTATCACCTGTCATAATTGCTGTCATTTGACATATTCTACATGTTCCACTCATTAAAACGCCCATTTGGTGATAAATAGCAGTCTGATTTTTGCATGAGAGTTTAATCTCTGCTCGAAGAGTTTAACTCTGTTCTGTCGGACAAAATAAATATGCCGTTTTCGTGGTGTGACCGTTCCAAGTTTTTAACCTGTTCCACAATTAAAACTGCCCCTGTTCCAGTGTTTTCATATATCAAAGTTTATCCGACTAGACACCCTTAAGCTACTCACAAATTTTCAGCTTGCTATTAATCAACTTTTTTTCATACGCGGGATCCAGACCTAAGAGAGTACAAAGAAGTTTTATGGAAAGCTTTAGATCAAAATGTTTTATAGAAAAAAAATTGTGTAACTTTTAATGTTGACATTAGAAATCCCCAATATAACACTTATTTTTCGAGATACGGACCATGGGTGGTGAATGGCTAATTTTGGTCTTAGATTATGTTTTTGACGGTGATGAAAATGAAAATGAAATGTATTTTAAATTTTAGGTGGGGGAATATTGTCAAAATTGCAATTGTACCTTAAAAATAAAAAAAATCACGTTTTTTGCGTTTAGCTCGTTACAACTCCGTTTTAATATTTTTTTCTGAAGTTTGTACACTATCTGTAGCTCACTTTTTTCAAGACAATGGTTACTACTTTAAGCTTTTAGTCTTATTCTAGTAAAAGTTATGAATCTTTTAAAGTATAAAGTGCAGATTCGTGAATTGCAAAGTTTACTCGCAAAACTTGACTGACAAAATTTGAAATATAGGTTTTAAATTGAACTTTTAACACATGAGTACAAATAAGTTTTCTGGAAAGATTAGGATCAAAATGTTTTTTTAGAAAACAAGATGCAACTTTTAACATTGACGTTATAAATCCCCAAAATAACGCTAATTTTTCGAGATACTGATCATTGGTAGTGAATGGCTAATTTTGTTCTTACTTTATATTTTTGATGGTGCCGAAAACGAAAATCAAGTTTATTTTGAATTTTAGGTGGAAGATCATTGTCAGAATTGCTATTTTGCCCAAAAAAAAAATTAAATCACAATTGTCTTAAAATTAAAAGTAACACCATATATTTTGTCTATAACAAATTTAGATCTAAAACTTCCCATAAAACTTTTCTGAACTCTATAGACTAACATAAACGTAATCAAACAGATAAATTTAATTTTGCAATTTACGAATCTGCACCTTTGATTTTTAAAAATTCATAACTTTTATGAAGAAAAGACTGGAAGACTAAAGTTACTCTCATAGTCTTTACAAATGTGAGAAATATATGCTGTTAAAATTTGACAAAAAAGCATTAAAATGGAACAGAGTTGTAGCGAGTTAAACGTAAACATTCGTGGCTCCATTTTTTTTTTTTTTCATTTTTGGGATAAAATTGCGATTTTCACAATGTTCCCTCACATAAAATTCAAAATAAACAACTTTTTCTTTGTCAGAACCATCGAAAACATTAAATAAGACCAAAATTAGCCATTCACCGCCCATAGTCACTATCTCGAAAAATAAGCGTTAATTTGGAGATGTATAACGTCTATATTAAAAGTTGCGCCATTTTTTTCTATAACACATTTGTAACTAAAACTTTTCAGAAAACTTCTTTGAACTCCATGTTTTAACATAAACGTGATTAATAAGATAAGTTTCAAATTTTTTCACTCAAATTTTGCGATTAAGCTTTGCAATTCACGAATCTTCACCTTGTACTTTAAAAAATTCATAACTTTTACTAGAATAAGACTATAAGCTTAAAGCAGATACCATTGTCTTCAAAAAAGTGAGCAAGATACAGTATACAAACCGTAGAAAAAAATGTTAAAATCGACCAGAGTTGAACTGAGTTAAACGCAATAAAACTTGATTACACTTTTTTTTCATTTTTAGGGTAAAATTGCGCTTTTGACAATATTCCCCTACCTAAAAGTTAAAATAAATTTTATTTTCGTTTTCAACATCAGAAAAAACATAATCTAAGATCAAAATTAGTCATTCTCAACCCATGGTCAGTATCTCGAAAAATAACCGATATATTTGGGATTTCAAATGTCGATAATAAAAGTTGCACTATTTTTTTTCTATAAACATTTTGATCTAAAATTTTCAAGAAAACTTCTTCGTACTCTCTATTGTAACATAAACGTGATTAAAAGGCTAAATTTTAAATTTCATCACTTAACTTTTGAGATTAAACTTTGCATTGCACAAATCTGCACCTTTTCCTTTGAAAAATTCATAACCTTTATCAGAATAAGAATTAACGCCTGAAATAGGTCGTTGTCTTCAGAAATGTTAGAGCTATATACTGTAAAAATTTCAGAAAAAAAAATATTAAAATGGAACAGAGTTGTAGCGAGGTAAACGCAAAAAAACGTAATATTATTTTTTTTATTTTTAGGGTAAAATTGCGATTTTGACAATGTTCCCTCACATGAAATTCGAAATAAATCTCATTTTCGTTTTCAGCACCTTCAACAACATACAGTATAGTCTAGTAAAATAAAATTACACTACATGTAAATCAAAATGTAAATTGGTACAGGTTGAAACAAATTTTATATCAAAGTTTAGGTGGGTACAAAAGATATTTTCAAGAAAGTATCCAAATCATACAAGGGGATCATTGTTTAAATAATTAAAAAGGGGTCATTTTTGCAAAAAAATTACTTTTTTAACTGCTAAGATCATTCAATTACTAATGAAGATCTATAGGATTATTTTCTACAAAGTTGAAGGGCAAATGTTTCACACAAGACTTACTAAATTAAATTTGACCCCTTATTTATTTAACTAATTATACATAAATCTTTAAATACAAATTTGCAAAAAATTATTTTTAGCGTTTTAAATAAGCACTATAAAATATCTTATTTTACAGGAAAAGTTTCGCTATGTTATCAGTATTAATAAAAAAAAAATTGGTCCAAAAATATTTAATATTTTTTGAGATATTGAATTTGTTTATTAAATATTACTCTATTTTCAATTGCAAAAACGCGGTTGTTGCCAAATAAATATTCACCTGTATTAAATCTTATCAAATTTCAATTAAACTTCCCCCTAAAATGGCATTTGAAAATTATTCAAATTTGTTTATAATTTGTTTTTTTAATAACGTCGCGGGGATTAAATATTTTGAAATGCCGTTTCGATAATTGGGTTCCTGGGAATTTTTCACTAATTAACAAATTTTTTTGTCTTTTTTTCCTCTTCTTTTTTTTTTCTTGTATCTTTAAATTTATTTTATTCTTTGAATCTCTAAGCTGTAGATTCTAGACCTAAAAATATTAACATTGGTCTAAAATTACTTAAATAAAATGTGGCTACTTACTGAGTTACAGGGTGTTTTAATTAAAATTTAAAAAATTATTTTTACCAAGTACTTTCAAACTATTTGACGTATCTTTATCATACTTGGCAGAAAGTGTGGGTACTATACAGTCTACTAAATTGTGATAAACAAAAGTTTCTAGCTGCTACCAGAGGCGTACGACAGGGGATAGTTAATGGTTGACCCTTCCCAAATTCTACGCCACTGAGCTACTATTTTAGCGAAATTTTTCAATTCTCCAATACTTTCGATGTAAATAATATACTCTTTACTGGTAAAGATTAAGTCATTAGTTTTCGAGAAATTGGACGTTAAAAATGGAACGGCATAGTTATTTTGATTCATCCATTCATTCATATTAAACTTCCAATATCTCTCAAACTGATGACTTTATCGATACCAATAAAGTTATTTACATACAAAGTATTGTAGAATCGAAAAATTTCGGTAAAATAGTAATTCACTCAGTGGCGTAGAATTTGGGAAGGGTCAATCATTCACTATCCCCTGTCGTACGCCTCTGGCACTAGCTAGAAACGTTTATTAATCACAATTTAGTAGGGTGTATAATAGCCACACTTTCTGCCAAGTATGATAAGGATACGTCAAATAGTTTTAAAGTACTTGTTAACAATAATTCCTAAATTTTAAATAAAACAACCTGTAACTCAGTAAGTAGCCACATTTTATTTAAGAGATTTTAGTTAAATCTTAATATTTTTAGGTCTAGAATCTACAACTCAGAGATTCAACATTCTTAATAAAATTTATCTCTAAAAGGGCCCGTAGTAATATAACTCCAAGAAAAAAAAAAAGAAGAAGAAAAAACGACAAAAAGTTTTGTTAATTAGTAAAAAATTCCCAGGAACCCAATTATCGAAACGGCGTTTCAAAATACTTAATCCCCGCGACGTTATTAAAAAAACAAATTATAAACAAATTTGAATAATTTTCAAATGCCTTTTAGGGGGGAGTTTAATTGAAATTTGAATTTATCAATACATTTATCGAAAATATACATAAAAATAAAAATAATGAGATTTTAAGCAGGTGAATATTTCTTTGGCAACAACCGCGTTCTTGCAATTGAAAATATAGTAACATTTAATAAACAAATTAAATATCTCAAAAAATATTAAATATTTTTCAACCAATTTTTTTTTTACTTAATACTGGTAGCATAGCGCAACTTAGTCTGTAAAATAAGATATTTTATAGTGCTTATTTAAAACGCTAAAAATAATTTTTTGCAAATTTGTTTTTAAAGTTTTATATACAATTATTTAAATAAATAGGGGGTCAAATTTAATTTAGTAAGTCTTATGTGAAAGATTTACCCTTCAACTTTGCAGAAAAAATCCCATAGACCTTCATTAGTTAAGTGAATTACCTCAGCAGTTAAAAAAGTATTTTTTTTTTGCAAGAATGACCCCTTTTTAATTATTTAAACAATGATCCCCTTGTATGATTTGGATACTTTCTTGAAAATATCTTTTGTACCCACCTAAACTTTGATATAAAATGTGTTTTAACCTGTACGAATTTACATTTTGACTTTTTTTTTATTTTATTAGGCTAGTACAGTGGAACCTCGATAACTCGGATTAATCGGGACCGCGGCCGATCCGGGTTATCGAAAATCCGGGTTAGCCGGAGAATATGGTAAAAATTAATAAAATACGGTATACTTACAGACAAACTCCGTTGGAATTGAAATAACATGAAATATATATAAATATGCACAGTACCTACACATCTAAATTACTAAAAACACGCAAACACAAACCTAAGCAAACGGAAGCGAACAATACAATACTGTATTCATACAGTCACAATAATCGGAACGATGTTTTGTTATTATGTATTAAGAACAGTGAAAACTAAGACAATTGATTAAAAAAGAATTTTTTAATTAGTCTTTCTTAAACAATGCTAACACAGTTTGAAATAAAAAATAAAGGAATACTACAGACAGGTGCCTGTTGTTTCTGCCGGCTTGTGCCATGAGTCATTTTTACTATCGTATAGTTCAAATTACACAAATACACGTTATCTCTCAAATATTATATTACATACATACATTTTGATGGGAAATAAGCCACAATTAAATTGAAAAAATAATTTTATTAACATTTCGACGCCCAGAACGGGTGTCATTGTCAAAATACAAAATATGTATAGAAAATCAAAATGTTTAACTGATGAAAATTGGTCCGGGTTAGCCGGACTTCCGGGTTATCGGGGGCCGACTTATCGGGGTTCCACTGTATGTCTAAAATTGGTGATTCACCTCTCCGTGGTCAGTACCTGGCCATTTTGGGGGTGCCTGCCGCTAGCCTATATAGTTTGCTGTCTACTGATGGATGCGGTGTATAAGCTGTACCTATTATATTACAATGCCGACAAAAAAATTTTACAAAATGAATAAAACGCATAAATCATAAGAATTATCATTTTGCAAATTAATACTTAATAATAATAATTTTTAATTTGTCATAACAATTTGCTCTTTTAGTTGCGAATTAGCCAATTTTGTTACTTCCCAACTAAAAAAGAAAATTGATATGACAGAGTAATAATTATTAAATAATAAAAATTAAAATTAAAATAATATATATTCTGACTTATGCTTTTTATTTATTTTGTATAAATTATTTTTGTCGACACTGCATAAATGTGCGGCTAGTCACCATATTCTTTTCTCAGAAGGGTTTACACACAATAATAAAAGGTACCTTTGTAGGCGAAATGTTTATTCCAAAGTACTAATAAACATCTATAGTACTACTATTTAGGAAAATACAATAAATTTTATGCAAATTTAGTTTCTTTACTATTATCACTAATATCATTGATACGTTCTGTAAATGTAATAATTGTTATGAAATGGCTATTAACCCGGTGGACGTATTTTATAAAGTTAGTTTATTGAAGTGTTTAATCCTTTTTCACTATTGACGAGATTGATGGACTCAACATTAAACAGCTTGAGCATCATACCGACTATTATTAGTATAAAGATGAATATAAGAAGGTAATAAATAAAAAAAAAACAAAAAGTTTAACGGTAATCTCGAAAATAAACAAATAAATTTCCATTCAACAGAACTATAGCTACACTCATGTAGTATAATGACAATTTGTAGGTTAAAAAATATTAGTTAGTCGTTAGTTACAATTACTCCTTCTAATACTTATGCTTCAAAATTAAAATTAAAATGATATCCAAATACTAAAAGTTAAGTAATTTGAAAAACTAAATAAATAATAAATTCAAATAAACTAATAAACAACAACTACTGCGCTAATGTCACTGTCACTGAGACATAGTAAAAAAGGTATCAAAGACATCGTATTGTTTATCCGTGTTTAACTTATCGTGGTTTCCATGCCATGGACAAGTGGCTTAATTTTGCGATACTAGTTTCTCTGATTAAAAAAAGAGACCTAGGAAAAAGTAATTCGTGAATAGTTTCATGCATAGGAAAATGTAGAGTCGAAGAACTGGATCAACGTCTGTTTTCAAATAAAATGACCTGGTAGATTTACTTTCATTTCATTTTATATTTTTATTTTGATCCAAATATAATACTCCTTTATATAAGAGTTTTCCTCCAGGAAAGAGGAATATTACTCCAGGTAGACCGCATACTATAAAAATTCCAACCGCACAAAAATCCCAACGAAGCTAAAGGAAAAATTATACAAAAAAGCCTACTATGATGTCCGGAACTAAATGTTAGCAAGTAAAAATAAAAAACGACAACGAATGCGTGTAGCCAAAATGAGAATGCTTAGATATGGAGTTATTATTTAAACTCCTTAATTTTTGCATCACAATAAAAAAACACAAATATTTTTTGAAGAAAACTAAAAACACATCCTACCGTATTTCCTGCTAAGACATCAATGGTCCATCCGGTGAGAGTAACATCAGTGGCATAAACACCCACACAAAAGTGTGGACAATTCAATAAATAGATGTTTCTGAAAATAGACCCACCACTTGTGGCCACCCTAAAGAATTTTGGTTTAACTACTCCATTATCTCCAAAACCGTCCCAGTATTTTTCGCCTTGACCATTTAAAATGCTACCTTAAAATATATGAGATTTAGTTGTTAAAATAATTAGAAACCGGAATAATAAAAATTGTCAAAAATATTGTAGAATTGATGACAAGATAAAGATTTCAACACTTACTAAAACGAATTTATATACTCTTTCTTTTTCTCTTTCTCTTTTATTTATCTTTTTCTTTCTCTCTCATCATCTCTTTCTCGTTCTCATTTTCTTGTCCTTTCTCTTTCTCTTCTTCCTTTTTGCTTCCTCTTCCTCCTCCTCTTTCTTACACTCAGTGCTAAAAATTGTTGCATTCATAGAGTTTCTATTTTACAGCAGTTTAGTTTTGGGCAGTATATTTCATTGTACTAGTTATACCTTATTAGTTAGCCCTTTACATATATTTACCATTTAGAATAATAAATTATTGTATTAGTTGTTTGGAATGTTGTGATTCATTCTACATTTCCTACATTTTTATTTCCATCATTTTATTTCCATTTTTATTTGCTACATTTTTAATTTTTCTAATAAGCCCGTTACATAAATACGGTATTGTCATCTTAGAATCTTTTCTTGTGGGCGTTTCTTGATTGACTTTTTTGCTTCGTCTTCCCTCCCTTCTCCATTTCAGCTTCCATTTCCCTCGTCATTTATATTTCTATTTACTAAATGTTGTTCTGAAGCTATTTCCCTGTGGCATTTTTGTAATCAACTATTCTAAATGGGAAATAAGCCACAATTTAACTAAAAAATGATTTTATTAATGTTAATGAAACCATTTTTTTAGTTAAATTGTGGCTTATTTCCCATTTAGAATAGTTTATTTCTATTTACATTTACAATACCATCCCTCTTCCTCTTCGTCTTTCTTGTACTTAAAAAATTGTTGCTTTAATCGGTTATTTTACAGGTGTAGTCCTTTGATCTCTCTTGTATGTTCTTTGGTTTAGTTTTGGACAGAATATTGTGTTGGTTATTTGTAATGTTGTGATGTAGTAATTTCCCATATTTTTAAATTTTCTGATATGCCCTTTACATTATTATGGTATCCTTGAATCCATTCTTCTGGGCATTACTTGATTGCTTATGACGGTTTGTCATTTCCTTGCTTCAAGTTTTTCTTCTTACTGAATGAAATGTTTTTTCATTCGAGCAGGTGTTTTGGTACCTATCATATTATGCTGATTTAATAATTTTCTTTTAATTGTTCTTGTAGTTAAGGTGGTTATTTTAAATGTTGATGTGGATTGATTTTTTATACTACATGAATATACTATTAAAAATATATTTAAATACTGCATAAATATATACCAAAAAGATACTACAAACTGCCATTTTTCGCGAATCTTGTATGTAAATGGAATGCAGATAGAAGATTTATAGGCATTTCTAATCACCCAAGAATATCCATTTCTTGATATAGGCCCTTTGCTTCTTATAAGTGATATAGAAATCTATATCAGCTAAGTGCCCCAGAGATATTGAGCATGTAATTGCATATTACACGACATTAATCCAAGACGCTGCCTGGAAATCGACTCCTGCAAATAAAAAACTATGCAAAGAGATCTCAACATGGCATTGTATATAAGAGAGCAAATAATGGACAAAAGAAGAGCACGTGCTAAATTACAAAAAAACAAGGAACCCGTTGGATAAAACGGCGCTAAACAGATTAACACATCAACTACGCACAATGTTGCAACAAGTTCGAAACGATGACTTTGAATACTACATTATAAATCTATCTCCTGAAGATCACTCTTTGTGGCGAGCGACTAAAAAATTTTAAAAGACCGACTACACCCATAGCACCAATTAGAAAATCCGACGGAGATTGGGCTCAATCTGACAAAAATCTCAACACCTTGCAAATATTTTTACACCTGACCTCTTCGACAATGCAAATGACCAAACGACCAAAAACTTTCTAAGCGCTCCCTGTCAACTATCGCCTCCTGTCAAAACATTCTCACCTACAGAAATTCGCAAAAAAATTAGAAATTTGAAACCTTTGAAAGCTACAGGTTACGATCTTATAGTGAGAGAACTTTTAAAGCACTTGCCTAGAAAAGCTGTCGTCCTACTAACAATAATTTACAACTCAATGCTACGATTATGTTATTACCCTATACAATGAAAATTGGCCCAAATTATTATCATTGCTAAACTAGGTAAACCACCTACTAAACCTAATTCATACCATCCCATCAGCTTACTACTTGTTATGTCTAAGGTATTTGAAAGACTAATTCTGAATAGAATTCAAGATCTTATTGAAGTCGATAAACTTATATCACAGCATCAATTTGGTTTCCGACAGCATCACTTCACCATTCAGCAATGCCTTCGAATCACTAACACAATAAAAGGCTGCTTGGAAGATCACACATTCCTCACCAAATATTATCTCATTCTTAAATCCTACATTAACGAACGATATTTTCAAGTCAAAGTTAACGCTTTAACATCAAACTTTCATCCTATCCCTTCTGGAGTCCCCCAAGGTAGTGTCCTTGGGCCATTCTTATACCTACTCTATACAGCAGATATACCTACCAATCAGGCAAGTAGCCAAGGGAGGGGTCCATGGGGTCCGGACCCCTCCCAAAACTACCTCGGCTTTTGTACAAAGGCAGCAAGTTTATCCCCATGTTATTATTAACATTTTTGAAAAAGTGAACGTAATTATTATTACTTTTTACTAGGATTATTTCTGTTTTTATTCAGTGAACGGATCAACTTACATCCAATTTAAAAATCAGATTTAGCAAAAGCATTTCAAATTCTTTTACCTGCATTTGGCTCTACAGAAAAAGCAAAATTGCTAGAAAATTTGGCTGCCTGTTTTGGTAGGGGAGCAACGTATGCTAAATTTGCAGTCACTCGAGCGTTATGGGGACCTGGTGGGTTGTTATTATTAGGTCCTAAACCAAAAATAGTTAAGTAAAATTTTCCATTTTTGTGGGGACTTTCCAGTTTTTAATTAAATTGTCCATTTCCAACAACCGTTTTTCCGATTATAGCGCCATCTATCCATAATTCGAAAAAAGTCGCACCTCTGTGGGGTCTCGTGTTTGGTACCATTCGATATATTTTTCAAAAACATTTTGAAAGTCTATTTTGCAGTTTTTCGATCTGATTTCCATTTTGCGGAATATCGCGGGGTTTGTATTTAAAATTTTAAATTTACCCCCACCCCCTTCCGTGGGGCTCATGATTAGTACCATTCGATAGATTTTTGAAAATTATTGAAGACTTATTTTTTAGTTTTTCGATCTGACATTCATTCGCGGAATATTCGCTTTTTTTGTGAAACTTTTTTATCAAAATAACACCGGAAGTGACTTAGAGAACCTAATTCTAAGCAAAAACTGTTGTATAACTTTTTTTTAAAACTCAATACTTTTTGAGTTATTCGTAGTTAAAAATTTGCCATTTTCATTGAAAAATGACACTTTCGGAGACTGTTTTTTGGGGAATACCATAAAAATTGTGCATCTAACAAAAAAAAAACTATATAAAACATTTTTGTAGTTTATGAAAAGTCAGAGAGATTCATTTTTCATAAATCTTCTAGTTTTAATAAAAAATAGATGGTAGCTGAAAAAAGATTTTTTTTGGTGCATGCTCAAATCGGTGTATTCAACTTAAAATAACAGAGAAATGGTTGATTTTAGACCTTTAAAAAACTTATGACTCATGTATTTTAAGGAAAAATGAGTATTTTTAAATTTCCTTAAAAATCTTCTTTTTTCTCCATGTAATTTGAAAGTGATAGGAGATACGTAAAAAACCTTACAAAAATGTAGATTTTCTTTTAGATAACAATTAATTACTGTATCTCATTATCATTTTCGAGTTACATGGAGAAAAAGGTAGATTTTTAAACAAAATTTAAAAATGCTCTCTATATGTGATCTTATTTTATTTTTCAAAAGCCATACATTTTAAACCCGTCCAACTTGTTGAACATAGAAATAACACTGTAGTAAAAGGTATTGTAGAAGCAAAACGATGCATTTAAATCTGATGGATGAGGGGTTAAAATATATATACTTCGCATTTTATCTTAAAATAAATAATTAGTCATCCTTTTTTGTTGAACCATATCTCGATTAGTTTGAATGTAATCGAAATTTAAAACGCCGTCCACACTCTCGCCGAAGTCGATCGAGGTTCAACAAGTACGAGAGTGTAGACGGCCACTTTGTGTAACTTTGCCTAACTTCGTTCTACTTCCGAAATCTGTCGGTCTGGCGCGTCCGAGTCAAAGGGATCTTTGTCGGTATCGCACCGCTTGAATGTGTTTCTCGCGAAGTAGAACGAGTGTGTAGAGAGGCACTTCGGACTTCGGTCAACTTTGGCGAAGTAACTTCGCCGAGAGTGTGTAGCCCGTTTAGGTCTTTTCAGGCAGTACTTACAAAATATATTGATAGCGTTATACCATTAAAATCGACCATTTCTCTGTTATTAAGTTGAACACACCGATTTGAGCATGCACAAAAAAATGTTTTTTCACCTACCATATCTCTTTTTATGTTATCACAAGAAGACTTATGAAGGAACGAATCTCTGATTTTTCATAAGCTACAAAAATGTTTTATATAGTTTTTTTTCGTTAGATGCATAATTTTTAAGGTATTCGCAGAAAACCGTCCGAAAAGGCGACATTTTTCAATGAAAATGGCAAATTTTCAACCACAAATAACCCAAAAGGATTGAGTTTAAAAAATTATAGAACAGTGCGCCCGGCGCCCGCCGCCTTTGCAGTGCTACCGACGGCCTAATAATCCCTGAATTTACAACTTCTCTCCTTTTTGAATGAATAGTGTTAAGAAAATGCAATTTGTTTCTAGAAATGAATGCCCACTTATATTCCATTGATGGATATACTATGTACTTAAATGTTATTCGATTTCAATTTTTATATACAAATATTTTTTGTACAGTATTTTTGCCGCCCTCTCATAATTTGCCGCCCTAGGCAACTGCCTATATTGCCTAATGGATAAAGCAGCCCTGTACACGGACTCCTAAAAGGCCTTGTGCGTCGCTGTTTACTGTGTCTTCTCAGCGCTTTCGTGGCTGCCCAACCGGTCTCTTTCCTTTCATTCTAGCATTCAGTGCTCGTTTTGGTAGCCTATCGTCTCCCATTCTTATCACATGTCCGGCCCATTGCAATCTTTATATTCTAATGAAGTCTGACAGGGGCGTTTCCTTATAAAGTTAAAGCTCGCTGTTGTATCGACTTCTGAAGATTCCGTTTTCCCTCACAGGTCCTAGTATTCTCCTAAGTACTTGCCTTTCGAATGTGTCGAGTTTGTTTTTGGATGTTCCTTTCAGGACCCAGGCTTCACTGCCATAGCATGTTATTGGCCGAATTAAGGTTTTATAGATTTTCATCTTTGTATTTCGGTGGACACTTTTAGACCGAAATATATGGGAGAGGGCAAAATGAGCTCTGTTTGCCTGCATTATTCTCTTCCGTGTTTCTCCATCTTCTGATCCATCGGCATATATTTCTACTCCCAGGTATGTACACTTTTCAACCGTTTCAATGTCATCTTCATGTATAATGTTTTCTGGGAATGAACTCAACTTACCTTATCTTAATCTGACAATTTCGAGTATTTTTAAGGATAGATTTTTATTTTCGGGCCCTCTTAACGAACTTCCCTGTGTTAAGAGCCAATATATGGTAGAGGTACATCTGCAGGATACCAGGTTTCTCCCCATATGATAATCTGACGCGCTCGAGTAACTGCAAAATTCCCCGCTTGGGCTCCCCTACCATTACTCCCGCGACACTTCCCTTGCAGCAATAAAAGCTAAATATGTAGGTATATGTTATGGTGTAACTGTAATACAATATCATCTTTGGAACCAAATACCGAAGTTCTCCACGTAATGAAACATTGTAATAAAGATTTGTTCTTTAAACATTTGCAAATTCCTTACAATTTTGGCAACTAAAACGGCCAGTGTGGAACCTTCGTTCTCAACAATGAAGCGAGTAAAAACTTTACCCAGAAACAAGATGGAAAACGAAAGACTCTTGAGAAAGACTTGGCTCTTTGTTCCGTTTATTGGAACATCCAAAGCCAGATATATAGATATCAAATCATCATCACAGATTATGTCATAGAGCGAATAGCATAGCTGAGGTTGAATTGGGAGGGTCATGTAGCCAGAATGAAGAAATGTGGTGGACCCAAATAATTACAGTGTGGAGACCACGAACGGACAGAAAAAGTAGAGGTAGACCACCTACACGATGGACAGACAACGTCAAAAGGGTTGCTGGGAATTGGTTGCTGTAAGTCCAAGATCGACAGAGCTGAAAGAAATTAGGGGAGGCCTATGTTCAACTTTGAATGAAGAAGGCTGGATGATAATGATATATCAAATAACCCAAAATTATTGAGTAGATAGCTGAATAGAAGACCAGGTGTACTGTTTTCTACGGAATTCAATATTTCGTTAGTAGTCACTAACATCATCAGGGAAGCTAAAATGATATTGAAGATACAATGGTGAAATTACTTATTAAAAACAACTTTACTAGGGTGAGATTGTCGTCATATAGATGGTATATCTTAGTAAAGTAGTAAACACTTGTTATTGCAATTTTTAAAATATTAAAATAATTTTAAAATTTATTCTGAATATTTTTTCAATGCCTTCCGTCTAACCTAACAAAAAATTTAAGTTGTATTTGGACCCCCCTCAAGAACATTTCCTGGCGAAACCTGCTGCCAATAATTATATTCTAATGCCTACTTTTGCTGACGATACAGCAGTTCTAACTTCAGACTTAGATCCTGAAAATGCTGCAAACAAACTTCAAGATTACCTACAAGTGCTACAAACCTGACTTGAACAATGGAAGATTAAAGTTAACGTCAAAAAATAGGCAGCAATTACTTTCACAACAAGAAAAATATGTCCCCAAGTACACATCAATAATATTCCAATTCCACAAAAATCTGAAGAGAAATATTTAGGGCTACATCTAGATCAGAAGCTTACTTGGAAAACCCATATCAAAGCCAAACGGACACAGCTAAATATAAAAGTTAGACAAATGTACTGGCTACTAGGAAATAAGTCGAAACTATCACTCGAGAATAAAATACTAATCTACAAGATCATCCTATTTGGTCTTAGGGAATTGAACTCTGGGGTTGCAGTAAACCTTCACTCAGTGGCGGCTCGTATAACTTTAGGAAGGTGGTGCCAGAATCCGGGCAGCTGCCTAAATTTTTTGTGGCGGTTTTACGATATGGTCAAAAAGGATATAAAATATAAATAAAAAAAAATATCGATTCTTATCTACCTGTTCATTATGTTTAATTAGAGTATCACGATAAGCTGAATTTAATTGGGTTTTTATATTTAACTTACCAAGCATTGAAAAGCTAAAAACGTTATTCATGTGCACTTTAGATTTTTCATGGGATTTCAATTTCTCCCATATATGTACAAGATCATCGGTGCCTTTGTTTGACCAAGTCTCGTCACCTCCAAACAAAACGCATACAAAACAGAAGAGTTTATTAGTTTGTTCGCAACCACACAACCAGCTATTTTTATCATAAATAATTTTATTAAACTTACGACAGCGAAGTTTTTGTCCATTTCCACTTTGTTTTTCAATTTTTAAATCGGGTAAAGGCCGACCGAGTTCTTTAATTTGTAGTTTTTTTTCTAACGAAAAACCACCAAAAGAGTTTTTTAATATACTAATTTGATTCATTGTCAATAAATAAATTAAACGTAGAAAATAATCAAAATATTATTTTTATACCTACGACACCCACGATCACAACGCACTAACTAATAATTACAAATTAAAAAATATAGTAGAGTATAAACACAAATATACAATACAGTAGTAGACAATAAACACAATAGCGTCAAGCGAACGCGTAAAGAAACTAGAAATATGTAGATCTAAAACATTGTATCTTAAGATCCACTAACTTCCTTTTCGAGATTTCGAGCCTGGCACGGATACTCCAATTTAAACGTATGTTAAAAGTGCAATACCGCTCTCTCTCTCTGTCACTTACACAGGATGCTCATACAATCTTTCTCTTTTCTCACGAGCCACTATGCCGTTCGGCACTGGGATTTTTATGATTTTCATCCTTTATCCGGTCAGCTGTGGGTGGCCAGAGTCGGTAGATTTGCATTGCGCTACACAGTTGCCAGATTTGATATAAATTAGAAAAATAAAGAGAAATATTCACAAAAAAAATAAACAGGCATTAAAATGTTTTTAAGATAAAAAAATATGTTTCTGCATAGTTAGCAAGGTAGTGCCATGGCTCTATGGCACTACCTCACGGGCCGCCCCTGCTTCACATACCAAGATCCTACAAACTTTCCAGTCGAAAACCCTACGAACAATAGCCAATGATTCATGGTACGTATCCAACGATACCATACACAACGATCTTGGTATTCCATTCATAAAAGAAATCATTGACCTTCAATCAAACAGAGCCAAAGAAAGAAATTCCAGAAACGATGGCAAAATCATCAGAGAACTGTACCAACCACGACTACCTACTAGACGTCTAAATAGAAGCTGGCCCGAAGACCTTGGGGATTAGGTGAAGACTTGGAGAACCGTTAATGGACGGTAACCGCTACAAGCCAAATATCAGTCAGCATATTTGCTAAATACTTCTGTAATACTGAGTAGATTGTAAATTTGCTGTAAAAAATAAATTAAAAAAATCAGCTAAATGAAAGAAACTGTTTTAAGTATTATAAATTTGTATTGTATACAATATTTGTACCTGGAGCTCCTTGAACCAAAACGTTTTTCCCCGCAACGGACACTAGAAAGCCCGTTCTGAAGGAAACCTCAAAAGTAATGACACCATCAAACGTAACTGTCGAACGTTCTTTTAAATTTAAATTTAAAGTTTTTCCACTTGGCACTGTTAGATTTGAAATAACTATATCTTTACAACTGCTAAGGGCTTCGTCTACTTGGTCATAGTTTGAAATGGTACAGATATCACTAGCTGCTATGGATACTACTATTAAAAGGACTAAAATTTTATAAATGAACAACATAGTTTTAGGTGTCGGTTTTAAAACTGACTCTATCACTTTGTAATCAAATAGATAATATATCAAATTCTATTTGTTTTTCACTTATCAGGAATATTTTTATATATAGTTATGTGATAATCAGTAACTATATCCGAAAAATCGTTTACCCCTTTAAATATCAAGATTATTCAATAAAATATGTTCCTTGTTTTTAAATCCTTTGCTTATTTGTGACCATTCTTGTAAATTATGGTTAGGGTATTGAGATAAAGAAATACTTTTGATTAATAAACAATTTTTTATTGCAATAGTCAGTATTCATAATAAAAAATTATATTTGCTTAAAATACCGCTTGTTTTATTTCCTACTATGTTAGAGAATGATAAACCAAATCATAAGACCAAACATAAGCGTACTAAGTAACAGGGAGAACATTTTTGATCATGCTAGAGTTGCACATGAATGAAAAGGACAGTATTCAGGTAATTTCACTATAGTCCAGGGCGGATCTGTTTTGAGATGGATGTTGAGAGGTGACTCATACTTTTTTGTAAAAATTGCTTAGAAATAACGCATATAATAATAATTGGGTTATCGTCCCACTTAAAAAAAGGTCCGGAACATTGTCTAAATAATCAAAATGTCAAAAAATTAAGAAAAAATTTGATGTTTTTCTTAATTTTTTGATTATAATTTTAAAAGTATTCATTTTCGAGAAAAGTTGCGATAACATAAAAGTTGTATAATCAAAATCTCATACAAGACAGGACTGGTCAGAAATTTTAAAAATTGTCAACCTTGTTGCAAAATAGTAATAATTGCAAAAAAAGCATAAAAAAACAAGTATTTGCATTTTACTTATTTCAACCATTTATGCTATACATTGGACCTTCATATTTCATTCAGAAATAGTTTCATCATCATCATCAGTAGCTCGACAACCCTTTTTGTGTCCTGGCTTGTTCTAGGATTTTCCGCCATTCTGTTATGTCCCTTGCTTTTTTCTTCCAGTGGGTAATCTCAAGTGTTTTCAGATCTTGTTCCACTTGTTCCATGTATCAGAAGTACTTTAGGATACAATAAAATAATACTATAAATTTCATTAAAATCGGTTTAATAGATTTTGAGAAAATAATTTTGCAATCCAGCTTTCGCATAAAAATGAAACTTTTCAAAATTTTGGAGGACTGATAATAAAGCAGATATCAAGTTGTTTTTTTTTTTGCGCATAGAAAAATACTATACCTTCCATTTGCAATTTGCAAAATTAAAATCGGTTAATTAGCACGGCGCCGGCGTCAGGAATTTTTTAAATAAATATTAATTTTTAGTGCTACACGCAGGACGGCGGATACGTTTCCTTTGATTGGGCATTCCAATGATCTGTCAAAAATTATAGAATATTGCGGCTGTGGACAAACAAAACTGTTGTTGTTAATAATTGTTGTTAAATTAGTGTTTTAGTTTGTATTGTTGTGATAACAGAGACAAAAGTAAGTTTATCTTTGTAGTGACTGTAACTATATTAATATTTTTATATTTGGTCTATGTTTACACAAATATAGAACTTTTAAGCAATATATTTTCATAGTTTTCGCAGAGAATTTTGTTTATTTTGAGTAATAAAAGCGAAAATTTTAAACATATGTTATTATCGTGTAATTTACAACGTCGTCTGCAGTGTACGTGTTCCAAAGTACATAGTCGTGGTCCGAAGTACAAGTTGTATAGAGTGTAGACGGTTAGAAAAATTTAAACGATTATTTTTATGGCTTACATTTGCCGAGAAGCAAAACAAATGGCCTGTAGCTGAAAGCGTGTAGCTGAAAACGTTGAAAATGCTGCTAATGGTGTATTGCAAAAACAGCTCAGTCTAAGACAAGCCAACGCAGGCTTTTAAGTGCCTTATGCATACACCTCAAGAAACACAGAGAATCTGTACAAGAACATTTTCTATATAATACAGCACAAGATTTTAAGTTAGTCTTTACGAAACAGCGAGAGAAAGAGCTATTAAATTACGTTACCATTTGTGCCAAGATACATTACAACCTCTCACCTATCGAATTAAAAAAGTTAGCATATAATTACGCAAGTGTAAATAATATTGATACAAACCAAAAAGCAGGAAATTAATGGTGCAGGTAAAAAAGTTTTCCATTTTATAGATCATAAGGCTATAAGGATTTTTTTAATAATTATTACAGGGTCTATCTGCGAAGACATCCGTCTGTATTATTACATAAACCACAAGCAACAAGTCTGACCTGGTCGACAGCATTTAATAAAACAAATGTTAATTTACTTTTCGATAAACTGGAGGAGCTTATGTTAAGATACACATTTAGTCCAGATATAATTTATAATTTACACGAAACCGGACTAACCACGGTTCATACCCCGGTTCGTGTTATTGCAACGAAAGAAGTTAAACAAGTCGGCCGCATCACATCGGCTAAAAGAGGTGTAAATGTGACTCTAACGGCCGGTTTCACAAAGTAAAGTTAACTTGTGGTTAAGAGATAACCAGAGGTTCCCCATTATAATATATTGGGGTGACCTCTGGTTATATCTTAACTTGACTTTGTGAAACCGGCCGTAAGGGTGTGCTCACTACGGAGACCAAAGGATTGTATCCTCGCTCCGACACTCGCTCCCTGGTATTTATATTTGTGAATTCTCGCATTCAAAATAAATACATTATTTTATATGCGAGAATTCACGAATATAAATACCAGGGAGCGAGAGTCGGAGCGAGGATACAATCCTTTCGTCTCAGTAGTGAGTTGTTGTATCAATGCTATTGGTAATTGTGTACCTCGTTTGTTCGTATTTCCGCGTGTTTTTTTAAGGATCACTTATTTAAAGGAGCTTCAATAAGTAGCGTTGTGAGCACGAATCCCAGTGGATGGTCTAACTCTACGATTTTTCTCGAGTATTTAAACCACTATTATATAAAACATACACATTCAAGTACTGACAACAAATCTCTACTGATGGTCGAAAATCATGAGAGTCACATTTCAGTGGAAGCTTTAAATTTAGCAAAATCATCGGGAGTAGTGTTGCCCAAATGCAAGACCAAGACGAGACTTAGTCTTGGTCTTGGCCTTGCAACAGTACACCTGGTCTTCGTCTTGGTCTTGGTATTGCGCTCCAAGTCTTGGTCTTGAAGTCCAGGTGAGTAGGTAAATTTTAAGCTTGAATTATTTATTCAGTGACAATATCGCTGTAATAATATTGTTGCTAGAAGGTAAATTGTCGTTGTATCTGTAGGTACCGGATACCGTACCGGTACCAATGGGTGTACCAATCAAACTGTGTTTTTTCTCAAAGTTCGCATCATCCTGTGGAATATTCTAGCCTTTATAAAATACTGAAATTGAAACCCTACTACAGTATGATATTTTCTTAACATTCTGTTTTTTTATTCATTCGCGTGGATATCAATAAAGTTAGGTATTTATTAACTAGCCACGTTTTTCATCAATACAGGCTGTTTTGAAATAAGTATGGCAAATTTTAAGGGGTAATTCTAAACAATCCTGTTACACGTAGGTATGCGCGCCATTGGTGAATATTAAAATCTTAATTGTATGTTAAAAATGCGTAATAACTACCTCTTAAAACCTACCAAATTTCATTCGCATATCTCAACCGGTTTTAGAGCAATAAATAAATCGTCAGTTTGTAAGAACAATTTTAACATTCCCCATTTCGAAAACGAAGCATTTGCGAACACACGTTTAAAAGCAAACTGTCATTACTTTTTCGTGCAGAATAATTACCCCTTAAAGTTGGCCATACTTATTTAAAAACACCCTGTATTGATGAAGAACATGGCTATCTAAAAAAGTACGTAACTTTTTATTCTCCAACAAAAGCGAATGAATAAAAAAACGAAATGTTAAGAAAATATGAGGCTATAGTTGGGTTTTAATTTTAATATTTTATAAGCTAGAATATTCCATAGGGTGATGCGAACTTTGATAAAAAAAAAAACACTTTGATTGGTACACCCGGTATACAATGACAATTTACCTGCCTAGCAATAGTATTATTACAGCGATATTGTTAAAAAATAAGGCTATAACATATTAAAAAATCACTTCAATCGGACAACAGGTTTAGGAAATTCAAGACATAAAAAATGACCCGTTTTAAAGGTGGTGCGTTAATTTCTTGGAGTAGTGTATATCACCAAACACAAAGAGTAACAGAAGAAGAGTTGATTGATAATACAAATGACCAATTTAATTCAACTACAGAAAAACTGCTCTAAATGAGCTTTTGTTTTGCTTACATTTCAATGTAATATTTCTTTGTTTAATGCCTCGGTAGAGAGTATATCGTTATTAAATATTTCGTTATTTTGTTTACACGGTATGTATAGCCGGCATTATCTGCATTAATGTGTCTCGTTAATAATACTTTTTAGTATTAGCGGCATTCTTTTAGCAAATTTTGTCTAACTGAATGAGGCCATTGCACAATCAACAGAAAAAATATACATAATAGTCTTACTATTCTATATACCGATAAGATGTAATAGGTATATTTTTTATCAACTACAGATTTTTAACAACATTATTGTCGGCATCGCAAGGTCGCAACGCAAGAATATTAATTTCTGAATAAAGATCGGCTATTCTCAAAACCTGGACAATTAATTTCAGAGCGAAGGTGTCGTCTGCTGGGAAAGTTTGTAAAAATATTTTATTTTTGCATTGTAATAATGATCTCTGAGTACGTGTCAAATGTGTCAAGTGTTATTTTAATTGATATTTTGATTCGCTATATATGTATGTTTGTGGTATTGTTCGTAATGCGCATGTCAAATTTTCCAAATTTTTGTTAAAATTGTTTTTGCCTCTCATAGAGTATCTAAGATTATACCCGAACTAATATACCCTCTAAAACGACCCTCAGTTCTAACTGCAAGACGCAAGAGTCTTGCAGGCTTAGTCTTGTTCTTGCTCAAATCTTGCACGGTAAGTCTTGGTCTTGGTCTTGCTCAAATTAGGCGGTCTTGGTCTTGGTCTTGGTCTTCCAAAAGCGCAAGAAAAAGACCAAGACTGCAAGACCAAGACCGATTTTGGGCAACACTAATCGGGAGTCGTCATGCATACCTTTCCACCCCACACCAGCTACAAGCTACAACATTTAGATAAGTCGGTTTTCGGGCCTGTAAAAAATATTACAATATACCGCTTGTTCCGACTGGCTAATTGCAATCTATGATATTGCTGAGTGTGTTGGGAATGCATATCCACAGCCATTTACACAGAAAAATATCGAGTCCGGTTTTACCGTTTCTGGAATTTTTCCATTCAACAGAAACATTTTCGAGGAGCACGAATTTCTCAGTTCATATGTTACGGATATACCACCAGTAGCCGAAGAGTCAAGACATAAGTAAATTTTTTCGAAAACTAATAATATTTCCTCGAATATTTCTGTAGAGGGTCTAGGATAGCTTTCAGGAACAACTAGTATGTTTAATGGTCCTAGTTATCCATTAGTATCCAATGTATTAAATCAACATAAAAGCACAGAACAAATTCACCTGTTTCCCAAGGCAGCTGCGAAGAAATTTACGAAGAAAGGAGGCAATAAACCAGTGTGCTGTAGAATTGTTACAGATACCCCAGAGAAGAATGAGATTGAAATGATGGCGCTCCTTAAAACCACGAAGAATTTTGTTTAAAAAAAAAGCAACTAAACAGCTTGTTGATAGTAGTTCTGATGAATATGTAATAAATGAATGCGAAATAACGTCAGACGATTCACTAGATGACGTGGATTTTGCCAATGCAGAAGAGGAAGATAAAGACATTTTTGAGTCTGACAACAAGCCTGTGCGGGAGATTTTATTTTAGCGCAAATTGCAACAAAAAGACATTTTGTGGCTAATGTCGTTGGAGTGACTGATGATGGTTTTAAAGTTAGATACTTAAAAAGAAGTAACTTTGCCGCCAAATTTCTTTTCGAAAATGACACTGTCTATGACTTGCCTGACGAAGACGTGGTGATAAAACTAATAGCCCCTATAGTAGCGGGGGGTACTGCCAGAAGAAATGCTGAGATGACATTTTGTATCGATTTATCTGTATTTAAAATCCAAGAAATAAACGTTTCAAAGTACACGTACTTATGTTCCAAAGTACCAACTTCGGTGTGTACTTTAAGACCATTAGTTTATGGCAAATATTTTTTATTTATTAGCATATTTGACATTGGAATAAATGTTTCATTTTTTTATTTGTTTATATAAAGATATTCTATTAAAAAAATAGGCAGTTCAAAAGAAAATTTTAAAACTACTGAAACAGTCTTTTATTGAAAAACCGTTCCAAAGTACAAGGATCTCTCCTATGATATATTTTTTTACAATACTAAAATATTTACACTTAAGTACCTGTTGCTTTTAAAAACTATTTAAAATGTCACTACCAGTATAAACTTACTTTTGGCTCTGTTCTCACAATAATAAAAAGTAAAACACCAACTTAACAATAATTATTTAACAACACATTTGTTTGTCCACAGCCGCAATATTCGAGAGCAAACGTATCCGCTGTCCTGTGCTTAGCACCAAAAATTTTTGTTTATTTAAAAAATTCCTGACGCCGCACAGTGGTTCCAAATGCTGAAAACGTGGTCATGAGGCGAAAAAAGGAGTCGTTATTTAGGGATTTTCATGTTTACAGTTGTTTTTTCATACTATCATAGAGTCCTAATATGCAGGTATGAGGATCATACCGGATGTATTCTAGTTCACAACTCAGGAACAAGTGAGCCATGTCCGGGGTTATTTTGGCCGGCAGAGAAAGTGAAAAAGAACTCGTATATTGAAAACGCTGTAAAACGTTTTGTAGTTTATCAATTTTATCGCTGTAAAGCAGATTCTTCTTTTTTAAGTATGTAGTAATGTAAGATGTAATTTAAATCAACATTTATTAACAATAAATGCCTTAAATTTGTTAATGCATAAATAGTGAAAATATACTTGAAATAATTAAAAATTTGTAAAGATGCATTCCAAAAGTACAAAATTCTGCATAATTCTGCGACTAATGTTTATTAATCTTAAAATATATAGTAAGGAGATACAGAATCACTTTAGTTTAGCTGCCTATAACTGCCTATGCATTGCTGGCAGTTGTTTGAATACAAAAGTGGGACATGACGCATATTACATGATTCTGGCGATTGTTGAGTATGTATGGGCAGTTGTACATAAGTAATAGGTTCTGAATATTGTACTTCATAAAGAAAATTGATTGGTAATCAGCAGCTTCAAAAGTCTCTTATAGTATAACATTTTAAACAGAAATGCTACTAAAATAAAATTTTCCAAATTCTTTCGTCCATATTGGATCCGCCATTTTGTGTAAAAAAAAAGTAATGTTAGATTTGTAATCAGCTACCTTAACCTACCAAATTTTACAAAAAAATTTCCTTTTTGAGTGATATTTTCAATTTATTTCCGCCATGTTGGATCCGCCTTTTTGGTTTTCAGAAAAAATAATGTCAGATTCGTAATCAGCGATGCCAAAAACCCTTAAGAACGAAAGTAATTCCAAAATGTATAAACAATATACGCTTTTAAAGGTTCATGACCACGTTTTCGGCATTTGGAACCACTGTGCGCCGTGCTAATGAATCGATTTTAATTTTGCAAATTGCAAATGAAAGGTACAGTATTTTTCTATATCCAAAAAAATTTCAACTTACTATCTGCTTTATTGTCAGTCCTGCAAAATTTTGAAAAATTGCATTTTTTGAAAAAGCTGGATTGCAAAATTATTTTCTCAAAATCTATTACACCGATCTTAACGAAATTTATAGGATTGTTTTACTATGCCATAGTGATTTTCTGGGTGAAATATGAAGGTGCATGTGTAGCATAAATGGTTGAAAAACGTAAAAGGCGAATACATAGTTGTTTTTTTATTGATTTGTTGCAATTATAGCTATTTTACAACAATGCTGAAAATTTTTAAAATTTTTAACTAATTCTATCTTGTACAAAACTTAATTACACAAATTTTGTGTCAACACAACTTTTCTCGAAAATGAATACTTGGAATATAAGAAGTTGTAATAAAAAAATAAGAAAAAATCGAATTTGTTCTTAATTTTTTGATATTTTGATTATTTAAACATTGTTTTGGACCTTTTTGAGTGGGAGGATAACTCAATTATTATTATTTGAGTTATTTTCAAGCAATTTCTGCAAAAAATATGAGTCTCAATATCCAAATGTATTTATAGTTTTACAGATGCGCCCTGGACTACCAACCAACATCGATCCTTCATTAGCAAAGACCTTCAAAACCCGTTTTTAATGATATACTGTATAACAATATTTTACAACGTAATAAAGACCAGAATAAATATTAACAATTTAAGATCTAAAAGACATTTAATGTATATGGGGCACACCTCTAATGGGCAACATCATGGCAATTCGCTTTTTTCAATTGCCATTTTATTACATCCCAAAGAAAGGTAGTTCTCCCCAGTGGCGCATACCCTACATGCGACACTATTAGCACGCGAAGATTTTGTGTCAACGTCGCTAAATTGAAAAATGGACCAAATCACATCTTAAATTTAAGGAAAAGACCCTCCGATCCATATAACAATCATTTATTTTGGTTCAAGGGTATGGGTTTTACAGGCCTCCCCATTTGGGGTCTGTTTTTCGTTCTCGTTCCCAAAACTCCCAAAAATTCCAAATATAATATTTCAAAGTCCGACCTCTGCGGCTTCTTATAGTATTAATCATTAACTTTTCAACGCATATCTAATTATAAATCGGTTATATTATTTAAAAGTTATAGAGCTCATAAATTTAACTCAATTTCTATTCAAAAAGGGGAAAATGTTTGTGGGTACATATGTATGTATTTGTATGTGGAAAAAATACACCGATCTGAATGTTTTTTATGTCTCAAGAGGGGGTCCTATTTCCTATGGGAAAAATGATTTTTAAAGCACATTAAATTGACTTGAGATGTATCAGACACTACATTCAAACTCATGTTTATTGATCAAAATCGATTAAACCGTTAAGAAGTTGGTCGAGTGGAAGTAAATCGAACTCCAAAAGTATAAACCATTTAACCATTATCGTCGAAATGGTCAAGTGGTTACGACAATCAAGCAATCCGAGTTCATTTGTCGGCAATACCAAAATATTTTTAATCTATTCCGAATACAAAAAAAATCTCGATGAACACAAAGAATTATATTGAAAAAAAAATTGGCATATCACAAGTTTAGTGTCGTAACCAATAGACCATTTGGGCGATAACGAGACAAAGGCGGCCATTTATAACGCTTAACGTGTAATCAGGAAACATTACATCAAATTCATACATTAAGGGCCGGTTGTTCGAACGCTAATCAAAAATGGAATCCACTGATCATTATCAAATATTTAATTACAATTATATTTGAATAAGCGTACTTCTGACAGATGTCACATTTTGAGGTTATGTTGACTGATTTGTTTTATTATTTTGGCTTTAATTTAAAATAAACCATAATTAAACTCCTTCTGATGTTATTTTCTTGCTTTTACTTACAAATCAATAATAATAAGCCATTTTTAATAATTTAAGAGCTGCGGCTATATTTTAATTACTGCGTTACCTACAATCAATGCATGATTAGTGTTTTACATGTATTTTTGATGTCTCGATTTGATTCCCATCAAGAAAATTGATTACAATAAACTGATTGATTATAATCAACTTCTTGATTAGCGTTCGAACAACCGGCCCTTAATTTATAAAAAAGTTTGAAAAACTTCTGATGGAAGAATAAAAAACCGTCAGACGCAGTAAAAATGAGTGCCGCACGCAATATTCCAGCTACAAAAGAGCTTACATGAATATTACTTCTTTTTCTTCTTGGTTTTTATAAGCAAAACTGCTTGATCATTGGCGGATTGATACCTCTATGGAATGTTGTCACTCCACCTTTTGCGCGGTCGGCCGATAATTCTTCCACCGACTGGTGATTTATCTCTTGCTATTTTGATCACACGTGGTTCCCCCATTATGTTTATGTAGTTAATACATTCTTTTTTTTTTCTATTTAGCGTTCATTCGTTTATACACTGTAATCTAGTTTTCTAATGTCTTCACTCCTCTTTCGATCTCTCAGTGTATTTTTTATAATTCTTCTCAGTTCTTCCATCTCATATCAATATTACGATTCGCAAAAATGTGTTTTCACTTTGATTTAAAATAAAATTATAGTTTTAGATATTTGAAAGATTTTTCCATAGCATTTGCTAAATTTGAAGTAAAACGCACCACAAAAGAGTGCCTTTGGTAAAGTTTGCAAAGTGAGGCTTTTTGTGTCGCGTTTTACTTATTTAGTAAGTACGGAAATATCTTTCAAAATAAAACTATAATTTTATTTCCCATCAAAATGAAAATATGTTTTTGCGCCACGTCATGTTCATATCAGCTTTTTTGTAGCTGGAATATTGTATGCGCCACTCATTTTACCGTGTTTAGCGGTTTTTTATTCTTGTTCCTTTGAAAGTTGAAAAACTAGATGCCATTGTTTTGTTGATATACAAAAATATAGCTCATACTTTTTTGCCACTCGCCATTATTTTCTACTCAGGTACCAATTCACCAATTACAATTTTCTATTCTACCAATTCACAATTTTCTACTAGGTCTGGATCCCGCGTACCAAAAAATGTTTATTAATAGCAAGCTGAAAATTTGTTAATAGCTTAACGGTATCTAGTCGGACAAACTGTGATGTACGGTAACACTGGAACAGGGGAAGTTTTAATTGTGGAACAGGTTATAGGTTTTGAAGGTCAGACTACGAAACATCCCATGTATTTCGTCGGACAGAACATCCAATTGATTTGTTACCCTTTCATTTAACTATTATGCAAAAATCGGACTGCTATTTACCACCAATATAATAATTCCTGTCATTTGACATGTTCTACGTGTCGGTTTATTAAAATGCCCAACATATTTGTCGGATAAACATTTTTTCCTATATTATATAAAGTTTGTTATTGAATAAACTTAACAACAACCTGCTAGTTTTCACAATCATAAACTTGTCAGGATGAGACGTTCCACAATTAAAATCACGTTCCACAATTAAAACTTCCCCTGTTCCACTGTTCCCATACATCAGAGTTTGTCCGAGTAGACATCGTTAAGCTATTAACCCGGGAGCATTCGCGCCGTGAGAAAAAATCTCACATTTTATCCTTTTCCGTGATAAGTTGATGAACAATTTTGCAACATTGATTTCCACTCGTAAATGCCTCGAGGAGGGTCGTAGTAATGCGTGGAATTTTTTTTTATTTTTTTTTTGTGGAATTTATGGCTTTGGCGACAACCAATTAGCTTTAAAATTGTTAGAAATACATATTTTTAATATAACAAGTAAATAAAAATATCATAAAATAGAAATTTGTTTTAAATTCGTATTTAAATTTTGTAGTGTGAGATGTTTTCTCTACGCGCGACTACTTACGTAACAGAAGTGAGCGCGACTGCTCCCGGGTTAACAAATTTTCAGCTTATTAATCAACTTTTTTTGGTACGCGGGATCCAGACCTATAACTTTTCATTTTATTTACTTCGACTATTATATCGGTGTTACCTTTTGTACGATAAAAATTTGTTTAAATTACTATAATGTGGAATGTCTAAATACACAAATTATATAAAATTGCTATTTGTGACGCTGCGCAATTAGTAACAGTTGGGCGATATTTCAGCATGAAGTTATTTTAAATGTTTAAAATAAATTATATTCGACGCTAATTTGTTCAAACGTGACAAGGCCTCACTATGAAATTACTTACAATTCGAATGATATTTACGTAACTCTGTAAAATGACAATACATTTCTAATTAAAATATTTTATAGTATTGGGAAGTGACAATTCGCCACAAATGGAAAAAAACTTAGTGATCTCTATTCACAAGAAAGGGGAAGGATCCAAGTGTGGAAACTATAGAAATATACGCCTCTCATCAGTAGTGTTCAAGTTCTATACGAGAATAATAGAAAGAAGATTAAGAACAGAGGTAGAAGAAAAATTTGAAGACGAACAAACTGCATTCAGACAATCCAATATAATAGACAAAAATGGGGATACTGAGGAAACTATTACAGATAATAGGTCTAGATCCCGCGTATGAAAAAAAATTTCATTAATAGCAAGCTGAAAATTTGTTAATAGCTTAAGGGTGTCTAGTCGTATAAACATTGATATATGGGAACACTGGAACAGGGGCAGTTTTAATTTTGGAACAGGTTAAAAATTTGGAACGGGCATACCACGAAAACGGCACATTTATTTTGTCCGACAGATTAGACTTAAACTCTCCGAACAGAGATTAAACTCTCATGCAAAAATCAGACTGCTATTTATCACCAAATGGGCGTTTTAATGAGTGGAACATGTAGAATATGTCAAATGACAGTAATTATGACAGGTGATAAATAGCAGTCTGATTTTTGCATCAGAGTTTAATCTCTGTTCGGAGAGTTTAAGCCTGTTCTGTCGGACAAAATAAATGTGCCGTTTTCGTGGTCTGACCGTTCCAAATTTTTAACCTGTTCCACAATTAAAACTGCCCCTGTTCCAGTGTTCCCATATATCAAAGTTTATACGACTAGACACCCTTAAGCTATTAACAAATTTTCAGCTTGCTATTAATCAACTTTTTTTTTTCATACGCGGGATCCAGACCTATAATTAAATGTACGTATAGCAGAGTGTTGGGCAGGGCCGTAACTACCATTGGGCCAACCGGGGCAGGGCCCCCGTTTGATTGGCCGTGCATAGATTTTAACGAGGAAAATAAAAATATGTATCTTAACAGCCGATCCTAACTAAATAATTTCAAACGACACAATTTTAAAAAGACCTTTTAAAAAGTTTTAATTTTTCACTGGGGAAATTAGTCTTTTCGACTAAAATGCAAATGGAGCAGAACAGGGCCCCTGAGGCCTGAGCTAAGCTGGAGCCCCGAGATCTTAACATAAAAATTAAAAAAAAAAACAGTAAAATCCTTTATAAAAGGTATATTTAAAAACCCTCAAAAGGGCCACATCAAATTCACGTAACTAGTTTTCGACTGGTTTACCAGTCATCATCAGTGCTTACGTGCAATGTACGTGCTAACCACCAAGATAGTATTATATAAAAATATGTGGGTCAAAGCCCAGTAAAAGTAGTCCGTCAAGGGAACATAGGTATAAAATGCTACCTTAAGCCTGGATGTTTAAAATATTATCTAATATGTTTCCTTGACGGACTACTTTTACTGGGCTTTGACCCACATATTTTTGTATAATACTATCTTGGTAGTTAGCATGTACATTGCACGTAAGCACTGATGATGACTGGTAAACCAGTCGAAAACTAGTTATGTGAATTTGATGTGGCCCTTTTGAGGGTTTTTAAGTATACCTTTTATACAGGATTTTACTGTTTGTTGTATCACATGGTATACAGCCAACTACAGGAAAACTTTTTCCTTGTGGATTTTTTATAAAAATTTTAAATATTACTTAGGAAATTAGTTATTTCGGCGTAATAAAACATAAAATGCCATTGGAAGAGGGGGCCCGGGCTAAGCCGGGGCTCCCGAGACCCTTCGTAAACATATAAATTTTGACTGAGGAAATTAGTTATTTTGGAGAAATAAAAACTAAAATGCAACCGGAATAGGGGCCCCAGGTCTCGCTTCAGCTACTTTGTCTTAACCAATTTACCTCAGATCACATCTTGGTACGTAAAAGGAACAACATATTGAAAAGAAAGGTGTAGATAAAATAGAGTGAGCACATTAGGATCAGTCCCACCAGTACAAACACTGACCAGCTTCGCTGAGTGAGTTCGGCTCACACTGCAGTAGCTTAAGGCACCTTAAGGTGCATTTAAATCAAAGTGAACACGAACGAAGGGAACGAATTCGTAGGTGTTCGCTTGGTTCTTCGTTCGGTACAAAGTGAGACCATTTACATTGTAACGAACGAACGCATTCGTTGATAATCTGTCAGCAATGTCAGATACAGATGAAGATGTAATCATTAGCGCTGCTAATTTTATAGTTATTGCAGGACATGCTGAAAAAAAAGAAGAAAGTGTAGTATTCACACAGGAGGGAAAATGCGCTTTCAAAGGGTTAAATATTAAACATTTTTCCGGACCCCCGCTTACGCTGGGGGTAAATTCACCAGACCTCCCGGTAGAGGGCCCCCAGATCACATTTGCCCCGAAGCCCCCAACATCGTAGTTACGGCCCTGGTGTTGGGGAAAATACAAATGGGAGATAGCAGATCACTAGGATTTAGGATGAAAAAGAAGATAATACAGGGAGACAGCCAAAGCCCACTTTTTTCCTTATAATTATGGATAAATTATTTAAAAATCACTTTTTTTCAGGGGAGACAAAAATAGATTTTTTAGATCTTAATTTAACTGTAAGTTTTAAACGGTAACTGTTCAAATTTATAAATTAAAAACGAAGAATATAGATAAGCGAATGTTTCTAATTGTGTAAGAGGCAAAACAAAAAAAATATGGTATCTGGTTAAACAAAGAAAAAAGATCAACATTTTGAGTTATGTCACTTTTCTTTTAAAATATTGGCCACGTTTTTTAAAATAAACGAAAAATACCTAAGACACTTCTTAGGTATTTCCTAATAATACCTAATAAGACACCTAATAAGTTCACGTCGAATGTTAGAACATAACTGAAAAGTGTCATTGTTTCGGAATAAAAGTATTCATTTTATCATCAAAGGAATAATGACACTACCGCCATCTTTCGAAGTTAGAAGTAAACATCTATGTGACATTTTTCCTGATGAAAGTATAGGATATTTGGAGTTAATTTAACAAGATAACTCGATTTATGCATTTTTTGAGTTGTGTCACTTTTCTTCCGGATGAGCGAAATATAAAAAGAAGAACAAACCACCTAAAAATAATAGGCTACACGCACCTAACCCAGTTATGATAGAGGGATTACTGTATGCGGACGACGGCGACGTCGTTCTCATAGCAGAGAGCCCTATAAAGATGCAACGACTAATTGATATATGGATTGAGAAAAGAGAGAAAATTAAAATTAGAAATAAACATCAGCAAATGCAAGACGATGAAAATAGGTCAGCAGGAGCAGGAGATGGGAGGCGAAACACGAGTTTTCCGTAAAGGACAATTGGAGAAGGTGGCGGCCTTCGAGTACCTGGGCACGATAATATCGAATGCCGGAAAGCTAGACCTAGAAATTGCAAATAGGACAAAGAAAGATACGGGAATATATTATGCGATTAATAATATGATACTGAGAAAAAGGGGAATCAGCCAGGAAACAAAAATACATGTATATAATACAATCACACTAACAACTCTTTTATATGCAAGCGAGACATTGGTTACAAATAAAAGATATGAAACTGCCATAAATTCAGCAGATATGAAGCAACAGAAAAATAGCTAGAAAGGAGAAGCTGGACAGGGAAAGAAACGAAAACATTAGAAACGTGCTAAGGGAGCGTTTAAGTATTACGTAACGCAATTTTTTAAGATTTTTCACCCCTCTCCCCCCCATTTAACGCACCGTAACGTTTTTATGTACCCCCTTCCCCCTATCTAAACGTTACGTAACACCCAAGTGACCATTTGAACCTAAATGGAAAGCTAGGTTACGAAAAGTACCGGAAACCCGGTAAAAGAACTTTGTTGTTATTTTAATCGCATTTGAAGTAATAATAAAAACTTACAACCATCATCCAGCCTCAAAAATCCACTGCTGAACATAGGCCTCGTTTCCTCGTTTTCAACCACGTCTATCCTGCGCCGCTCTCATCCAGTTTTTATTTAGCTTTCTTACGTCGTCTGTCCATCTTGTAGGCGGTCAACCGACGCTTCTCTTGTCTTCTCTTTGCCTCCATTCCAATAACCTTTTTGCCCATCGCCCATCTGTCATTCTGGCTGTGTCCTACCCATCTCCACTTCAACCTGGCTCTCCTTCTGATGACGTCAGTCACCTTTGTTCTTCTCCTGATTTCTTCGTTTTTGATTTTGTCTCGCAGGGTTATTCCTAACATTGACCGCTCCATTCTTCTCTGCGTTACTCTTAGTTTGGTAGCCGAGGCTTTAGGTAAGGTAAGTGTTTCTGATCCGTACGTCAAGACTGCGAGGACGCACTGCTCAAATACCTTTCTCTTTAGGCATGTGGGCAACTTACTTTTAAAAGTTTGTCTCAGTTTTCCAAATTCTGCCCACCCAAGAACGATTTCTCTTTTTAGTTCATGTGTCTAGTTATCCCTGCCAATCGTAATTTCATGTCCCATGACATAAAGTATGTCCAAAACTTAGAATAATAATCTTTTATTACTAATTTTACATTTACATTTACATTTTCCCTGCTTGGCCCCATCCTTACATACATTTTTGGTTTCATCCTTTATTGTTCTTCTCATGCATTCTTCTATTTTATCTTTTTTAATAAAAACTTAAAATAAAATAACATATTTATTATCTCAATATTTTATTTTGCTTAGTAAAAATTTTTGTATAACAAATACGATGTTGCCAGTAGTTTCGAAAAAAAAAATGTGTAAAACTTTTTGTTCTTCAACGCCCTGTATCGTGAAAACGCATGCCGTTACAAAAATCTTATACTTAACAAACCCCAATTATTTTTTAGTTTTTCACCTATCTTAGAAATCGTGTTACCTTTTTCTGAAACACCCTGTATATACAGTTGTATCCCGAAATAACCAAAGTACGTGCCTCCTAGCGGCGGGATACGGGCAACAATACATTGGCTTATAGGGCAGTCCTTACAGTAGGGATCCTGGCCTATACAGAAAAATGCAGGCGGGTGTGGGGTAATACTGCACTTTGGTTGCATTGGTGGTGTATTGGCTAAACGTGCAGGGCAGGGTATGGTGCTGATAGAAAAGGCATTCAGGCATGAAATATCCAAAAATCTTTTCAGGCCATAATAATGAAAAGACCTTCTCCAAACGCAGTAAAAACTTATACTGAAATGATGGCATCTCCTGAGGTAAAATGTTCCGGAAGTAAAATGAGCCTCCGTTCGGATCTCCGGGTGAGGACTATCTCAGGGGGAACACCATTGCAGGTTAGAAAAATCAGGATAGGGTCTTGGAATCTTGGTAGTCTTACAGGTAAGAGTCTGGAGTTAGTGGATGCGCTCAAACGAAGAAGAGTTCAAATTGCTTGTATTCAAGAAACTAGGTGGAAAGGACAAAGGGCGAAAGAACTAGGTGAAGGATACAAATTGTGGTATGTAGGGAGTAGTAACACTAGAAATGGAGTTGGTATAATTGCTGATAGTGAAATGAAAGGTAACGTAGTAGAAGTTGTAAGAACGAGTGATAGAATGATGTCAGTGAAATTTGTAATTGATAAAGAGGTATTGAATGTTGTTTGTGTGTATGCTCCCCAAACAGGTCTGGGTGAGAATGAAAGAAGAGCTTTCTATGATCAATTAGGAGACGTACTGAGTGATATTCCAGCAGAGGAGAAAGTTATAATAGGAGGTGATTTCAATGCACATGTGGGCCAAACCAAGACAGGATATGAAACAATACATGGGGGATTAGGCTTTGGAACTAGAAATGAAGCTGGAGATGACATGCTTGAATTAGCAACAGCATTGGATATGGCGATTGTTAACACATTCTTTAAAAAGAGAGAAACTCAACTTATTACCTACAAAAGTGGACAACATCAATCCCAAATAGACTACTTCATGATAAGGAAAGAAGACATACGTGAATGCAAGGACTGCAAGGTAATAGTGAGTGAGACAGTAAGCCAACAACATAAGCTGCTTCTTCTGGACATCGAAGTAAAAAGCGAAACTAAACAAAAATATCGGAGAGGACCACAAAAAATCAAATGGTGGCTGCTGAAAGATGAGAAAGAAGGTCTATTCAGGAGAAGAATAGTAGAAAAAATATGTTGGAACATGAAAGGAAGCCCTAATACAATTTGGAGAAAAATGGCCAGTAGTATTAGAGAGACTGCTATTGAAATACTTGGGAAAACGTCAGGAAAAAAGTTTGAGGATAAAGAGACTTGGTGGTGGTCAAACGAAGTACAAGGAAAAATAAAAGAGAAGAGAAAATTATATAAAAAGTGGCAAGAAACCAGATCCGACACAGATCTTCAAAACTATATGGTGGCGAAAAAGAAAGCGAAAGTAGCAGTAGCAAAAGCCAAAGCAGAAGCGTATTCAAACCTATATGATCAACTCGATACCAGGGAAGGCGAAACGAAGATATATAAAATAGCCAAACAGAGAGCAAGGAAAGCAAAAGATTTTAATCAGATTAGATGTATCCGAGATGAAAATAATAAAATACTAGTTCACGAAAGGGAAGTCAAAAAGAGATGGAGAAAGTACTTTGACAGCTTATTAAATGAAGAATTTGACAGACAGCCTGTAGAGTCAACGGAGACAGTAGCAGCAATGGTCACCAAAATAACCAACGAGGAAGTGGCTCAAGCGCTTCAAAAAATAAAGAAAGGAAAAGCGGTAGGACCAGATGATATTCCTGGGGAAGTATGGAGAGCATTGGGAGAGACAGGAACAAGGTGGCTAGCAGGTCTATTTAATAGAATTATGGAAGTCGGACAAATGCCAGACGAATGGAGAAGCAGTATACTGGTACCTGTTTACAAAAACAAGGGAGATATACAACAATGTACAAACTACAGGGCTATAAAACTGCTTAGCCACACCATGAAAATATGGGAAAGAGTAATTGACAGACGGATACGTGAAGAGACCGAAATATCCGAGAATCAATTTGGCTTTATGCAGCGTAGATCAACAACAGATGCAATTTTCATTATAAGGCAGTTGATGGAAAAATACAGGAGTAAAGAAACAAACGCTCATATGGTATTCATTGATCTTGAGAAAGCATATGATAGAGTCCCTCGAGAGATTCTGTGGTGGGCACTCAATAAGAAAGGAGTCCCTGGTGAATATGTAAAGATTGTGAGGGATATGTATGAGGGAGTAACGACTAGTGTTAGGACAGGTGTGGGAGAGACTGATAAATTTCATGTGAAAGTAGGATTGCACCAAGGCTCTGTGCTTAGTCCGTATTTATTCTCATTAGTTTTGGACCAGATAACAGCGAAACTACAGGGTAACATTCCATGGTGCTTAATGTATGCTGATGATGTCGTGTTAGTAGGAAATAGTGAAAGAGACTTAGAACAAAAACTGGAACAGTGGAGACAAGCTCTGGAGGAAAAAGGTTTAAAACTTAGTAGGACAAAAACAGAGTATTTGGAATGTTCATTTAAAGATGGAGCTACTACAAATAAAATGGTATCTTTGGATGGTGAAATGATTGTGAAAAGCAATAGTTTTAAGTACCTAGGATCGGTATTACAGAGTAATGGAGAAATAGATGGAGATGCATGCAGTAGAATTAGGGCTGGATGGATGAAGTGGAAAGAAGCGAGTGGTGTGTTGTGTGACAGAAAAATTCCAATGAAGCTGAAGGGAAAATTCTATAAAACAGCCATAAGACCGGCTATGATGTACGGAACTGAATGTTGGGCAGTGAAAAAGAAAGAGGAACAACGAATGCATGTGGCGGAAATGAGAATGCTTAGATGGATGAGTGGAGTGACAAAGAAGGATAAAATTAGAAATGAGTATATTAGGGGAAGTCTAGGTGTGGCACCAATTGATGCCAAAATGAGAGAGCATAGGTTAAGATGGTTCGGTCATGTTCAACGTCGAGACGTTAATCACCCAATACGAAGAATAGCTGAAGTGCAGATTCCTGGAAGGAGTAGGAGAGGAAGACCAAAGAAGACGTGGGGGGAGGCGATAAGGCAGGACATGTTGGTAAAGGGGATTAACATTGATATGACCCAAGACAGAATTGTGTGGAGAAATGCAATTAGGGAAGCCGACCCCGCATAGGGATAAGGCAAAGAGAATGATGATGATGACCCTGTATATACAGGGTGTTTCATTAATAATTGTCCATATAGTAACTGGAGAGACCTTAGCTCAAAATACGAAGATTTAACCTAAAACATTTAAATAAAATGTGGTTCCTTACTGACTTACAGGGTGTTTTATCTAAAAATTTAAAAACTGTTTTTGCTCAGCATTTTAAAACTATTCGACATATGCTTTTCATACTTGGCAGAAAGTGCGACTACTTTACACCCTACTAAATTATGATACACAAACGTTTCTAGCTACTACCAGAGGCGTACGACAGGGGATAGTGAATGGTTGACCCTTCTCAAATTCTACGCCACTGGAGGAATTACTATTTTAGTGCCATTTTTAGATTCACCAATACTTTCTACGTAAATAATTTACTCTTCATTGGTAACGATAAAGTCATTAGTTTTCGAGATATTTGAAGTTAAATATGAAACGGCACAGTTATTTTGATTAATTTATGATATGATTCATATGATTAAAATTTAAAAATTATTTGTAGCCAGTACTTTAAAACTATTTGGCCTATCCTTATCATACTTGGCAGAAAGTGTAGGTACTGTACACCCTACTAAATTAAGATAAATAAACGTTTCTAGCTACTACCAGAGGCGTACAACAGGGGATAGTGGCTGGTTGACCCTTCCCAAATTCTACGCCACTGACGAAATTGCTATTTTGGTGTAATTTTGTGATTTTCCAATACTTTTTACGTAAATAATATACTCTTCATTCGTAACGATAAAATGATTAGTTTTCGAGATATTTGAAATTCAAAATGAAGGGATACACTACATTAATCAAAATAACCGTGTCGATTAATTTTTAAATTCAAAAATCTCGAAAACTAATGACTTTATCGTTACGAATGAAAAGGATATTATTTTCATAGAAAATATTGTAGAATTCAAAAATTAAACTAAAATAGCAATTCCGCCAGTGGCGTAGAATTTGAAAAGGGTCAACCAATCACTTTCCCCCGTCGTACGCCTCTGGAAACAGCCAGAAACGTTTTTTTAACATAATTTAGTAGTTTGTACAGTACCTATATTTCCTACCAAGTATGAAAAGGATACGTCGAGTAGTTTTAAAATGCTGAGCAAAAATAGTTTTTAAATTTTCAGATAAAACACCCTGTAACTCAGTAAGGAACCACATTTTATTTAAGTGTTTTAGGTTAAATCTTCGTATTTTGTGCTAAGATTTTTCCAGTTACTATATGGACAATTATTAATGAAACACCCTGTATAAGAAGGCACTTATGGAATAAAATTATTTCTGTCCTTGTTTTAATCAATTTTAAAAAACGCTGAGACCACCCGTAGATTTTCATATATAAAAATGTGTGCTTTTTAAACATAAATTTAAATGTACAGGGTGATTCATGCAAGCCTACCCTAGTCCATAAACTTTATTTTTTAACACCCTGTATATTTTTATATTTTTAAAAGCTGATTAACAATCTGATTTCATGGTCTTTGTGAATAATACCATGATCATTTAAAATTATAATGTATGGAAACCACTTATGGAATAAAATTGATGTCATGTGTCATTATTTTAGAAAATTATAAAAACGCTAGGATACGTCAACTGTTAAATTCAACTATGGACTATTTAAACATAAATTTGAATATACAGGGTGATTCACTCAAGTCTAGCATAATCCATTATCTTTAATTTCAATTAAACACCCTGTATATTTTTGTTTTTAGATGCTGCTTAATTAACACTCTGTCTCAAAAATGTGTATTATATAGGGTCTATTATGAATAATGCAAGGTGAAATTTTGAAATTATGTATAATTTACGTCAAGGTATTAATCACATAAAACTTTGAAATTAATAATTCAGCAATCACACTTTAAATAAGGGTATTATTTTTTTAATATCTATCAATTTTCTAAACTAAGTATCAATAATGGGTTTTGTATTTAATGCTTTTTATTTAAAGACATTTTTAAATAATTTGAAAATTTGCGTATTTAAAACATTAATGAATACCTACTGCAGAAAACAATTTCAGAAAACATACATGATTTATGAACACGTAAATCCCTCTACATCCTCTAAATAACATCTGTATATTTTAATCTTTTGTTGTGGAGAGAGGTCCATCTTTAATTATTACAAACACATGTTACTGTGCTTCATCTGTGTTACAAATTTTAAGATTTTTTCACTTGAATAGGTACTATTGTCCTGTTATCGGAACATGAGCGGAGCGTGAGGGTGCAACATAATACATTTCAGGGGTCTATGTAAAACATAAAAGAAATTCCGTAGTTTTCTTTCATTTAAGTAAAAAAGGAATGTTACGTAACGCGCTGTTCGAACCCCCCTCCCCCATGTAATGCGCCGTAATGTTTTACAAGACCCCCCTTTCCCCCAAACTGCGTTACGTAATAAATACTTGAACGCTCCCTAAAACACGAACGTCACGAACCAATAGAAAAAAAATTAAAAAAAGAACACTGAATTTGTTTGGACATATAACTAGGATGAACGAAAATAGACTAGTAAAGAAGGAGACAGATGCCAAAAGACAAGATAGAAAGAAGAAGGGGCAGACCTAGAAAAAGGGGTGGGTGGAACAAATCCATGAAATCGAGACAAAGAGAGGGAAAACAGGCGTGGAAGAAATGGGTAAAAGATGGATAGGTGATACCAAAGTCCGACGCTCTTATAGGACATAAGGATAACGTGAAGAAGAAGAAAAGTAAATTATATAAAATAATTTGTTCAAACGTGACAAGGCCTCACTATTAATCTACTTACATTTCGAATGATATTTACGTAACTCCGCAAAATACTATTTTCTGGGACAATACGAGTACATTATTTCTAATTGAAATATTTGTAGTAGGTATTGGGAAGTGAGGATTCGTGATTCGTAAAAAATGGAATGAAAACTACGTATCTACTTATTCCATTCATTCGGTCGGTCCATTCTTTCTTATTTATGGCTCTATCTCTCATTATTCCTCTGATTCCTTCTCTCCAGTCCAGTGCTGGTCTTCCTCTCCTTCTTCTATTCCATGTAACACAGTTTTGGCCATCGTTCATCATTCATTCGCATTACATGCCCGTATTATAAAAGGTGTTTGGATTCTATTGTATCTACGGTATTGCAGACTCTTTCTGTTCTTCTTCTTATTTCTTCAATTGTGATACGATGAAGTCCAGATATCCGACACGCTCTTGTGGTATTATAATATCACCCTGTACAAAAGATGTTTTATTGAAAGTAAATTGTCCGCCCTTGACCAAGGCCGACGCGTAAGGTTGCAAAGTTCATTCTAATATATAAGTAAACGCCCGATGATATGATACTATTATTATTATTGTTATGATTATTGTAATAGTTAGCAGTAACCACGTTTAAGATAGGTCGTGATTATAAACAAGTTATTATGATTTAGTCATCGATATGGTAAACCAAAAATATATGTATTTGAATAGAAATAAGAGTTTTAATTAATTGGGACCAGAAGGCAGTAACAACACACTTATTTATGACATGGCGTTCCTGTAAACTAGTTGGAGAATCTTCTGAAGATGGGAACTAAAGATTGGAAACACCGACGGCGGAAAATGGACCAGACCAGGACCCAAGAACCGAACCCAGTGAAAAAAGACACAAGTGTTAAAATGTAAGTAAGAAATTTAGTATATCTTTATTGAAAATGCTTCCCTCGGTTTTTATATACATATTTTATTATTAAACATTGAATATTTATCTTTGCTGCTTTTTAAATAATTTATGAGGTATCGATTTTTTTAAGAATATCTATGAATTTTGAAACATGAAGTGATTTTTGAATTGAATATTTTTATCAAAGTTTATTATATATGCTATTCTTGAATTTTTATTGAATTTTGAATTGTTATTGAATTTATTTGAAAAATCTCTATCCGATTTCGATTTTTTAGTACAGTTATTTTTGAATATTTTATGGAATATCGAATTTTTTCCAAAAATTTCTATCGAAGTTTGAGATATAAACTTATTTTGAATATTTTTATCTAACTTTTGCATATGCTATTTTTTTTATTGAAATTTTGTCGAATATGTATACTATTATTGAATTTTTATTAGCCAGTTGTTTTTATTATTGATATTTATTGATTATATAGATACATTTTCATCGATTTTGTGTTAAATTTTGTATGATATGAACCTGAATGAATAATTTTGTGTGATAAATGATATATAAATGATTTTTTTTAATGAATAATGATTAGTGATGACATACGTTGATATAAGGGCTTAAGATAAACATTGCTGTAAGCAAGAAATATACTTTTACCGAACCGACCTGATGAGTCGAGATAAGGAATTTGAAGAAGACCTATATAGATTAGAAGAAGAACTAACAATACTATAAGCTAAATATTATGAGGCAACTAGAGACAATAAGAAACCCACTGCTCTTGTCAAATTAGGAAGGTACTAAGTGATTTATAGAAGCTTGAAAGCTTATTAGAGACCCACTCTGTGTTTTGAAGAGTACCTATTTTATTCATGAGTATTGGTGAATAAACAACGGCCTCAAAGCAAGGGATTGAGGTTGTGAAAGGACATCGCACACATCTTATGGAAAATATAATGTCACTCAAATTCAATAAAATTTATACGAATAGATTCATTTTAAATTAACTGTCAATTCTTATCATTGCGCCAACTCTTAATTATGATTAATTACGGCGCAAATTGCAATTAAAGTTTATCGAAATCACATTTTTGGAGTCTATAAACGTGTCGGTTATAATCACTATTGCTCTGGGTGCTATTCAAAACAGCTTAAACCCCGCTGGGCCTAAGCGGATTAGTGAAACTATTATAATAAGATGCTTAAGAGCTCGAGAAGATTTATGAACTAACTATAATTTGGGTATTTTAAAATATTTTTTCTCTCTCTAACTTATGTACCTACCCATTTGATTTCAGATTGATTTATATCAATTTCTGCTCTTATTATTGAAAATTAAGAGTTGGCGCAATGATAAGAATTGATCGTTAAATTGAAACGAATATATTCATATAAATTTTATTGAATTTGAGTGACATATTTTCCATAAGATGTGTGCGATGTCCTTTGTAAAAGAATTTGATCTAGCCAACGATGTTATACCCGTTTCTATCAAGGTAGATTGTAGAGGTTTCGTGGTTAGTATTAGTATTGAGTATTATGATTGAGGTTATGAAATATGTAGAAGAATTGGAACTTTTCTCTCGTGTAAAGCCACTTTGATTAGTCGAACGTAGGCATTGAGGGATAAGTAAAGGAAGTGATTATTATGATGTTATATTATGAAATGATATATTGATGATTAAATGAAAAATGATTGTTATCTTAAGATGAACTATGTACACTGTAGAAGTGCTATTATATGAAGAAAAATGAAGAAATATATAGTTGTAGTACCAGACAAGAAGAAGAAGAGAAAAAAAGAGAATTTTTATTAAAATATGTGGGAAAAATGAAAGAAGACACAAAAAAAATTGCAAGAAAACAAGCAAAATTAAGAAGATACTAATCAAATAAGTAGCTAATCATTGAATTATATTTAAGAATTAAGCTTGAATTGTTTTTTTTTGAAATCTGTAAAGTAACGTAAATTATAAATGACTTAAATTTTGAATGTAGATAATGAATTCAGGTTAAATTTTCGCGGAAAATAATGGAAGTGTTTGAATTAAGGATAGACAATATCTTACAGTGTTAGTTACCTTAGTGTTAGTATTAGAAAAAAAAAGAACCCTAAAAGAAATTTTCTTTAAACTTGATATGATGAAAGACATTTATTAATATTTATTCTAGCAAGAGACATTAATTTTTTTTATTATTAAGAACGGACGAATAGTAATTAATCAAAAGACTGAAATAGGAATTAATAAAGTAACTTTAAATTTTTACTAAGAAGGAAAATAGGAATTTTTAAATTTCCTGAAATTTTCCAATTTCCTGAAATAGGAATTAATAAAGTAACTTTAAATTTTTACTAATAAGGTTAGGTAATATTAAGTTTAGTTAAATTTGGAAATATTATTAGGTAGATTTAAAATATTATATAATTATTCACTGTTTATATGACGTAAATTAGTGTAGTACACTAAAAAGACTAAAGACTAGATTAAAAATTAGGATAAGTTTTATTCATTGTTTTACGAAAGTGAATTAGTAAATGAAAAAAATACTAAAAGACACGAAGGAATAGTGCGTGATTTAGTGACAATTACTTATAAACAATTATTTGTAGTTTTTATAAAATACCAGTTTAGTATAGGGACAATATGAACTTTTGTTTATAATAGGATTTTTGTTAAGTGTCTTATAGCGGCCGATATAGGACCTTAACTATTAAGTAATATAAGGTCTATCTCCTAAAAGGCGATGATGGACAATCAATCTCATTTTAAAAATATGTAATTCCCTGTACAAAAGATGTTTTATTGAAAGTAAATTGTCCGCCCTTGACCAAGGCCGACGCGTGAGGTTGCAAAGTTCATTCTAATATATAAGTAAACGCCCGATGATATGATACCATTATTATTATTGTTATGATTATTGCAATAGTTAGCAGTAACCACGTTTAAGATAGGTCGTGATTATAAACAAGTTATTATGATTTAGTCATCGATATGGTAAACCAAAAATATATGTATTTGAATAGAAATAAGAGTTTTAATTAATTGGGATCAGAAGGCAGTAACAACACACCTATTTATGACACTCTTCTTAGATAGTCTATTTCTACTACTTCCAGTTTTTCTTCTCACTCATTGTCATTTGCCAACATTCAAATAGAATAGAATAGAATAGAAATATGCTTTATTGTCATGAAAAATTTAACAATTTTATAGACAAAGCTTACAAGAATCATAAAAATAAGAACAATAACAAATAACAAATACAATTTACTAAAATGATATAAATCGTCTACATAAATAAAAATAATGAAGATAAACAAAAAAAAAACAGTAACAATCTATTGCAAAATTTAAAAAAAAAATTTGCAAATTGCATAATCTACCTTAAGAAATTTAATAAGTTAAGTTAAGCTGCTGCATATGACACTCAAATATAGATTAAGATTATACTTATAAATAAGAATACTGTACTTTCTTAGTTATTGGTTAAGAAACTCTGCTGTTGAATAATATGGTCTTTCAGATAAATAGGCTTTAGTCATTTTACGAAACTTGGGGAAAGATGTTGCAGATTTAAGTTGTAGAGGGAGATGGTTGTAAAGTTTTTTTGCAGAATATAATATAGATTTCTTTACTAACTCACTGGACGGGATCGGTAAATAGATGTCAAAGGTAGAATTTCTGGTGGAATAGTCATGTCTAGGTCTTGCTGGAAAGACATGTAGATGTTTAGGAATTAAGCAAACAGTTTCTAAAATATATAAAGAAGGTAGTGTTAGAATCCTGTGATCTTTGAAGTAGCTTCTGCAATGTGTTGTTCTTCTGAGGCCAAACAGATATCTTATTGCTCTTTTTTGTAATTTAAAAATAACATCAGATTGGGCAGCCGTACCAGAACCCCAAAAAGGGAGACCATATCGAAGATGTGACTCGAACAAAGAAAAATATGTTATTTTGGAAGAGGCTAAATTCATTGCCTTTGAAACAGATCTTATTGCAAAGCAAGCTGAGGATAGTTTCTTGCTTAACACATCAATATGAAGGAACCATTTCAGATTGCTATCTAAAAAAATACCAAGAAACTTTACAGAATCAACGATACTGATCTGGCTGTTATGAAGAGGTAAGGGTTGAAGAGCTCCTTTATAGGACAATGCTACTGTTTTGTACTACATTAAAAGAGAGTAAATTTGAATCGGACCAAGATTTTATTGTAAGTAGATCAGAAGTTATAGTAGCATGAAGAGTTGCGATATTTGAGTTGCTCCAAGTGATACTGGTATCATCAGCAAAAAGAAAAACTTTTCCATCGATTTTTAAGCTAGTGATCTCATTAATAAAGATAAGGAAAAGTAGAGGACCCAATACTGAACCTTGTGGTACCCCACATACAACATTTTTGAGACTAGAGTCTGTATCATTTGCTCTAACCAGTTGTTTCCTATTATCCAAGTAAGATTGAAACCAGTTCGAAGAAATACCTCGAATTCCGTAGAAATCTAGTTTTTTTATCAAAATGTCGTGATTCACACAATCAAAAGCTTTGGCATAATCACAAAAAACAGTGGCAGTGTGCAGATTATTGTTTAATGCTTGATAAACCTCATGTAGTACAGAAAACATGGCATCTGTGGTACATTTATTATTTAAAAAGCCGAACTGATTTTGTGATAAAATATTGTTATCAACGAGAAAGGACATAAGTCGGGCTTTTATAGTCGGTCTCTCAATAATTTTGGAGAGTACCGGTAGTAATGCAATAGGTCTATAATTGCAGGCATTTGATTTTTCACCACCCTTATGAAGAGGAATAATGATGGCCGTCTTTAGGCACTCTGGAAATTTACCTTTCTCAAAAGAATCATTAATTAGAGAGATGAGGACTCCCAACACACTGTCTGGGAGATTTGAGAAAATTTTTATGGATAGTCCATCGGTACTACAGGAAGATTTGCTTTTGATATTATTGATCGTCTGAATCAGTTCAGATTTATCAACCGGTCTTATAAAGAATGAATTCGAGACCTTTCCTGAATTAGGGAGATAGGAAATGGGATCTTGTTGTGACACAATAGTTGATGTTATATTTTTACTCACATTAACAAAGTATTCATTTAGATTTTCTGGGTCTGGAAGGGAAAATGTTTGAGCTGTGTGAGTTTTATTGCTCCGTATGACAAAATTGGTTTTACAACCTACTTGTAAACTGTCATTTTGGTTTGTAATCTGTGATAATAATATAATTTTAAGCCAGTATATTAAGCAAAACATATTTTTATACCGTCTCGGACGGTATAAAAGACGGAACGAAAAGCCTAGTTGGATTATTATTCTCGGAGCGTTGATAGGGGAATAATAAATAGCAACAAGGCACAGGATGTGAGTTAAGTAAGTATATCCCGACCATTTCCGAGACTCTACAACCCCCGTCGTCTTGGTGCGTTGAACGAATTCGACGGTTTCATTTTTGCTATCTTACAGGAGAGGTGATCGTAATTCCTTACATGTCTTTCCCCCTGGCGAGTTGAGGGAGATGGCCTTTCAATTCATACGTCCATTTCATATTAATAAATGTAATTCCTAATCCACACGATCGTCAGTATTATTCATTAATGTACTAAATATCGTCAAATCGACCCGAACCTAAAATCCGATAAGTAGATTATAAACATATTTTATTAACGAAATTAATGAGTAATTAATGGTAATTATCTTAGCTTTTACATATTTTGATTCTAAATAAAAATGTCTTAAAAAATTAACCTTGCCTTCGACTGTATTTTGCTACCCGAGAGCTTCGTATTGGACGAGATCGTTACAAAACTAATTTTAGGAGACCAAAGTAACGAGTTTAGTGTTTGTACCAGATTTCGGCCCTGTTTTATTTTCTGCTAGATGTCCCGTTTTGATGTTCCTTCGCTATGACTGTCCCTAGGTATTAAATTCTTCGCATTTTTTCTTTCTTCGTCCTTTATTCGAAGATATTCTGTTTTGTTTATATTGATTGTGAGTCCTCAATTGTCATATTCTTCGGTCAACTTTAGAATCATAATATAATGCATGTCTTCCTCATAATTTGCCATAATTCCTTGATCGTCTGCAAAGAGAAGATTTGTTATTTATATGTGCTTGTTTCCAAGTTCTATCCCCATTCTTTTGCATTTTCTCCTTGAGTTGATTAATATAATATAATCCATATACAGGGTGTTTCATTAATAATTGTCCATATAGTAACTGGAGAAACCTTAGCACAAAATACGAAGATTTAACCTAAAACACTTAAATAAAATGTGATTCCTTACTAAGTTACAGGGTGTTTTATCTAAAAATTTAAAAACAATTTTTGCTCAGCATTTTCATACTATTCGACGTATCCTTTTCATACTTGGCAGGTAGTATAAGTACTGTACAAACTAGTAAATTATGTTAAACAAACGTTTCTGGCTATTACCGAAGGCGTACGACGGGGGAAAGTGACTGGTTGACCCTTTCCAAATTCTACGCCACTGGCGAAATTGCTACTTTAGTTCAATTTTTGAATTCTCCTATACTTTCTATGAAAACAATACACTCTTCATTCGTAACGATAAAGGCGTTAGTTTACGCGATCTTTGAAGTTGAAAATGAAACGTCACGGTTATTTTGATTAATGTATTGTGTCGCTTCATTTTTAATTTCAGATATCTCGAAAACTAATCATTTTATCGTTACAAATTAAGAGTATATTATTTACATAAAAAGTATTTCAAAATTAAAAAATTACACTAAAATGGCAATTTCGTCAGTGGCGTAGAATTTGGGAAGGTCAACCAGCCACTATCCCCTGTCGTACGCCTCTGGTAGTATCTAGAAACGTTTATTTATCTTAATTTAATAGGGTACACAGTACCTACACTTTCTGCCAACTATGATAAGGATACGCCAAATAGTTTTAAAGTACTGGATACAACTAATTTTTAAATTTTAATCATATGAATCATATCATAAATTAATCAAAATAACTGTGCCGTTTCATATTTAACTTCAAATATTTCGAAAACTAATGACTTTATCGTTACCAATGAAGACTATATTATTTACGTAAAAAGTATTGGAGAATCTAAAAATAGCACTAAAATAGTAATCCCTCCAGTGGCGTAGAATTTGAGAAGGGTCAACCATTCACCATCCCGTGTCGTACGCCTCTGGTAGTAGCTGGAAACGTTTGTTTATCATAATTTAGTAGGGAGTCTAGTAGTCGCACTTTCTGCCAAGTATGAAAAGGATACGTCGAATAGTTTTAAAATGCTGAACAAAAATAATTTTTAAATTTTTAGATAAAACACCCTGTAACTCAGTAAGGAACCACATTTTATTTAAGTGTTCTAGGTTAAATCTTCGTATTTTGTGCTAAGGTTTCTCCAGTTACTATATGGACAATTATTAATGAAACACCCTGTATAATTCTAATAATGAATATAGATTTTAAATAGAGCTGGAAACAAAGAATATCCTGGTCTTGCGCGTTTTGTTACAGGAACCACGTTTGAAATTTTATTTTCCATTTTAACGGCACTTCCTGCATTTATGTACATGTTCGCTTTAGCGTTGATGTATGCATTACTTAGGCCTACCTTCGTCAATATTTCAAATAATCTTTTTAAGGGTACTATATCATAGACCTTCTCTAAGTCAACTAACACTAAATGATTCGGTAAATTTCTCGCTGTTCGTTTCTCTATAATTTGTTGAGTTAAAATATAATATCAACACAAAATCTGTCAGCACGGACTTCACTCTGATCTTCTATTTGCTCATATTGGTTTTCGATTCTTTCTTTTATCAATCGACCGTACAACCACCCAGTAGGCTAATAACGCTTATACCTCTGTAATTTTTACATTTCTTTGTGTCTTTTTTTGTGGATAGAGCTCATGCACGCCAAATTCTAATCTTCTGGAATATTTTCTTGTTTGATTAGATATTTCTTAAAGATCTCTGCTAACAATTCTATTAGTATTGACAGTCTGAATTTTATTAATTCAACGGGGATGATTCCATATCCTGCGGATTTCCAGTTCTTCATTTCCGTTAAGGTTCGTCTTATCTGATCCACACTGATTGGCTGTAGAAGAAAACTTAAAACTCAATTTTTTCCATGAAGATTCCGTGTGACTGAGACAGCCACAGGCTGACAGATAAAATTGAGATACTAAATAAGAAAATTAAGTTGAATCACCAAAAAAGATCGCATCTACGTAAGGTCTAAGACACTTAGCCTACATTATGGAAAAATATACAATATACATATCGTTGCCGTTAATGTAAAACGTCATAATATGTAAAAAATGCACTTTTCAGAAGACAAAAAAAACTAAATAATGTTTACTCTGTTAGTAGTATTTTTCTCAATATAGTCAAACCCGCTTATTAGAATACCTCTTAAAGGAAGATCCCGGTTTAAAGAATAGAAATTTAAGGTCCCGAAACGTTTCTACTAGAGACTAATGATCGGTTATTAGAATATCCATCTATTCCAATAAGCGGGTTCGACGTATTAGAAGATATTAAAGACAAATGTCAATTTTTTGTTAAATTTTGCAAACATAATTCATTTTGCATTATATTTAAATTCCGAAAATAGCAAGTCATTTTGCACAAGCACAAGATCATGAGACCTTTTGCAATTATTATAGCGTTGAGATATTACCACGTTGAGATATTACAAACACTAGTTTCTACTAGTTATCAACAGATACAGCTACTTTAAAATGTAAAACACAACAAAAATAAACAAATGAATTTGACGTTTTGACATTGAAAATTTTTTTGGGCGAGGAACATTGAACGTTATCTAGATAATAGTCTATAAAATAGAAATACCGTGAGGGGCAAAATTATGGAATAAATTAATTTTCTCTAAAATGGACGATTTTGGAGAAAAATCCCAAAATGGTTCGATTTTTTTTTAAATTACAATTTTTTTGCATATCGCATCTCCGCTCAAACAGCGTCATAAATAAAAAAAACTATTAAATTTAGTATAATATGTAACTATTTTAGTCAGTTCGATTGTAGCAGCGGAAGCGAATAGGTCTCTGTGTGATCGAAGTGCTAATTAATAGAGTTGTTGTTTTTACCTAAAAATGGAATTAAATTCAGATGGCAGAGGAAATCCACGTGGCAGAGGAAGGATTGACAATGTTGCTAGTAATATGGATTATGAAGTTAATGAAAAACAAAAGCAGTCTGAGGAAATTATAGATATTAATATTAATAAACAATCAAAACAGGTACCGACAACAAATCCAAAAAACTTTTTACCAGGTTATCAGGTAAGCAATAAAACAAATATTAATATAGGCCAGTCCATAATGTCAGAGCTGAAAAATAAATACAGTCAAGGTGACCAAGGTCCTTATTTTGTTTTTATGCAGAATAAGGAGGGCAACAACGACCGATTGCATCGTATCGCAACAGCACGATTAATTTTAGGTGCAGTACCTGCAAAAAAGATAATATTGTTAATATTAATATTATAGGAAAAAATAAAATTAAAATTGAATGTAACACATATAAAAGCGCTAATATTTTAGTGGAATGTAAAAAGTTAATAGGAAGAAATTACGATTTACATGTTCCAATTTTTTACTCACAAGAGTGGGGTAATTAAAGGGGTAGAGAAAAATATTTCAGAAAACAAATTAAAAGGTATTATTGTTCCAAGATACGGCATTACGTTCCAAGAAACGTTAAAATAATAAAGCAAAAAGAAAATGATCAACTGGTGGAGACGGGTACGATAGTGGTGTCTTTCAGAGGCCAAATGATTCCAAAACAAGTAATCATTGAACGAATGATATACCAAGTGGAACCTTATGTTCCAAGAGTACTATAATGCCTTAATTGCATTAGATATGGTCATGTTACGTCACAATATCGTGGTAAGAAATGATGCAGCAAGTACGGACAGGAACATGATTCAGATGTATGCGATTTAACAGATCCCACTTGTATATTATGTTTTGGAAACCATTCAGCATTAGATCGAAACAAATGCGCTGAGTTTGAAAAACAAAAGGGTATTAAATATATAATGGCAAATGAAAATTTACCTTTTGAAGAAGCAAAATTAAAATACAGCAGTAGCTATAGGACAGTCCTGAATTCAACAGACACAGGAAATAGGTACACAGTGACAACCAAAAGAAAATGAAGGGAAGGAGCTCAAAATAAATCAGTTTATCCTTATTCAAAAGAACACGAAAATATACTGGACACTGCAAGCGCTTCTGCTTACCCGTCGCTACCAGTTATAAACAACCCATTATATCAAAATCAAACAAAAATAGTCCAACAAAACTCACTAACTAGTAAGCAAATTACTGATAATATAGTGACAATAGTTAAAAATTTCTTAGCCACAAACTTAATTCCAATAGCAAACACAATTTTTTACGAAATTTAAAGTTATATCGAAAAAGTTTTAAATGGCCCTAGTAAATAACAATATTTTACAATGGAATTCAGGATCAATAGTGAACAATAAAAGCCATTTTAAAAAGTACATTTTTGAAAATAAATTTATTAGCTATTCTAAGTGAAACTTGGTTAAAACCGAATTCAAAGATAAGCTTTTCCCAACATAACATCTTCCGTGAAGATAGATCAGATGGTTATGCAGGAGTAGCGATATTATTAAGAAAAAATATCAATTTTCAGAACATATTTATAAAATAGATAATGTAATGTGCGTTGCAGTACAGATTAAGATAAATAATAAAAACTTAAACTTATATTCCATTTATGCAAAACTCAAATTATGTGTGTCAAAAAACGAATGGGTTAAATTTTTTAATAGTTTACAAAACCTTTTTTAATAGGGGAGATTTCAACTGCCATAATGAAATGTGGGGGTGTGATGTCACCGATCAAGAAGGTATTTATCTTTTTGAGGCTATGGAGGAATGTGGACTTAATTTCCTAAATGATAAGTCAGAAACATTAATTCGTAGACCTATGAATTTAAATAGATCTGCTATAGACTTAACAATTTGCTCTAGGGATATTTATTGCAAATTTAATTGGCACACAGAAACTTTGAGTCTGGGTTCTGATCACTACCCAATAGTAAGAGAATTTAACCATATTACTGATAGTAACGTTACTAATAGTAATGCTGTCATTGAAACTAATGATATATCTAGAATTATATGGGATACTAAAAAGGCAGACTAGGTTTTCTTTACCTATCTCTTAAACAATGAAAAGAATAATAATATATCAGATGGTTCAGAGCAAGGATATTCCACATTTTGTGACTCAATCAATTTAGCTCGTAAAAGCTCTATTCCAGAGAGGAAAAGAGGGCCCAATGCAAAATTTGATAAACTATGGTGAAATGATGATTGTAGGGACGCTATAAGACAACAAAAAGAAGTTTTTTTGCAGTTTAAAAGACTATCTAATTACGATAATTACTTAAAATATCAACAAGCAGAAGCTTATAAAAAAGAATTATTTTAGGCAGAAAAAGATCTTCTTGGAAAAACTTTTGTAGTACATAGTTTAAATAAAAATACATCTATTAGTCAAATATGGAATAAAATAAGAAAATTAAAAAACGTTTATAATCTGCCCAATAATCCGATAGCTGAAAATGGGAGGACAGATATATTTTTTAATAAAATTGCTAGACCATTGGTTAATAAAAGAGAAACTAATCACAAGAACCAAACGGATAATAGACACGATAATGACGAAGCAAACGAAGACAACATATTTCTCAAACAAGCATTTAGTTTGGAAGAATAAAGAACTGCCTAAAAAGACATAATAATTCAGCTCCAGTATTAGATGGTATACACTATAGTATGTTGTATAATTTACCCATATATAAAAAAGTTCAACTACTAAATGTAATAAACAATATCTGGATGAGTATGGATATACCATGTGCATGGAAAGAGTACATCATAGTTCCAATTCTTAAGCCACACAAATCACCAAACTGTCCGGATTCGTATAGAGGCATTTCACTATCATCATATGTGTTAAAAACAATGGAAAGAATGAATAAATGTAGACTAGAATTATGGTTAAAAAAATTCTAAAATACCTGCAACACAATTCGGCTTTAGAAAATCATGTTCTACGATGGAATATTTAACGCACTTAATACTGGATATATATATAGCTCCTTTTCCGCCAAGAAGTCTGTATTTGCTACATTCATAGACAGAGCAAATGCATATGAGAATGTGAACCTACAACTTCTATACCACAAAATGAAGGAAATAGGACTGCCAGATACACTCTGCTAGAAACTTCATCAACTTTACATCAATAGAACTCTTTATTTTCAAATCAATAACAAACTAATAGGACCCAGAATTTCAAACATCGGGTTACCTCAAGGGAGCATCTTAAGTCCAATATTATACACTATTTATACAGCACATATAGGTCAAAGCATAATTACTAGCAAACAAGGTAAAATATTACAATTCGCAGATGATATGTAGTATACTGCCGTGCTAAGCCCAAAGGCGGTAACTGATTTTTTATCGAAAATGAGATTGTTGTATTTCTAGGTAAAACAGAGTATTTAGAATATATTTACAAAGTTCTTGGAGTTGTATAAGTATTATAATGGGTATCTAGAATATATTTACAAAGTCTTTGGAGTTGTAGAAGCATTATAATATAATGAAACCTACCTAGAAATACAAAAATCTCATTTTCGATAAAAAGCAGTTACCGCCTTTGGGCTTAGCACGGCTGTATATGTAATATATGTAATATATGTAATATACTATATGTATAATAGATGTGGATCAATTGGAAATAGAACAAGGCAGTAGAAAAATAAATACAGTATTTAAACATCTACAAGAAGACCTAGATCAAATAGCATTAAACATATCAACCAAAAAAACACAAGCTTTTATATTCTCCCGAAAACGAAACTTTCCAGAAGTAGTGGAGTTGCAAAATGTCTCTTTTAAAGTTCAACCTAAATTTAAATATTTGGGTATTATACGGGATAGGAAAATGATTTGGAAAGATCATATCGAGAACATCGTAGCAAGAGCTGACAAAGGGTACAATGCGTTACGAGCAGTAAACTATACAACCTGGGGAGCAGACCCCAACATAGCAGTACTAATGTACTGATCATAATATAAGATCAATATTAGATTACGCATGTTACTTTTACAATCAAGCCGCCAAAACCCATCTTCAAAACATAGACATCCTTTCAAATCAATGCCTCAGATTATGTATAGGAGCTTTGATGAGTACTTCAATATCAAACCTAAGCGTAGAATGTAATGAACCACCACTATGCTATGGTTAAGAAGGAAAACTATGTGTGAAAAATTTATAACTAAAATGATAACTAAAGAGAGCATAATTTGTAATAACTGCCACAAACTTTTTATAAATGACCTAACCACTGAATACTGGGGGAAAAAGCCAACATTACTACTTGCCGAAAGTTACAATAGATTAACACAATTTAAAAATAAACTACACACATCAACTCTGCCATCCATGTTTCAGATAAATCTAAACAATATACCAAACATACAACCAACCCACATATGAGAGATTACTCGAAATTTCCAGTTTGCTTAAGGAATGCCATGGTTAAAGTGGATATAGAAACTTTATTTCCAGAACATTATCAAATTTATACCGATGCCTCAAAAATTAATTCGAGGGTGGCCGCTGCCGTGTGGGACCTCAGGACAAGGTATAAAAAGGGTATACGACTTAATGAAATTTTTTTTAAACATTTTCAGCAGAACCTATTGCAATACTGAGAGCAATGCAGTATCTTCTTCTTAAGGTGCCGAGACCGCTTGTCGATCGTTGGCTCTCATGTTGTGCAGCATATTAACAATCATTGTCTTATTTACAGCCGCACGAAATAGTTCAGTGCTAGTTTTCCCAAACCATTGGCGTAGGTTTTTAAGCCAAGAAGTTGTACGGCGGCCCACACTTCTTTTTCCCATTATTTTACCTTGCATGACAAGGTGAAGTATGTCATATTTTTCTGGGTGACGCATTATATGACCAAAGTATTCCAATTTGCGCCTTTTAACCGTGTTCACTACTTCGCAACTTTTATTCAAACGTTGCAAAACCCTTTCGTTTGTGACTCTTTCTACCCAACTGATCTTCAGAATACGGTGGTAGACCCACATTTCAAATGCTTCTAGGTTTTTTAAAAGCGATTCTGTCAGTGTCCATGCTTCAACCCCGTAAAGTAGTACTGGGAATATATAACATCGGACCATTCTTATGCGAAGTTCCAAATTTAGATCATGACTGCACAGAATTTTCTTAAATTTCATAAAACTTGTTCTTGCTTTGGCAATTCTACTTTTTATTTCTGTACTAGGGTTCCAGCTTTCATTAATATGAGTACCCAGATATACAAGATTACTTACTCGTTCAATTGAGTCATTACCGATTGTTACGTTATAGTTATTATTATTTACGGCTGCCTGTTTACTAATATCCATAAACTTTGTTTTTCTTGCGTTGAGTTTGAGTCCATATATCGCGCAGAATGCCACCATTCGATTCAATAACGCTTGAAGATGTTCAATTGATCCAGTCAGCAACAAGGTGTCATCTGCGTATCTGATATTGTTCATAAGCATACCATTAATGAGTATTCCCTCTTTTGCGTTTTCCAAGACTTCATTTAAGATTGTTTCAGCGTAAAGATTAAACAACATTGGTGACAATATACAGCCTTGTCGAACTCCGCGCTTGATTTTTACTTCTTCAGAGCACTGATTCGCAACCCTAATACATGCAGCCTGGCCCCAATACAAATTTGCGATTATTCTAATGTCCCTACCGTCCAGACCGGTAGTTTTGAGAATATGTAGCATTTTTTCATGGCGAACTTTATCAAAGGCCTTTTCAAAATCAATCGCGCACATGAAAACGTCATGATTTACATCTCTGCATCTCTGAATTAAAACTTGGGTTGCGAATAGTGCATCACGCGTTCCAAGGCCACAGCGAAAACCGAATTGAGTACTTGAGATTCTTTCCTCAATTTTTCTATATGTTCTTTGATGAATGATTCTAAGAAACGTTTTCAATACATGACTCATTAGGCTGATGGTGCGATAGTCGCTGCATTTTGTGGCTCTGTGTTTTTTTGGTAGTACAACAAATGAGGATTTAAGCCAATCTTTAGGAATTTTTCCGCTTTCATAGATTAAGTTGAACAATTTCGTAAGTATCTTAATGCCCTCGACACCTAAAAGCTTTAGCGTTTCTACGTAAATCCCATCTGGTCCGATCGCCTTCCCGTTTTTTGCGTTCTTTATAGCGTATTGCACTTCTTCCTTAGATATTGGAGGACCGCTTATGTCATTTAGCGTTTCTAGTTCGCTTCTTTCATCATCGAATAATTCCTTTATATATTCTGTCCATCGTATTAGTTGACCTTCGATATCGATTATAATTTTTCCGTTTTTATCTTCGATTAGTGGAGGATTACATTTTTTATTCAGTCCTGCAACTTCTTTCAGTTTTTTGTGCATATTGAATGCGTCATAGATACGCTCGTAGTTCTCAATTTCTTTACATTGTTGTTTATGCCACTCTGATTTAGCTGATCTTATTTTTCTTCGAATCATAATGTTTAGCTTTTTGTATTCTGTCAGATTAGCATTCTTATATTTTCTTCTTGCATCCATTAAATTCAATATCTCTTCTGTCATCCACTGTTGCTTATTCCTACGCTGATTTTCCATTAGATGGTCTTCTTGGACTTTTCCAATGTTTCTTTGCATGACTCCCATAATTGTTCTTCTGAATTTTTATTTCCCAATTTCTGAAACTGATCTTCTAATTTATCGGTTACTATTTCTTTCACTTCCGCATTTGAAAGTTTATCTTTGCTGATCCTAGGAGATATTTTGGGTTTTTTAATCTTTTTAAATTTAAGTAATACTTTAGCTGCTAGTAAGTTGTGGTTGGAGGGTACATCCGCTCCTGGATATGTTTTGGAGGACAAGATAGCATTTCTATATCTTTTTGATATACAGATATAATCAATTTGATTTCTTACTATTCTTCCGTAAGTGTCCATAGGAGATTTCCAGGTGTAAAGTCGTCGCTTAGGCAAGTCAAAAAAAGTGTTGGAAATTACTAATTGTTTTTCTACACAAAATCTAATCATTCTATCTCCACGGTCGTTTCTCGTTCCTAAACCAAACTTGCCAACGACATCTTCTTCACTACCTCTTCCAACCTTGGCATTGAAATCCCCCAATACAATGTTTATATCTTGGCTTCCTGTGAGTGATAATAAATAGTCTAGATCTGAATAAAAGCTTTCGACAACTTCATCGTCATATTGTTGTGTAGGTGCATATACCTGAATGATGTTTAAGTCTGTACGATTTGTTTTTATTTGTAACATTATTAACCTATCTGAGTATAGCACGATATTTTTGTTCTAAAATAAATGCCACACCATTTCTATGTTGCGGACCTTCTTCACCAGAGTAGTAAATTTCATAATTATCTATCGTTATATGGCCAGAACCCGGCCACCTCATCTCGCTTATACCTAAGATATTTATATTTAACCTTCGCATTTCCTTGATCGTATTGTGAATCTTTCCAGACTCAAACATACTTGTAATCTTCCAAGTCGCTATTAAACATTCCTTATCTATTACCAAATTTGATGAATTACAGGGAATTCGCTTGCCAATGCAGTATAAAAGCAGTATAAACAATAACGAAGAGAAATTTCTAATCCTTACACACAGCAAAATTGCTTTACTTAAACTGGAAAGTTTGAAGGACATATCAAACTACATATATATTGATATTATTAAAGCATATTATATCGAACTTAAGGCTAAGGGCAAACAAATATCATTTTGTTGGGTAAAAGCCCACTCTAATCTTAAACACAATGAAATAGTAGATACTTTAGCTAAGAAGGCTACCGAACAAGAAATTGAAAGTGAATATAAATTAACATTAAATGATGTTTACGCTAATATTACCAGTAATAAGACCAAAACCTGGCAACAATGGTATAACAACTCAACAAAAGGGCTATTGTACAAAAACCTACAATTAAATATTCCAGCTAAATCCTGGTTTAATCAGTATCACGGCGAAAAAATCGTTGTTTCATACATATGCAGACTTAGATTTGGACAATGCCTAGTTACAGAACACAAATTTAAAATAGGTCTTAGTGATAGTAATCTTTGTGAATGTAATGAGTTAGGATCTGCAGAACACATGATACTAAACTGTAGACTAAAGATAATAGAAAAAAATCAATTCATAAATCAAGTATATAGAGAAACCAATATTAAAAGTTTTTTTAATCTAATAACAATATTACCTAGTTTAGACGAACGTGTATATGAGATCCTAAGTAACCGTCCGTCAACTAAGGGTTACACATACTTAGTATAAAATTAAAATTGTAAATTATTAATACCTGTGTTTACTCCATTTGTCTACCTATCTTTCCGTGGTCTAGTCTTGTGTGTGTTCATTGCTCTGAAAGACCCCTAAGCAGAAGTACTCCTTGTTGACATTCCTTAAAATATAATTGAAAAAAAAAACAAAAAAATATATATAATATATAAAAAAAATTAAAAAAAAAGAAAATAATAATAAAACAAAAACATAAAATAAAGAATAATGTTGAATAATACTAGAATATATTTATGATATAGATATATCTATATAATAGTGTAATATTTTATGATTGGAGCTAAAGATTAAATTCTTTTTTTTTTATTTAGAAAGACAAAGTCGCATCAACCCGAAGGTTATTAGCGACATTTCTGTAACATTTGTAACAATATTAAATCAAAAATTGGTAAAAACGAATTACAATTTGTATACAATTAAACCTTTGGAGCAATAATTGGATTCCACGCACTAACACTTTATTTCTGAAATGAACTTTTAGATCGCTAGCGACACTCTGACACTCTCTCTCTGATGCATCATTAGTGATAGCGTTACGCGCACTAGTATCTGCTTGTTCATATTTCCTTCAATGCCTATGTGGGATGGTATCCACAGGAAGTGGATTCTTCTGAAACTTTCTTGAGCTTCCATTAGTTCGGCCTTGGTTCTTTTCTCAATGGGGTTTTATGGTATATATTTTGCATAGCTTTGACTGTGCTAAGAGAGTCGGAAAGGACTGGGCAACAAGGGAGGTTTTTAATATATACACAGTTTGATGGCTTTAAACAAACCAAAAAGCTCTGCAGTATAGATGCTGGAATTCAGAGAAAGATGTAGGAGCATAACAAGGCGATGAAAAATTCCATCAATATTCTTTTGGAGTAGAAACTTGAATCTTAATGTTGGCTTAATTGAGATGTGTCACTTTCCCCGTCTGACGCCTCACTGCCAAGATAACTATTAATTTTTTTCTTTATGGACGTGAATTTTCGTTTTATGGATCTTTCCTTTAAATGGGGGTAAACTAGACTGAGCATATGGGACAAAGCTGATAGGTCTGTGGTATATTCTTGAATTGTGGTTATAGGATCTGTTGATCCCGTGATATTCATTAGGAGCATGTTAAGTTGATCAAAGTTTAGAGGGAAAGGTAGAGGGTGATTTTCTATGAAGTTTTTAGCAGGGTCAAGTAAAAGAGAAAATGAGCATTCAGAAGTGCTTGCTGAACTAATTTTAGCTTTTTAGATTTTGCTTGGACTTTGGGTGGTGGAAAAATGTTACATTCTTTTGAAGATGGATCTGCTTCAAGTGAAATAATTTCATCAAAGTTACGTTTTGGTTGATTAATTATGTGACTGTCCTTATTTGATGCATCTTCTTTGTTCGGTATCTCCGGGACATTGGAAATAGACATTTGTTCACACTGAGAAGGGTTTGTATAATTGGGTGCTTGCAAAGATATATTTGTTGCGCTGGATACCGATGCTTCATTGTTTTGGTTGGGGTTTAGTTGAGCTAGTGGTTCGGAGCACTGTGATGCAATGTGACCTGGCTTCTTGCATCTAAAGCAAACTAAACTGTCTTGAGAGATGAATATTCTATATATCGTGTTGTCAAAAACAATAGTAAATGACTCTGGTAGTGTTAGACTGTGAGGACTGATATAGGTTTGTCTTCGAAAACTAAGGATCTGATTGAACTCAGGCATAGAAGCACTAGTTTTGAGGAATGTCATGGGGGAGACAGGAACTATGCCGATTTTTTGTAACTCATTGATTAGCAAGTCGTGCGGTATTGAAGGACATACGCCGGAGAGCACAAGTCGTTCCGCTGGTGTAACTAACCTTCTTGCTCTGACAATTTCACCTTGAATTTCTATTTGACCATAATTATTCATAAAATCATCCACTATTTGTTTATTGGATAAATACATACATATGCGATTATTAGATAATCTAGAAGAGAAGATAATATTTTTCGGTTGAATTATATTTCCAAGAGGGAGAAGGTAGTCTTGAAGTTTGGTGTTTTCTAAGGCACTAAAGATAATTGCTTGGGACTTTAAAGGAAATTGCACTCTCGACGCTGCCAAAAGTATGACTGTGATGCGTTTATTTGACTTTGATGGTCTTGTATCGTAGAACTGTTGTGGGATTCCATGTTTGAATTCATTTCGATAAACGTTAAGTGAAAAGTAAGTCCGACCCTGTACACCTGCTATAACAGGTATATCGGTCTTTACTAAAAGCGGTTATTTTGCTGGTAAAACTGGATTTGTGTATTGACAACAATAACAAATAATTATTGCAATTTGATGAATTTAATGCTAATTTTACTGGATATTATGTAAAGAGTTTGTACACTTACAGTTTATTTCAATATATCACTGAGATTCACAATTTATACCTTATATTAAACTTTTTTAATATTAAAAATATTCGGAGCCCACATTGAATACAACATTATAGTTATCAATGCAGGATCGGTCTCCCCTAAAGATTAAATTATCCATTTATTGTTATAGAATCTAGGTATATCTTTAAAATACAAAATCTTATTTTAATAGTAATATGTGAGATAAATATCTGTAGAGCAAAAATAAGTTCGGCTAATAGATTAAGTCCACAGTCAGGAAATCCGATGACACACACACAACTATTTTAGTCAGTTACAAAGTTTTTAAAGCTCTACAAAATGGTGTATTAATCCTGCCAAAAATATTTAAAAAAAATATTGTTTTTTTAGTTGTGACACTATACATATAGATAAAATAACGAAAAATTTACAAAATATTATTTATTAAAAGTGTCTCTTGCAGTACAGAATATAATATCTTTATTATCTGGTTAACAGACTTATTAGTAAACAAATTAAAAGTTTAAAGTAATAACATTAAACAAAATATACTGCAAAAAGAAAGATAAATAAGTGATAAATGTGCCACTTTTCTTCAGAACATACGCAGATTGTTTTGAATAAAATAATCACATAATATACTGCCTTAACTCGACAAACGACGCTTCATGCACATCTTATAGCGGCTGCCCACGGTCTGCGATTCTACGAATCATCACGCACAGCCGACGACCACGGACACCAACGCACCGCGGACAGAGGTCTTCCCACGGTCCGCGGTCCGCGACAGTCTGTGTTTTTGATTGAGATTGAACTATGTATAATAACTAACTTTATTTCTCGCTAAGTAGCAAAAGGACTGACGGATTCATGAAAAAAGAATATTATTATGTGACTCGTTTAATTTGGGTGTTGATTACATTTCGTTTGTCATGTTTCTTATCTCTTTCAATGTTTTCGTTTAGAATATGGTGTGAAATGTGTAGTATGCACATTCCATGTAAATCAATAATTACACACATAATGTATTTTATTTTTAACAAAATGTTAAATTTTGTTAATGTATTTTATTTTTAACAAAATGTGTTAAATTATCAACTTGTAAAAAAAGTTGTTGGTCAAAAACAAATTTTGGACCAACTTTGGATATGCTTTATAATAGTCAGGGAGGTAGTGTAAAATTTGACCGGAGCATTTTAGCATGGGTGTTTTTCTTTATTGAGTTAGGTGTTCCATTAAAAAACGATGTGTCACCCGGCCCAAAAGCTGGGCTTTTAGGCAAGACAAATATCATCATCAAGGCCATCATCATGGCCTAAAATACCTAGTTTCTTTCACCTAGGTGAGCCGGGTTCCATTCTCTACGTTGGAAGTTTTTTTTTGTTTTTTAAATTGACATTTTGATTTGAAAAATAATTATTTTTATAATACCATGTTTTAATATTATTTATACGACACAATATAAAAAGGTCTGTATGTCCTTTATAGAATTATAAACTATGCATTTGATCATAATATGATGACCTCAAGCAAAGTTGTTGTACATGAACCCGGGAAGGTTACTGATTTAATACGACCAACCTAAGTAATCATTATTTGCGAAGACAGCACAAAAAACTATTGTTCATTTGCAAAAAGGGTTGTTTATGGTTATATTTATCTTTTGGTTCTACATCATATAAAATTAAGAAAAAACAGTTTGTCCAAAAAAATAAAAAAGAATGTAGTGGGGGGGGGGGAGGCAACCCCCTATTCACTTAGATTAGTCGTACCAACTCAGCAACCTTCAGTCATGTACAACAACTTTGCTTAACCCGGCATTGGTCGCTATATGAGATTTTCTCTCACGGTTTCAGAATATTGCACACAACTTTTACCTGGTAAATTACACATGCTGTAGTTCCTTCTAGTCTCCGAATTATCCTTCCTCTACAATCGAATAGACTCATCTGTTCCGATGGTGGTTCAATTGACTTAGTATGGTCCAATTGTTAGGTTAGTGCGCTTAACGTGAGATATTCTCTCATCGCGCGACCACCGTGTATAATAATATTCAGTATTATTCTATAGCATTATTTTATTTTGCATTTGCAATATGAATCGTGCAAAGATAATTTTAGAACTTACCCTGTTGCAGAACAATAAAATAAAGGTACTAGTACAAATTTGAAATTTATATTGAAATATTAAAATTAATATTATTTCTACATTTTTAGATTAGGTTAAAATGTAACAGCGCATCAACAATTCAACAGTCACATTGTGTAAAGCTAATAATAACTTTATTAAGTTTAAAATCTTTTTTAAAAATTATACTTGGTAAAAAAAGGCGAAAGTTGGATACCTTTGTGAGACAAAATCTCACGCGCGTCCACTCACGTAAGAACCAACCTAGCGACTAATGCCGGTTTAAGGTCAACATAATAATGATCAAATGCATAATTTACAATTTGTATCGTATAAATAATAAAAAGGTGGTATTATAAAAATAATTATTTTTCGAATTAAAATGTCAGTTTTATATATATATAATATCGGTTTACAACGTTCTTCGACGTCTTCCGATTTCCAATCTCCATCTCGTTCTGTCATTCCATAGATCGTCCTCGAGTTCTCTGTCCCTGATTTCTCTATCAACTCCTTCTCTCCAACTTCTTCTAGGTCTTCCTGGTCTGCGCCTTCCTCTTGGTTGCCATTCGAGGATTTGTCTTGGTATTCTATTCTCCGGCATTCTCCTTACGTGTCCGTACCAGCTGAGTTGTTTCGTCCTGATGTCGTCAACAATAGTATGTGTAACCCCCATGATTTCTCGGACTCTCTCGTTTGTTATTCTGTCGCGTCTAGATATTCCCGCTGAACGGCGGCAGAAGTCCATTTCTGTTGCTCTAAGCATTTTCTCTGTTCTGTCTTTTAGGGGCCAAACTTCGCATCCATATGTTGTGATGCTTTTTATTATAGTGTTATATATTCTTTTTTTATTCTCCTTAGAAATATTTTTATCCCACAGTACGCTGTTTAGTAAGGATATGCCTTTCCTCCCCTGTATATTTCGTTCCTTAATAGCTGCATCTAATTTTCCGTCTTGAGTGATCTTTACTCCCAGGTATTTGTAGTCTTCACATAATTTTATTTCTTGATTTTCCTCTACTCGGAGGCTATGTTGGTCTCCTCCGATACTCATGTATTCAGTTTTTTCCATATTCACTTCTAGGCCCCACTCTGTAAACTCTTCTAATAGTTTTCGCATCATGTAACTAAGATCTTCAGAGTCCTGTGCGATGATAACCTGGTCATCAGCAAAGCACAGCGTGTACAAAGTTGAGTCCGTTAGTGGTATGCCCATATTCGTACATTTTTTCTTCCATTTGTTGAGTGCTGCTTCGAGGTATATTTTGAATAGTGTTGGTGAGATACAGCATCCTTGCCTTAGTCCTTTAGTTACTGTGAATCCAGGTGATATGAGATTTCCCGTTCTAATTCTTGTTGTTTGTTGGTAGTACAACGTTTTTACGGCTTCAACCAATTCTATATTTACATTTGTTTTCTCCAGTGCCTCCCATAATTTAACCAGCGGGACACTATCATACGCTTTTCTAAGGTCTACAAACATCAGATGGACTTCTTGGCCACGAGCAACTTTCTTTTCAATTATCTGAGTAATGGAGAAAACATGATCTATTGTAGATCGACCTGCGCGAAAACCAGCCTGTTCTTCGGCTTCCATATTTTGGTATTCTTCTTCTATTCGATTTTTAATAAGTTTTCCATATATTCTGCTGATACTACTAGTGACTGCAATTCCTCTATAGTTTTCAGGTTTTGATTTATCTCCCTTTTTGTGGATAGTGCTCAGATGTGACTCTTTCCATTCTTTAGGTATTTCATGGTTATTCAAGCATTGCTGGAAAAGTTGTCTTAGCCGCTTAATTAAAACTTTAGGTCCATATTTGATGAGTTCCGGAGCTATATTTCTTGGGCCCGGTGATTTGCCATTCTTCAACTGTTTACATATGGTTTCGACTTCTCTCTCATTTACTCTGATTGGAGATCCTATCAACCTGACGCTTTGTATACCGTTGGATTTTATCTGTTTGAAGGGCTCTCTTGTCTCTGTTAGTAAATCTTCAAAGTATCTTTCCCAAGTGTGTGGTGATATGGACTGAATAATGTCTTTCTCTCTGTCGTTTCTTAAATTTTTTAATAGTTTCCAACTTTCTGAACTTTGGCTTCCACCTATGTATGTATTTAGCATGGTACACTTTTTTGTCCAGAGTTCGTTTTTCTTTTGACATATTTTTCTCCTGACCCTCGCTTGCATTCTTTTATAATGTATTCTGTCTGTTTTATGTCAGTTTTAAAAACAAAAAAAACTTCAAACCTCTCACCTGGGTGAAAGCCAGGAGCAAGGTATTTTAGGCCATGATGGATGTAAGTCACGGAGAAAAATATTTGACATTTATAAGTTGTAGGCTTTTTCCGTCTAGTTTCATATTTTATCTTTTTTTGCATAAAAGCCCCGGTTTTGGGCCAGTTGACACATCATTTGTTAATAAGCTTTGGAACACCTAACTAAATAAAGAAAAAACAGCCATGCTAAAATGCCCAGGTCAAATTTGACACTACCTATATAAGTCCCCCCGCTATAAGTCCCCCATTCAATTAAATACAAACGCTGAATTCTTTTGAATTCATCTAGCCCAAAGTGAAAGTAAACAACTGGCGTTTACCGTATTAAAAAATCATGACAGCGTCCTCACGGGCCCATAACGCACCTTTGATTTTTACCGACTTTCAACGGATCACTACAGACGTGTCTGTGCTACCACGGACGACAACTTCCCACGGTGCGTGGTGCGAGCTAATCTGTGTCCGTCGGCGAAATTCCGGTTCCTGGGAAGCCGTTGTTACTACGGACCAGCACAGACGCGTCTTTGCTACCACGGACGATGCGCTTCCCACGGTGCGTGGTGCGAGCTGGTCCGTGTCCGTCCGCAATATTGCCGATCGTGTATTTACAACGATGGTGTGTGTGCCGAACACTGTTTATTTTCGGTGAACCGTTGAGTTTGGTTAATCATATTATAATGACTCTATTGTTATCTAACAACAAATACTTGAACTATAAACGTAACACTTTTTGAGATAAGATATTGTAGTGACTCACAATTTGAGCAGAGGTGCGATATATTTCATACTAGTGACGAGATCCATCTGAGTGTGATGACATAATCGATAATATTTTTAAATGAGAATAGGGGACGTGTGGTAGCTCATTTAAAAGTTTGTTTAATTCTATATTTAGTAATGCGAACATCAACGTCATTATTTATACAGGGTGATTAACAAATAATTTTTAAATTAAATTAATTGAGGCAAAAATAAGAGTGTATGTAATTCATTTAACTCAAAACACATTTTACTACTGTCAGTAAATAGAAAAATGTGTTTATTTCAGAAATAAACATTTATTTTCACCTAGATTAAATATCAAAAAGTCACCCATCTGCCTCTTGGCAGTTTGAACATTAAATTTAAACGAAAAGCAATGTGTATTTTCCAAATAAACATGTTTTTATATTTTCTGACAGCAGTAAAATGAATGTATTTTGAGTTAAATAAATTACATACATTCGTATTTGTGCGTCAATTAATTTAATTCAACAATTATTTTTTTGGCCGCCCTTTATAAATATTGATGTTAGTGCTTATATTACTGAATAGATGATTGAATAACCTTTCAAATGAGCTAGCACACAACGCCTGTTCCTATTTAAAAAATTATCGATTACTTCATCACGCCCAGATGGATGACGTCACTAGTATGAAATACATACCAAAAAATTATAATTTAAAAATAAAAATCGACCTGATTTGGAACTTTCCTCCAAAATCATCCATTTTAGAGAAAATTAATTTAGTCTATAATTTTCCTCTCTGTATAAAAAAATAGGTAGATACATTGCATAACCTTCTTCTCTAAATTTGCCGTTGTGTGTACCTACCATATTCTATAACAATACATTTCTAATTGAAATATTTATAGTAATGGGAAGTGAGGATTCGTCACAAATGGAAAGAAAACCTTGAAAAAACTCAATTTGGTTTTAGAGTTGCGTTCGGTATTAGGGAAGCACCTTTCGCGTCGAACGTCCTCCTACAAAAGTTCCATGATCAAAGGAAATACTTTTCACTTAATTTGTGAACTTCGAAAACGAAAGTTGTAACGTCCAATATGTAATTTGAATGAAAATACTAAAAAGATGGGAATGTAGGATAAATATATTAATAAGAATAAGAAGTTGAATTTCAACTCATCCACAATAAACTACCACAGGTAATTGAAATACTATTGAAAAATAATATTTCAATCAAGTATGATAGTTATCGTTTACCCTAGCCTAGCTCAGATTCCCAAGGTGTGTGTTCGTCTTGTCCTTATAGTCCAGGGCGCATCTGTTTTGAGATGGACGTTGAGAGGTGACTCAAATTTTTTTGCACAAATTGCTTGAAAATAAATCAAATAATAATATTTGAGTTATCCTCTCTCTCAAAAAGTCCGGAACATTGTTTAAATAATCAAAATGTAAAAAAAATTAAGGAAAACTTAGATGTTTTTCTTAGTTTTTTGATTATAACTTTAAAAGTATTCATTTCCGAGAAAAGTTGTACTAACATAAAAGTTGCACAATGAAATTTGCTACAATATAGAATTGATTAAAAATTTAAAAGATAGTCATCCTAGTTGAAAAATAGCAATAATTGCGAAAAACCATGCAAAAACAAGTATTCGCATTTTACGTTTTTCAACCATTTGTGGTACACTTAGGACCTTTATATTTCACCCAGAAAAACTATATGATACATTAAAACAATACTGTAAATTTCATTAAGATCGGTTCAATAGATTTTGCAAAATAAATTTTGCAATCCAGCTTTCGCAAAAAAAATTCATTTTTTCAAAATGTTACAGGACTGAAAATAAAGCAGATAGCAAGTTGAAATTTTTTTTGCTTATAGAAGTGTACTGTACCTTTCATTTGCAATTTGAAAAATTAAAATTTATGAATTACCACGGCGTCAGGAAATTTTTTAAATAAACATTAATTTTTGGTGCTACGCGCAGGAGTGGTGTTCGATTCACACAAGTTGATTTCCACCAAAATTTCTTCCAATCTTTATCTAATATATTATTTTCTTACTCTATATTTTGTTGTATTTTCATATTTTAATTCCAAAAAAATCAAACTAATTTTATTATTGTTTGTGAAATATTGTTTAAAAAATTGCATATGTTTAAAAATAATAAACTTTTATTCTCTAAGTTAAAATATATGAACAAAGAAAGTTTTTGCTAATAAAAGTGTTATATCAAATGACAAAGTAGGTGTTTTTATTTTGCAATAAACAAATTTATTTATTTATATCGAAATGCAATAAAAATTAAAATGTATCAATCATTATCAAAGGTCATTGGAATGCCCAATCAGAGCTAACTATTCGCTGTCCTGCGCGTAGCACCAATAAGTAATGTTTATTTAAAAAATTTCCTGACGCCGTGGTGTTAATTGATTTTAATTTTGCAAAATTTCAAATGAAAGGTATAGTAAACTTCTATACGCAAAAAAAATTCAACTTGCTATCTGTTTTACTTTCAGTCCTGTAACGTTTTGAAAAAATGAATTTTTTTGCGAAAGCTGGATTGCAAAATTTATTTTGCAAAATCTATTAAATCGATCTTAATGAAATTTACGGTATTGTTTTACTGTATTACAAAGTTTTTCTGGGTGAAATATGAAGGTCCTACGTTTAGCATAAATGGTTGAAAAATGTAAAATGCGAATACTTGTTTTTGTATGGTTTTTTCGCAATTATTACTATTTTGCATCAAGGATGACTATTTTTTAAATTTTTAACCAATTTGACATTGTACGAAATTTAATTACGCAATTTATATGTTAGTACAACTTCTCTCGGAAATGAATACTTTTAAGGTTGTAATCAAAAAACGAAGAAAAAAATCGAATTTTTCCTTAATTTTTTGACATTTTGATTATTTAAACAATGTTCCGGACCTTTTTGAGAGGGAGGATAACTCAAATATTATTATTTGATTTATTTCCAAGCAATTTCTGCAAAAAAATTTGAGTCACCTCTCAACGTCCAAATGTACTAATATTTTTACAGATGCGCCCTGGTCTATTATCAAAAATATGAACTATGAAGTTCTGAATTGGAAGCAAACAAAATAATATTTTAACTTATAGTATGGGAGAAAAGTATACTAAATTTGCAGTTACTCGAGCGTTATGGGGACCTATTGGGTTGTTAAGATTAAGTCCTAAAACCAAAAAAGTTAAGTAAAGTTTTCCATTTAAGTGGGAACTTTCCATTTTTAAAACGTTTTTATATAATTGACTTGGTTGTTGTCACGGTCTCCGCAAATTTTGTAATCCATTTTAAAAATAGTTCTAGGCTACCTAGGTACCTGAAATTTTCAGAATAGCTTAGAACTAGCTAACAGTGCAATATTTAACTGCTATTATACATGGTGATTGATTAGCGGGGTAAAGCTCCGTAGATCCGTTATATTAATGGATAGCGATAAAAGTTAATAACAAAAATTGTAGCCAACTTTGAACTTCACATTACAAAATTAGTTAGAATGTTACAGGGTGTTCGATAACATAGTGACAGATCTTGCCCTGGGGTGAAAATAACCCCATCTAGAAGATGAAAAATTTTTCAATCAAAATAACTAGGGAAATCGATATAGTGACCAATTCTAAGTAAATTTTATCCTATAATTTTTTTTTGCTGAGTTAATTTTTTCCAAGGTATTAGCGATTGAATCTCTGCATTTTTCATTAAAAAATTCATGTTTTATAACCTTTTTTCATGAATAACTTAAAAAAAATTTAATTTAAAAAAACAGTATTAGAAACCAAATTATAGCTAATAAAAAACAAAGAGATTCGCGCTTAAAGACTTATGTAAACACAATAACGACTGAGTTATTGCTCTTTAAAGGATGGTTATTTTCAACGAACATCGAAATAGAGAACCTTTAATCTCAAGTAACTCGAACGAGGTACATACAATTTTTTGGAAAGACTTAGAGACATCTTTTAAATCTCATTAAAAGACCTTTCAAATAAGCTGTGACAAAAGTTTTTTGCATAAGAACTGACTGACTTATGACGAAAAAAAAGTAGCTCACTAATTTTTTCTTTTTAAAATGTAAAAATTTAACCCTTGTCAGTGCAATCCTAATAGAAATGAATAGCTTCCCACCTGAAATTAACTTTATTTATGAATAATATTGATACGATCCATGCAATTTGCCGGTTTGGATTGGTTGTTTTAGAAAAAATAGTTGATTAAATTGAAAATGACATTTTTACAATTTTTAAAAGAGTATCAACCCCCTCTGTGGCTCAGTGGTAAGAGCGCCTACCTTTGAATCGAAAGGTCCAAATGGTCGTGAGTTCGAATCTCACCTGGGTAGAGAATTTTCATTTATTATTAATTAATAAATGAAAATAGTTTCTGTCCTTGTAGGATCGGTACTCACCGGAGGGACCGCAGACGTTCGGATACAATATCCGTCTCTTTGCAAAGACAATGACGTCCACTTTGTAAAATAACAAGACAATTACACATTACACTACATACCTAGTTGGAGAAATCCACTGTACCAATCCATGCCAATGGCCATTAGTTGTCGAGGCACTAGCTAAAATAAAAAAGTGCATTTTTTTTAACTAAGTCTGGCAACGAACGAAATGGCATAGATGCCCGAGCGGCAACTGCTAGCAGAAGACTAAGTTTTCAATCTAATGGCACATAAACAACCTAATGTTACTCTACATCCCACCAGACTGAAAACCATGGAAACCTTCTCTGGTTACACCTCCGAGGCTTCTACAATTTGCAAGCCATAACGGATGCTGAGACTAAGGAAGATGAGGCTTGCAAATTGTAGAGGCCTCAGAGGTGTAACCAGAGAAGGTTCCCATTGTTTTCAGTCTGGTGGGATGTAGAGTAACATTAGGTTGTTTATGTGCCATTAGATTGAAAACTTAGTCTTCTGCTAGCAGTTGCCGCTCGGGCATCTATGCCATTTCGTTCGTTGCAATCCGTGACTACACGCCGTGGTCTGTTTTGGTAGGATCAGAGAGAGCAGCATATTTGCCTCCTGATGAGAGACTAATAAGTTTCGAAACTGGTAGAGGTGCTTGCTGCACTCTCTGATTGGACTAGAATAATATGGTGCCGCTGTATTTTCGTTTTGCAACGAAATTGAAAATGGTTATTCATTTTTAAATCTAAAAGCATTCATAATATCGTCACCTGAATGTAAGAACTACATAGGTAACTTGAATTTCAATGTTTCGAGATAATTGGCAAAAACCATTTATTGATTTCTCTTCAGCAAAATATCTTATTATACTGATGTAGGTACATATATACTTATAGAGTTAACTTGTACTTGATGTAGGTTCGAGATATTTTGCTGAAGAGAAAAGAATAAATGGTTTTTGGCAATTATCTCGAAACATTGAAATTCAAGTTCCTTGTTCTTACATTCAGGTGACGATATGAAAAACTGTTTCAAATATCAATTATAGGGTTTATTTTACTGACTATTTCACTAGACTGTTTTTAACTGATAAAACGGCATAGCAACGCTTCGTTTCCTACTGACAAAACTCCTTAAGGTGGTATGACACAATGTTAAAATTTATATAGTTTTTAGGTACAGTTACCGTCACTATTTCAAAACCAATCTTCAACTTAGGGGTATGTACGTGAACTGTAGACTTTCTATTTTAATAGTATCTAGTTAAAATTTCCAAAGAAAGCAGTATATTTTTTATAACTGTACTTAAAGGAGTCCATGTCATAACTTACTTAGTAACTTGCTATAAAAATTCGTTTTGCATAATAATTTTTGAACTTGGGTGGAAAATAACTACCAGAAACGATTAACTATGCAAAAAGCTTTATTTTAAACAAAATTTCATTGTCCATACTGCCATAATTTTTAAATTAACTGTACCTAAAAGTAAAAATTTTAGTTAAAAGCTGCAATCTGGGGATTTTGTTGAAATTACAGCAATAAGTTGGCATTTTTCTAGTGATAAATTAGTTCCGCTGTCACTTCATAGATGAGAAGATGAGTTCACGTGTCATTTAGTAGATGGCAGCAGTGATGTATTAAATGGAGACAGATGCGCGTTTGCCGGATTTTAAGAAAATCTACAAACAATTGAAAACGAGTTTTGTAACCATGGAAATACGATGAATCACGCGGTTTTGTTTAGAAAAGTGGCCCCACCCCCTCCCAGTACGCATTTTGGACCTTGTTTGACTTTCACTTTCAATCATGATTGTATAACGTCACAGTGTCTTAACAATACAAATATACATTTTTTATGCTTGAAACCGTGACGTTATACGAATGGTTGAAAGTTAAACGAGGTTCAAAATGACTCAAAGTGTTTACTGGGGGATTATACTAGTTTTGACATAATACATAAATAACATAAGTAAGCTCTAGTATGTTAGGTGGGGCGGATCTAAAAACAATTTCAGTTTTATTAACTTTCTGGCAAATTTAATTTTTATAGGGCCGCAATAAATAATGCATTGTTCGGATACAATTAGCGTCTCTTTGTAAAGACGATGACGTCGACATTTTTACACACATTACACATGCCAATGGCCATTAGTATTTGTTGAGGCATTATCCTAATAAAAAAATTGTAGACAAAACAATATTGTATAATCATTGATTAATTTATGTCAAATATTTCCGTAAGTGAAAAAAAATATTGAAATTTACTGGAGTAATAATTAGATAAACCGATATGCAGACGATACAGTTGTGGTTGCTAGCAGTATCGACAGGCCTGTCATACCCGGGTACCTACAAAGAGCGAGTGAAAAAAGAGATTTTAACCATCAACATAAATAAAACAAAAATGGACACTGGTGAGCAAAACTCAAAAACCTGCCAGACAATTGAAAATAAAAAACCAATTCAACACGTAGAAGTATATGTATACCTTGGAACAGTCGTCAACTAGAAATGGGATCAAACAACCGAAATACGATGTAGAATTGAAAAGGCCAGAGCTACATTTAACATGAGAAATATATTCAATCATTGCGACATATCTGTCCCACTAAAAATACGGCTGCTAAAATGCTATGTATTTCCAGTCTTGTTGTATGGAGCAGAGACCTGGACAATAACGGAAACATTATCGAAAAGGCTAGAGGTATTCGAAATGTGGGTGTACCGACTTATCCTCAAAATGTCCTGGACGACTCACACTACCAACGTAGAGGTATTGCGCTGAGGAGAAAACAAAAATGAGAAATCTGTTTCACAATAGAAACGGAAACCTGAATACCTCGATCATATTATGAGACATGATAAATATCGTATACTGCCACTGACAATACAGAGTAAAATAGAGAGCAAATGTGGACCCAGAAGAAGAAGACACTCATGGCTTCAAAACTACGCCAATGGTTTGGACTAACGTGCCAATGTCCGCAACGGACGAGGCACATGAAGAAGAAGAAGAAGAATTTAAAATGAGATATTCTTCTTCTCACGGTGCTTATTCGTTCCGAATGTTGGCGATCAGCATGGCTATCCTAACTTTGCATGCTGCTATTCGGAATAGTCTGTTTGTCGATGTAGGTATTGAACCAGTTTCTCAGATATATTCTTCTTCTCCCTGGTCCTCTCTTCCAAGCGCGGCTCCTCCTTAGGGTCAATTGGTCAATGACCCCCCTAAAATAATCTCATAAAAATACCAATTTTATTAAAAATATCTTTTATCTAAAACTTCACTCTGAAATATAAAATTCTCTCTCAGCAGTCTGCATTGGCAAAACAAATATAATAGATATAATAACGTCGCGCCTCGCGCTATACACAAGCCCGTGGCTGGGCCGTATTTTAAATTGTCTATATACAGTTCTTATGGCTTATGGACAAATGCATGTAAAATAGAAAAGAGACGGCAGATAGCAATTTCGTGGGCGAGAGTGGGAGTGACCTTTCCGTCGTATACCTCTAGTAGAGTCGACGGCCTCACGTTTAGTTAGTTACCGTCTGCTGACCGCACTTCACGGCAGGTCTATATCGATCGCGGCGTATTTGCGTAATTTATTTTGTTTTGTTGGATTTTTTTGTGATTGTAACAAAAACAAGATGAGTGTTGTTGACGAAATAATTGCCTTAAAATCTGCTGGAACACTAAATTATGAACGGCGGCTTGAGAAAAAAGAAAGTGGTCGACCAAAACCAAACATGAATTTAAAACAAACAACAAAGGATAGGGGTAAGGACATTCAAAGATATTTTAAAGAATCAATGTACAATTTGTGTGATTGGATTTGTGGCTGCAGTGTGAGAAATGCATTTTTTTGCTATCCGTGTTTACTGTTTTCGAATGACGCTGTATGGGCGAAAAATGGAGTAACTGACATTAAGCATTTAAAAGTGAAAATTACAAAACATGCCTCTTCAACTACTCATATAAATTCATCAATGAGTTACGCAAGTTTAGGACGTGTTAACATAAGACAGCAACTTGATAGTGTATATCGTAAATCTGTGCATGACTTTAATGAATTGGTATCTAAAAATAGGTATATTTTAAACAAACTAATCGACTGTGTAAAATTTTGTGGAGTTTTCGAAATTGCATTGCGCGGTCATGACGAAAGTGACAGCTCCAATAATCGTGGAATTTTTCTGGGCCTTATCGATTTTGTTTCTGAACTGGATTTAATGTTTAAAGAACACATTGAAAAAAGTACAGTATTTAAAGGAACATCGAAAACAATTCAGAACGATATTTTAGAATCAATGTTAGCCATTGTGCATACTCATATCATGAAGGAGATTGGCCAGACAAATTTTGTGGCCATTCAAGTAGATGAGACCACAGACAGCTCCAATAAAACGCAGATGATTATCATATTGCGATATGTATTAACTGGTATTGTACATGAAAGATTTTGGAAATTTGTTAACCCCCTAGGTACTACAGCACAACATTTAACTAATGTAATATTGGAAGAACTTCAATTATTAAAAATTAATGAAGCACCTGAAAAATCGATTGCCCAAAGTTACGATGGTGCATCAGTCATGAGCGGTAAACTGGGAGGAGTACAAACAAAAATTAAAGAAATATACCCAAATGCACACTTCATTCACTGCTATGCCCATCAATTTAATCTTATCCTCCAAAAAGCGGCGAGTCAACACAAACCGATAAAAATATTTTTTGCAAATTTACACGGATTTTCGTCCTTTTTCGGCCGATCTCCAAAACGTACGATGGTTCTGGATAGAGTGGTTAAAGTAAGGCTACCTAAAGCTGCGCCTACTCGATGGGCTTTCAATACAAAATGTGTTGAAATTGTATACACTTATAAAGATGATTTAAAATCTTGCTTAGAGGAAATTATTGATGAGGAGCAAGATGGTAACAATATAAATCAAGCAACTGGTTTAAAAAGACATTTGGAAGATGAGCATTTTTTATTTTGGTTAAATTTTTTCCATAAAATAATGCCCCATGTTGATATATTGTTTAAACAATTGCAAATGCGAGACATTGATGTTATATCTGTCAAAAATTGTATCCTGTCTTTTAACAACAATATCCAAATAATTAGAAATACTATTTTGGAATCAGAAGTACCAAGCACATCAACAGCAAAAAAAAGAAAAACTACTGCAGAGGATCCAAAGCGACGAACTGCACTTGAAATTTGTGATATTATTATATCTGAAATAAATCACAGGTTTAGTTTCAATGATCATCTCATGATTTCACAGTTATTCTACATAGAGAAATTTGAAGCATACACTACCAACTTTCCGCAAAATATTTTAAAAATGGTGACGGCTAATTATCCCACAGTGAATATTTCCAAACTAAAATCGGAACTTGAAGTCTTATATTGTCGTGAGGATTTTCGCAATAGTGCTGGTGCAGTAGCCATACTTCAGCTTTTTATTAACATGAATTTGTCTGAAACATTTTCTGAAGCAGTGAAGTTATTAAATATTTTGTGCACACTCCCTATGACAACCGTGGAAAGTGAGAGATGTTTTTCTACTTTAAAAAGAGTAAAAACATTCCTGCGTAATACGATGGGACAACCTAGACTTAGTGCCTTGTCTATGCTGAGCATCGAGAAAACGCTTGTCAAGAGCATTCCAAATTTCAATGAGAAGGTCATAGACTATTTTGCAGAACTAAAGGATAGAAGAATTGACTTAAAATATAAAAATATTTAAAGTAAGTTTCGTTTTAATAAATTTACAATTTATTATACTATAAATATTCCTATCTATATATCAGTCAATAACCTGTTCATACCATTTTTCCTATATTTTTTAAAAGATTTACTCTAAAAAAAGACAAATTTAATTTTCGGAAAACTAGGGTAAATAGTATTGAGTTTTATCTAAGTCTGTATTTTTTATCTAAAATATAAATGCTAAAAGATCTTTTAAATACTTTAAAAAATCAACAGTTTGAAGTTTTCAAACCAAAATGACCCCCCTGAAGATTGACCCACGAGCCGCCGCTGCTCTCTTCCCAATACCTTGCCCTGAAGAATGAGTAGCGGCAATCTCTATTCATTCCTCATAACATGGCCAAGATATTCTACTTTGCGCTCTTTGATAATAATGTGTGTTAATAATCTCGCATTCCTTGCCCATTCTACGTAAGACCTCAACATTAGTCACACGACCCATCCACGAAATTCTTAAAATGCGACTGTAATACCACATCTTGAATGCCTTGAGTTTTCTTAAAGAAGTTTCGGAAAGAGTCCAGGCTTCTACTCAGTATAATAATCTAGAAAATACATAGGATCTGATAATAGAAATTTTGTTAACAAGTGGTAAATGTGACTCCTGAAACGAGACTTCATCATTAGGAACGCTGATCTCGCTTTTCCTATGCGTTGTTTTATTTCACTAGAGTGTCTCATTGACTGTTTATGTAGGTACCAAGGTATGTGTAGCTGTCCACTCTGCCAATTGGTTGTTGGTTAACCAAAAGCCGTATATGTAATATATTTCGCTCTTAATGACTACCATTACTTTCTTTTTTTTTTCGTATTGAAATTCCATGTTCACTACTTATGTCTTATATGCGCGACATTATTCTTTGCAAATCATCTAGGCTATCTGCAAAAACTACTGCGTCGTCGGCATATCTAATGTTGTTTAGATCTATCATCTAATCCAGTTTCCTCCAAGATAATTTATGAGTATGTGCAGCTTATCATGTTGTACTCTATCAAATGCCTTTTTGTAGTCGATAAAACAAATATATAGCACTTAGACAGTCAATAGAGCCTCTCGGGTGCCTAAGGGCAAGGCATTGCGGAATCAAATCTTTGTCCGTGATACTTGTTCTTCGCATTTTTTATATAGGTATTCTGCAGTATATACTACTACTATCGGTTTACAGCGTTCTCCGACGCCTTCCGACTCCTAACCGCCATTCTTCTCTGTTTAACCATAGACCTGGAGGGATTTCTCTTTCCTCTAGTTCTTTTTCAATTCCCTCCCTCCAGCTTCTTCTCGGCCTTCCTCTTTTTCTTCTCCCTTGTGGTGTCCATGCCAAAATCTGTTTAGGGATCCTGTCATCTGGCATTCTCTGTACATGGCCGTACCATACCAATTGTTTTGTTTTTATGTCATCAAGTATTGTATGTGTTACTCCCATCATTTCTCGTATTCTCTCGTTCGGTATCCGATCTCTTCTTGATTTGCCTGCTGCTCTTCTCCAGAAGTCCATTTCTGTTACTAGTAACATTTTCTGCGCTCTTTGTTTCAGTGGCCAAACTTCACTGCCATATGTGATTATACTTTTAAGTATGCTATTGTATATGAGCTGTTTGTTCGCTTTAGATATTGTCTGGTCCCACAGAATGCCGTTCATCATGGATATGGCTTTTCTACCCTGCATGTTTCTGTCTTTTATAGCAGCATCGAGTGTTCCATCTTGAGTTATCTTCATGCCCAGGTACTTGTATTCATCGCAGTGTTTAATTTCTACCCCATCGTCTAATGTAATGGACTGTTTTGTTCCTCCAATACACATGGCTTCAGTTTTCTTAATGTTGACTTCGAGACCCCATTTGTTATATTCTTCTATTAGCTTCCGCGTCATGTAACTTAAGTCGTCATGATCTTGAGCAATCAGAATTTGGTCATCAGCGAAACATAGAGTGTATAGTGTTGTGTCGTCATTGAGAGGGATTCCCATGCCATTACATTTTCTTTTCCACAGCTTGAGTGCTTGTTCCAGATAAATTTTAAAAAGGGTAGGCGAAATACAACAACCCTGTTTCAATCCTTTCGTGATCTTAAATCCCTCAGACATCCTTGATCCAGTTTTAATTTTTGCAGTAGTTCCATTATACAGACTTTGGACTGCTTTGATAAGACCATGTTTAATGTTGGTTTGATAAAGGGTTGACCATAGTTTGCTGAGGGGCACACTGTCATATGCTTTTTGTAAGTCTACGTATACCAGGTGAACTTCTTTATTGACGGCTGTTTTTTTCTCAATAACTTGCGTAATAGAGTACAGGTGGTCTACTGTGGACCGCCCAGCTCTAAAGCCAGCTTGCTCCTCTGATTCGTAATCTCTATAGTCATTTTCTATTTTATTCTTAATAAGTTTCCCATACATCCTACTTATTGTGCTGTTTACCGCAATTCCTCTGTAATTTTCACATTGATCCTTGCTGCCCTTTTTGTGGATTGTTGACATGATAGATAATTTCCATTCTTTTGGTAATTCGGCACCATTTAAGCAATCTTGGAAAAGTTTTCTTAGCTGTTCTTGGAGTTTGTCTGTGCCGGCTTTTACTAATTCTGCAGGGATGTCACCAGGACCAGGGGATTTTCCATTTTTCAGGGATTTGGTTATTTCTTCCATCTCTGATTTACTTATTTGTAATGGTGATGAATTTATATGTATACCTATCATGTTGTCTTCTATGTTAACAAATTCTGGTCTTTGTTCTGTTAGTAATTTTTTGAAATATTCTTCCCATTTTTCCGTTGTTATTGGTGATATAACGTCTTTTTTCTTATTAGTTCTCATATTTTTAATTAATCTCCAACTCTCTGTGCTTCTTCTACCTCCTATGTAAGTATTGATTTTTTGGCAGTTCTTTTCCCACGATTCGTTCTTTTTTTGAGTTATCTTCTTTCTTACTTTGGCTTGGGCTTCTTTGTAAATTATTTTATCGTTGTCTGTTTTTGTTGATAGGAACGTTTGGTATTTCCGACGTTTATCTGTAATTTCCTTTTCTACTTCTTCATCCCACCAGTACGGTTTTATTCCTTTATGGTTTTCGTCACATTTCCCCAGTGCTTCTTCTGCTGCCAAATGAATGGACTTTTTGATGTGTTCGTAGTGTTCTTCGGTATTTTCAAAATTACCACTTTCTAATTTTTCATCTAAACGTTTTTTATACAATAGCTTTACACTCTCATGGTTTAGACTGCATAGATTGTACCGTACTTGTTTTATTAACTGATTTGATTCGATGTGCTCTTTTTCTTTTTCATATCTGTTTGGGAGTACTGCTTTAACTTTTAGCAGATGATGATCGGTGCCACATGATGGCCCTCTGGCTACTCGCACATCTTGTATTTTAATTGTAGTTCTCTGTCTTACAACGCTATAATCTATTATAGATTTCAGATTTCTGGTCTGTTGTATCCAGGTGTACTTATGTATATCACGGTGTGGATAAAATCCATTTAATATTTTTAAGTTATTTTGTGTGCATGTTGATATTAATCTGGTTCCATTATCGTTTCTGGTATTTTCACCGTGTGCTCCTACCACTTTGTTGTTAAATTCCCGTCCAACTCTGCTATTGAAGTCTCCTAGAAGTATGATCTCTCTAGATGTTCCTACTTTTATAATTTCATCGTTCAGTTGTTCGAAGAATTCATCTTTATTGTTGATCAATGCGTCCTCATTAATGCCATATACTCCTAGTATGGCTATTCTGCTTCCTTTTATCGTGATGTTCATTTTTATAAACCTCTGATTAATTGCTTCCCAAGAGGTAATATATCTTCTTAAAGTTTTGCGAATAACAATAGCAACTCCTTGTTGTGCTCTTTGGTCTTTAGTTACTCCACTATAGAACATGTCATAGTGACCCCACTTTTCGGAACCACTACCCTTCTTTTTAGTTTCCGTAAGCACCGCGATATCTATCTCTGCATTTTTGAGTTCTGACATGACTTCTGGTGTTTTTCGGGAGATACCTTGCACATTCCATGTACAAAAATTCATTAACCGTTTTCTTTGCAGTTTTCGTCTACTGTGTTTCCAATCTTGTGCTCCGAGGCTTTGGTTAGGCTTTTTAACATTGTACGTGTTTTATAAGTACCGAGGAGTTAGCTCGGTGCCTTAACCCCCAACCTGGAGGGCCAGGGATTTTACATCGGAGTATCCTTCTCCTATGCGAGTTGCTTCCACTACAGCTAGAGAGTCCCACCTACCCTGATCTTATACCATCCCTAAAATCAAGGGTTGCCAGCTCCGCCACCTTCGCCGTACCAAAAAGTAGTCTTCGTCGCCTTGGATGCCGTTCTGGACTTCATCCGTAACCCTGGACAAGGGACCCTTAGCAGGTGCTAGCTTCCCGGGTCAAGAAGCTCCTGGAATCTGCGGACGGCAGGGATTGATTCACTTTCCCTGATAGGACTATCCAATAGAATCCAAAGGACTCTAAAGGAGTTCCTACCCGCTACCTATATTCTGCAGTATATTACTTTTAAAAATGTTTTAAGTAAGTGGTTCATTAGGCTAATTATTATTCTGCCTCGCATGTTGAAATGAGAAATGAAATGAAAATGTTAAATTTTCCGAGGAAAAATCTTTCCCTGTTGAAAAAACATTCAATATGAAAAAAGTTATTGTAGTGCCCCTGTTTTTCAATTGACTTACGTATTTTACATTTATTAAAAATACTAATTTTATACTCGATCTTCATTCTGAGAATTAGCATAATTCTTTTTTGGTCATTTAGATAGGCACTTACTTGTATTTCAAATAATTGCAAATTTCTTTAGTTTGAAATAAATCCTTTTGAGCAGGTAAAGAATTACGAATTGCCGTATAATACAATATTAAATAATAAACTATATCCAAATGAATGAACGTTTAGTATCTATTAATGAGAATTTCCCTAGGCAGGTAAAGAAAGGATTAACAACTGTCGTCTGTAAATACAAAGTACGATTAAGATCGAGATGTGCCGAGCCTAAGTTGCAATACATGGCATCAATGCGGTGTCGTTCAGAGAACTAAATTTAATAATAAAATATGTGTACGTGCTGCCATCTATTCAAAGAACAGGGCCCGGATTACGTACACTCGATACGCATCGTATCCGCCATGTTTTCCCATAGCGCCTTACGGGAAAACATGGCGGATACGATGCGTATCGAGTGTACGTAATCCCTATGCTGTTAAACGTTAGTTTAAAAATTGGCCACCTATTTTGACCATAGCGTACTAATACCCCCTTAACGACGTGAAATCTCAGCGACAAAATTATGACAGGTCCGTCACGAAATTGTCTGGTAATAACAAATAAATAAAGATTATATTTAGTTGATATGGTGGATTAATTGTCTCGTGAAATAGTCTTGTCGGATACCATTCGAGAGAAAATTATTTCCGGCAAAATTTTCTCCTGGTTTCATTCAAGTTCGTTGCCTTTTGGTAATTTTCGCATATGAAATTTTGACAAAATCACTCGACTGACGTCTCGTGATTTAAGTCAAAATTTAATTCGCGAAAATTGCCAGGCAACAAACTTTCATACCAGTCAAAAATATTTCCGGCAAAATTTTCTCTCTTGTGATATTATATACGAAAATATTTTTGTTTTGTTTTTGTATCATGAATAATTTTACTTTTATTTAAGAAAAATGCACTTTTTTTAAATTACCAAAATGTACTATTTTTCCATTTCATAAAGAAAAATGCAGAGAGCGACTTTATTTTCGTCATAACTCAGTCAGTTTTTACGCAAAAAACTTTTTTGAAAGGATTTTTAATGAGCCTTAAAAAATGTATCTTAAGTTTTCCCATAAAATTGCACCACGTTCTAGTTATTTGACATTGAAAGTTCTCCATTTCGAAGTTCTTCGAAAATAACCATCCTTTAAAGAGCAATAACTTAGTCGTTATTGGGTTTACACAGGTATTTATGACGCGAGTCTCTTTGATTTTATTAGCTATAATTTTGTTCTTAAAATTTTCTAAAAAATTAAAATTTGAAAGTTATTCGTGAAAAACCGATATAAAACCTGAGTTTTTTCAATGAAAATGTATAGTTTCAATCGCTAGTAACTTGGAAAATATCAATTTTGCAAAAAAAAACTTTATAGAACAAAATTTACTCAGGATTGGTCACTATATCCATTTCGATAGTTATTTTGATTGAACAAAATTTTTATCCCCTAGATGGGGTTGTTTTCATCCCCAGAACGAAAGCCCGGTTCAGCATACGGTAGATTTTGAAGAAGAGGTTAAAGCGAGCTTAAATCCAAATTTTCGTTAAAATCGGTGTTGATTCTCAAAATTCCACGGTTTTCCAGTTTTTTACCGCTGTGAGTGATCTAATAGTAGTTTTAATGGAAATTGCCGTGCGTGGCCAAGTTATTTTGGGACAGTAAAACAATATTTAATTTTTTGAATTTTTTAACAAGATATCACGTTTTAACAAGTAATTTTAATGCTTGCTTTTATTTTTTGTACAAGAGAGTGAGGTATAGGGATGGCGGTTTTTGACAAAACACCGATTTTCGGTTATACCGTTTTTTTTTTGCTTACGGTTTAAGCTGGCGGTTATAACCGGCCAAAAAAACCGGTTTTTTCAAAAACCGGTTTTCGGTTTTTTTAATACAATAAGTTACAATGTTACATTTACAATGAACTTTAGTTTGCGATACTCCACTCGACTCGATACTCGATATCAATATGATCAAAATTAGTACTATCGAAAGAACATCAATATCAATATAAATAAAACACAACTTTTAATATAAAACTATTTTATTCTACTAATTATTATATTTATTTATTATTTTATTATTATTATATATTTATTGATTATTATTAAATATAATATAGCGTAAGGTTAACATATACATATTGCAATAATATACAATTTAACCCAACCATTTCAACTTATAAAAAATTTCCCAGGCTCTTTCAAATGGGATTTAAAAAAAAATAATATCAACATAAATATTTTACTTAAAAATAAAGTGGATAATGCAATTTATCTTTTATTTTTACTACCATTAAAAAAATTATCATGTATTTCTTTAAACACGTTTGTATATTTTTGTATAATAGGTACATTTTAACTAATTTAATACTTCCTGTATGGGTGTATCGTTTTAAAAACGTAGGGAAATCCTTGGAGATTCGTATTCGTAATCGGTAATTCGATATTCATAGTCAGAACATTATTTTTGGTAATCAGAAAAAGTCATTCACCCACTTTCAATCCATTTAATAGATGATGTTTTCATCTACTTCAACCAGATCATTTCTTATATAAATATTATGATTACAAATACCTTTTCAACGAAATATTATATAATAAAACTTAATTGTTTCTGGCTGATGTGAGTTTGCACTTTCAGTTTGCTTCTGTATTTATAAAATAAAATTTGAATTATGGTTTTGTTTGGAATAATTACTTGAGAATAATAATTATGATTGGGATCCAAAATAATACCTAACTTAATCCTAATCGCCGTAAGACCCTAATAACCGGTTTTGACTTTAACAAGAGAAAACCGGTTATAACCGGGACAAAAAAAAACCGGTAAAACCGGTTATTGCGAAGTAAAAAAACCGGTTTTCGGTTAAAACCGGTAGGTACATTTTAACTAATTTAATACTTCCTGTATGGGTGTATCGTTTTAAAAACGTAGGGAAATCCTTGGAGATTCGTATTCGTAATCGGTAATTCGATATTCATAGTCAGAACATTATTTTTGGTAATCAGAAAAAGTCATTCACCCACTTTCAAACCATTTAATAGATGATGTTTGCATCTACTTCAACCAGATCATTTCTTATATAAATATTATGATTACAAATACCTTTTCAACGAAATATTATATAATAAAACTTAATTGTTTCTGGCTGATGTGTGTTTGCACTTTCAGTTTGCTTCTGTATTTATAAAATAAAATTTGAATTATGGTTTTGTTTGGAATAATTACTTGAGAATAATAATTATGATTGGGATCCAAAATAATACCTAACTTAATCCTAATCGCCGTAAGACCCTAATAACCGGTTTTGACTTTAACAAGAGAAAACCGGTTATAACCGGGACAAAAAAACAACCGGTAAAACCGGTTATTGCGAAGTAAAAAAACCGGTTTTCGGTTAAAACCGGTAGGTTTTTCCCATCCCTAGTGAGGTATTCAGGTTACAAAACCAATGAGTTTTGTTATTAAAACCATTTATTTTTTTCACAAACAATATTTTTAAGAAAAACCAATTTTAATGTTTGGTGATGCCACTCATTGCTGTAATTACAGCTTCTAGGCATCATGGCATGTTCTGAATACAAGCATATGCGTTTTTTTTTTATATTTGGGTTATGATGCCATTCCTTAATAAGCGCTTTAATAAACTGGTGATATTATCTTTGTAACACTCACAGAAAACGAAACCGAAGAAGATCAAGAACCACATGAAGAAAGGCCATCTCCAAGGCGATGTCGGAAAGGAATTTAAGAGAAAAAGACTGTCACAATAGAAAGGAGTGGCTATTGGAAACGGAAACGCATAGAACGCTATAATAGCCCGATCAAAGGACACAAAATTTTTCGAAACCCTCCAAAAAAATAAAGGAAGGATGAAAATTTCGAAATAGGTAGTTGACATTGTCTATTATTATATAAAAAAAGTTTGCAATTCTACTCCCCTCCATTTTTAAAAAATTGGGAAATACGGGGTGAAAAATATTTTCTCGGGGTTAAAAAAATATCGATTTAAAATAAGTCTGGAATTGGATAAAATGACTTATTCTAAGCAACTTTTTTTCTATAAAGTTTTTTCACTAAGTCAATACTTTTCGAGTTATTTGCGAGTGAGTATGTTCATTTTTAACAAAAAAAAAAACATTTTTTTGGACGGTGTTTCGCAAATGACTCAAAAAGTAAGTATTTTATAAAAAAATATACACTTACAAAAATATAGCTTATAAGAAAGTGAAAAAAGTGGTGTATGCATGAAGCCTGCAGACCCAGTAGAAGCAGAGTTCTAGCTAATGAAAAGTAGGTTCCTATTCGTCAAATTCCAAATCAAATATTTCAACCTGAAATTACCAAAAAAAATGGAGACTTTTCGGGGAAAACTTATTATAACTTTTTTAAAGTGTTTAAAAAATGATTTAATTCTCTTTTTCAAAAAAAAAACTTCAAACATTAATAGTATGTGAGTTACGCTCAAAATATTGTTGGTCCCTTTTATTTTTTGGTAAAAATATCGCGAAATTCATCCCCTAATTAGCATCCCAAATAATATTATTCGTTACCGCTTTACAGTTAACTTTACTTATGTATTTTTTATATGATGTATAAGTTTCATTGGTTCAATGTGCACATTTTTGAAAAAAATTGGTTTAAAATAAACACTTTTTTTTAATTTTGAAAAAGATTCTTTTTTTTTCAAAATAACTTAAAAATTATTAGTAATACCAAAAATCTCAAAGAGTAATAAAATGTACGTTTTGCTTTTCTGAATATTTTGGATTTTTTGTTTGCTTGTTAGACAAAAATTGGTTATGCTATGGCTGTTAAAAATTGGCATAAACTCGTGATTAGTTACTCGTCCAAGCCATTTTAACTACAGCCTTTTCAAAACTAAGCAGTTTGAAACGATAAAATTTACAGATCATATAAAAAGAATACATAAGTAAAGTAACTTGTGAAGCGGTAACGATTAAATTTATTTGGGATGCTAATTAGGGGGTGATTTCGCGATTCGTTTTACCAAAAAATAAAAGGCGCCAACAATATTTTGAGCGTAACTGACTTACTTTTAATGTTAGAAGTTTTTAACCCGGCACCTGCCACGTGGCTTTGCAAGGCGCCAACTGCCACGTGGGGTGCTCCCAGCACCCCATAAAATTTTCTGTGATCTACTTGTTTAAAAAACAAAATAATGTGTTGAGTAACACAAGATTATAAAAAAAACATGTTTTATTAACTTATTAGCCACTAATATGTTATAAAAGTTAAAAATAAAATGAAAAATGTGTTATAAGCAAATTAGCAAGTACCAAGCCATAATAAATGAAGTCAAGTAAAATATCTAAAAAAATTAAGATTTCGTGACTAGAGAGTCTATATTAATAATTTAAATCAGTTATTTCAATAAAAAATGTAAATTTGACCTGTTTATCAAAAATACAAAAAAAATTTAAATCTTAAATTGCCAGATGATGACACCCCAATTCGACTTTAGAGCTACAAGTTCAGAATGACACTAAATAACCACTTCAAACACTAACACATCTATGCTATATAATATTATAGAAAGCTACTATGACGCACAGCTCGGTTAGCAAACTTGAAATACCAAATGTTGGAAAAAAACGTGTTATGGGGTGCTGGTAGCACCCCACGTGGAGGTGCCGGGTTAAAAACCAAAAATGAATCTCTTTTTAAGTACTTTAAAAAATTTTTAACGAGTTGTTCCCGAAAAGCGTTCCATTTTTTGGTTACTTCACGTTGAAATATTCGATTTGGAATTTGACGAAGACGAACCTACTTTTCATTAGCTATAACTTTCCTTCTACGACTTGGTCTATAGACTTCATGCATACACTATTTTTTTCATTTTTTTATAGGCTATATTCTTGCTAAAAATTTTTTTTTCAATAAGATACTTACTTTTTGAGTTATTTGCCAAAAACCGTCCACAATCATGTTTGTTTTTTTTTGTTAAAAATGAAAATATTCACTCGCAAATAACTCGAAAACTATTAGCTTAGAGAAAAAACTCTATACAACAGAAGTTGCTTAGGATTAATCATTTTATCCAATTCCGGACTTATTTTGAATGTATATTCTTCACCCACGAGAAGGGGTATTCCCCTCCATTTTTGTAAAATGGAGGGGATGTAGAATTGTTAACTTTTTCTTATATAATAATAGACAATTTTGGGTATATAAGTAATCAATAATTAATAAAAAAATGCTATGAAAAACCCTTGGATGAGAAAAGTGTGACCCTTTTCCTTATCGCAAAATGTTTATTAAGATTAATTTAACAAAAATTCACTTTGAAAAAAAAATGTTTAATATATCTATTCTTAATAAAAATGTCGGTCAGATTTAGATAACCTTAACTTAGATTACTAATTAGATAATTCAGGTAAGATATAGTATGTTAATATATGTATGAACTACTTACTTTGTTTCTCGCCGCATGGTCTTATCCTAAAGCCAATAAAAAAAAACTACCCATTCCCAAATTTTCATCCTTCCATTATTTTTTTTGGGGGGGTCAGATTGTTCTTTGATCGGGCTATAAAGCCAGTCTAGTAATACCGGGTGGTGAATCGTAAAACGGGCCATAGGCAACTCAATGTAAAATTCTAAACTGTTGAATTCCTGCTTTCCTAATTATTTTACATCAAAAATAATGAGAGAATATTTGTAGAGGATTGAAATCTGTATTAAAATCAAAAGTTAAAATTGTTCTACGAATTAAACGCATTCCAAAATTTTAAAAAATATAATACATTTGCCACAGTAAGTATGTGTGTAAAAGTTAGGCCACACGTTACTATTTAACTGACAGTGCTCACACAATTGACTAAATAAAAAACCTTTATTATTAATATTTTCTCCACAACTGAGGGTATCTTATCAACTGTATTATTTTTAAAAAATAAATGATAAAATAAAAATGACAGTTCAAGACACATTATTGCACTGTGTGTGGCCTAATTATGGGCAGAAAAACTGAAAAAGGTATTACATTTTTACAAAATTTCGGAATATGTTTAATTCGTAGAACAATTTTAACAGTGGTTTTCAATACAGATTTCAATCCTCTACAAATAGTTTCTAATGTCTGTTGATGTAAAATAATTAGGGAAGCAGGAATTCAACAGTTTAGAATTTTACATTGAGTTTCCGATGGCCCGTTTTCCAATTCACCACGCGGTATAATATAAAAATACATAAATATTTGTAGTGTCACTAACAATTTTTCCACCAACTGTAGGTAAACATTAATAATAAAAACATTCATTTATAACAATAAAAACGGCTTTTTTAAGAATTGATGTATTTGAGCGTTACTTGATGGAAATTTATTTTATCTAATAATTAGACAAATATGCAAATAAAAAAGTATGAAATATGCGCATAAATATGCAGTATTTTATGCAGAAATATGCATATTTATCTAGAAAATAATATTTGCATATTATGCATGTAATAAAAAATATTTACAATATTTTTTTATTTACAAAAATACTTACAATATTAAAAATATATAACATATACAATTATTTTAACATATTTATAAATATTATTTTGAATTGTGGTAACAATAGATTATCAAATGATTTCAAAATCTAATGAAAACTTATGGCTTCTATCTGAATACATATATTTGTAAATAGAAAAACTTCTTTCGACATCAACTGATGTAACTGGGGCATTTTTCAAATTTACTATAATAGATGGTTCTAAATTAAGTGGTTCGGAAAATGTCCCAGCTAGTACTTGAACCACTTCAGAAAGAACCTGGTAACCACTATTTCTTTCCGTGGTTACTTTAAATTTTTGAAAAATTTCCTTTCCAATAGCACCTTTAACGTTTTGACACAATGACTCAAATCATTTTATTAAAACTGTAATCTCTAACAATGATAATTTGGAGGATTCTAATTGAGTTATAGTTTTCTGGACAAAACTATAATTTGACTAATTTGATTAATTAATGCTTCTTGTAGAAACCGTGATATTGTTAGAGCGTTGGTTTTTTCCACTTGCTTACAGGAAATTAAATACGATTGTGGAAAGGTTTCATCGCTAAGTACACCAATCAATAAGTGCACAATGTATCTTCCTGACGAGTCAGTGGTCTCGTCCACACATAAAGTAATTATTACCTATTTCGGCTTTTATGTTGTGGATAACTGTGGAGTATAACAAATTGACATTATTTCTCTTTAGAGTTCGTTCACTGGGAAAGTTTTGTTTGCAATATTTTGTTAAAAAAGAACTAAAGTTTTCCTTAGATAATTTTGAAAGCGGTATATTAGAAGATACTAATGCACGACACAAGTCTTCGTTAACCCGGCATTGGTCGCTAGGTAGGTTGTTACGCGAGTGGTCGCGCGTGAAATTTTCTCTCACATATCCAACTTTTGCCTTTCTTTACAGAATTTTACAAAAAAGATAAGGTTTCATCAACGATAAAGCCATTTGCTTTACAAAGACACGACATTTTTCTGTTTTATTATTATTATCTTTATACAGGGTGTCCCAAAAGTAGTGGAACGGTCGAATATCTCGCGAACGAAACATCGGATCAAAAAACTGAAAAATACGTCTTCAATCATTTTCAAAAATCTATCCCATGACCCCAAACACCAACCCCCACTACACCCCCTGGAGGTGGGGTGGAGGGTAACTTTAAAATCTCAAATGGAAACCCCTAGGTTTTCTTGCAGATTTAGATTCGTTACGTAAAAGTAAGCAACTTTTATTCAAGACATTTTTTCGAACTGTGGATAGATGGCGCTATAATTGAGAAAAACTATTTATCCTGATACCATAGATAAATTATAGAAACGGTCTAATATCTCGAGAAATACACTTCCAAATGAGAAAGCAAAAAAAAGGTTTTTAATACTTTTCGAAAACCTATCGAATAACGCTAAACATGACCTTCCAACCCACCCCCTGGAGGTGGGGTGGGGGATAACTTTAAAATCTTAAATAGCAACCCCCACTTTTTATTACAGTTTCGGATTCGTCATGAAAAACTAAGCAACATTTATTCGAAACATTTTTTAGAATTGTTGATAGATGGCGCTTTAATTGGAAAATACGATTTATTAGCGCCATCTATCAGCAATTTTAAAAAATGTTTCGAATAAATGTAGCTTAATTTTTCATGACGAATTCAAATCTGCAATAAAAAGTGGGGGTTGCTATTTAAGATTTTAAATTTACCCCCACCCCACCTCCAGGGGGTGGGTTGGAGGGTCATTTTTGGTGTTTATCGATAGGTTTTCGAAAAATATTAAAAACCTGTTTTTTTGGTTTCTCATTTGAAAGTGTATTTCTCGAGATACTAGACCGTTTCTATAATTTACCTATGGTATCAGGATAAATCGTTTTTCTCAATTATAGCGCCATCTATCCACAGTTCGAAAAAATGTCTTGAATAAAAGTTGCTTACTTTTATGTAACGAATCCAAATCTGCAAGAAAATCTAGGGGTTTCCATTTGAGATTTTAAAGTTACCCCCAACCCCACCTCCAGGGGGTGTAGTGGGGGTTGGTGTTTGGTGTCATTGGATAGATTTCTGAAAATGATTGAACACGTATTTTTCAGTTTTTCGATCCGGTGTTTAGTTCGCGAAATATTCGACCGTTCCACTACTTTTGGGACACCCTATATAAAATGTGACTATTGATGCCGCCAATATTTAACATTGAAAAATATATGGTAAGTGAACGGTTTCACCCCTATTCAGCGGTCCCCATAAGCGCGGTCCCCGATTGAGCGGTCTCAATACAGCGGTCCCCGTTTCAGCGGTACCCCGATTCAGCGGTGCCCGATTCAGCGGTCCCCATAAACGCGGTCCCCAATAGAGCGGTTCCAATAAGAAAATAATAATATGACAATGATAAGTAATTAGTTTTATTGTAGAATATTATTTTAACCTATTCTTGTTTGAAAATATACAGGTAATATCTAAGTATCTGGTATATACCTCAGTTAATAGGGAAAAAATTATCGATTTCACGTAAAAATGTTCTACAGGGTTTTCAAAGTTTTAAACGGTAGATGAGGGATAACTGACGATAATTTCGTGAAGACGTACAGCTGATTTTGCTTTTTTTTTTAAATAATTGTAAAGAATGCAAAAGCAGTTTTTTGACTATAAAACGTTTCTTGTACATTTTAGAGAAAAATGTTTCAAATAAATGTAGATCTTAAAAAGTTCTTTAATTTGGTGGTAAGCATATTGTAATATATAAACAATTGACCGAGATAATTGCAAAAAACCCTCATTTTTGCAGTAAATTATAAATATTAATAACTTTATTTTTTGCACAATGACGTAAAATTTATTAAATTATGTCAATTAATGAGTTATTTAAGTGTTCTAAATTTCAACCAGATCGACCAAATAGTTTATAAGTTATTCAATTTGTTTATCCCAGAGAGCAATTGTTTATACAACAACTGTTCTGCCCTACAGTGACTCTGTGAGATATTTAGCAGATTGCAGTCGATTATTTGAGACTTTGATTTTAAGACGTATTAAAATTTTTTAACATTTTATTGAAATTGTTATTAAAAAAACTGTTTGAAAAAGACCTGACTTTTTAGCTTATAAACAATTAGAATAACTTAGATATTTTTTATGTTCCGTGCTTGCATGTAGGCTCAATGAAAAGCTGATGAAAAAATGCATATAAAAAAGAAAAAATAATTTTTTATGACAAACAGAAATCAAGTTAGCATTTATTTTTTAATAAATCATATTTCCGTTGTTCATAAAAACTAAGAGCTGAAAATTGAACAGATTGTATATGAGAATCTACATTTTATGATCCAGTTTATGAACTGCCTATGCAGTGAAATAATAAAAAGTTGTGACCCTTTAAAATGATGGAAAATCATGGAAAAATTAATTGATTACATTTTTTTTAATTATTGAATTTTACAATTATTTCGTAAGAATTCTGTAAATTTTATTAAATAAAGTATATTCTTAAGATAAATATATAATAAAAAATACACATTAAAAAAGAAAAAAATAGTTTTATATGACCAGTAGAAATCAAGTTAACATTTGTTTTTTAATAAATCATATTTCAATTGTTTACAAATATTAATAGGTGAAAATTGAAAAGATTTTATATAAGAATCTACATTTTATAATCCAATTTATGGATTGTATATGCAGTGAAATAATAAAAAGTAAGGACCCTTTAAAATAATGGAAAATCCCTGAAAAGTAAATTGATTACATTTATTATAAAAGTTATTGAATTTTACAATTATTATTATTTTGTAAGTCGCTTACACACGTAAAAACATGTGTAGTTCATATGCTGTCAAAGTCAAAGGTGACTTGACAATTTATTTTCGGTATAGTGTGGACTAACTGGACTAATCAATAATTGTGTTCGCATATGGAAACCGTGAAATAAAGTTAACGCTGTGGCATTTTTTTTTAGTGCCTTTTTTACATTTTGTCACTCTAACTATAAACAGTCGTTTTAAGTGCAATAAACCGGTGTAATTAGGAACTTTAAAAATGGGGCGTAGAAAAAGCTCTTTTTGAGTAGCGGTTTTAAAAAAATGGATTTTACTCACTGTTTTCTTGGTGCGGAAAATGTGATTTTCCGCATGCTAGTAGAAAAAATATTTTTTTTTACTTCTAACAAATTGATTTGATAAACAAGCTCTCCCTCTTTCGATAGGTACCCGCAGAATCATCCTAAGTAAATTGGTTTATGTAGAATAATGTTATAAATATTTAGCCTCTAGGATAAACTGTTACAATTTTACAAAAACTATTGCATGAATTAATCTAAAAACTTTTTTGCAAATTATTTACTATATTACCCTACTTTTTATGCAATTGCAAAGCATAGGGTGATTTTGGGACAATTTATTGTATATTTTATAAAATTCATTTTTTATTGTTAAAACTACTGTCCCCAAGAGGGTCCTGTTTTTACTCATTTTCCTGAACGATGCCTCTCAAACGGCATGCTGCAGAACCAAACGCCGCTAAAACGGGTCGGTGGAATCGAGAACCGCCGAAACGGGGACTGCTGAAATGGGTACCGCTGAACCGGGGACTGCTGAAAAGGGTCGGTGGAATCGAGAACCGCTGAAACGGGGACTGTTAAAATGGGGTCTTACCAAGTGAACATCTACAACTAACCCGTGAAACAGAATATAGGATTTTCATATCATCGACCACATCCACGGCGCCTTTTATTACATAATAAAATGATATTATTGTAGGTTTCAAGGGGAAAACTAAAATTAATTTTTATACACAGTTGGTAACGCCGGTGGTCGCTTGATGAGAGAATCTCTCACATGAAGCGCACTGACTCAACAATATGGTGATACTAAGTAAACTGAGTCACTATCTGAGCGGACGAGTATATTAGATTGTCGAGGGAGGATAGTTAGGAGACTAGAAGGAACAACAGCGCATAAAATTTCCCAGAAAAAAAGTTGTGCGCAATTTTCTGAAACCGTGAGAGAAAATCTCATATAGCGACCACTGGCGGGTTAAAAGTTTCTTGTTCGGTTGCTTTTTTGGAACTTGACTGAAAGCCAGGTCAATTAGATAAAATGTTTCGCGGTTCTGACATGGTGATCTATTTGAATTGTTTTTTCAGATGAAATCTAAAAAAGAATATAAATAACCTATAGTTGTACCCATTTTTAAAATCTAATATTGTCGAAATAAACTAAAAATGAACCGTTTTTGCATAACAATTAAAATATTTAAATTAAATCAAATAAAAATCGGTGAAGTAATCTTGAAAATGTCAAAAAATGACTGCAAGAAGGAAGAACCCCCAAATATTTACAAGAGGCTCTTGGTCTTTTCTGTTTACATTTAAAGAAAAAATACTGTGAGCATAAATTAAAATCACGTAATTAATAATTAAGTCCAATAAATGATATGTTTTTGTTTTTAGCAAAATGAAAGCAAACTATGCTATTGTCAGAAAAAAAAATGTTAGCGACCTTTCAGTAGACTATTGAATGATTTGAATTTTAAATAAATATCCTATTGTTTATGGCAAGGAGTGTAAAAAATGCTTGAAAAAAGAAAAAATACATCGATTTATTGCGAACTAGCCTTGTGTCGGTATATTTCTTAAACATAATCTACAAATTTAAATTCTTTGTTTGTACATTTTTAAAATAAAATAAAATATAATACATATGTACTTACGGTTTTACCACAACATGAGCAATAAACTTTATAGTCTAGTAAAATAAAATTACACTACATGTAAATCAAAATGTAAATTCGTACAGGTTGAAACAAATTTTATATCAAAGTTTAGGTGGGTGCAAAAAATATTTTCAAGAAAGTATCCAAATCATACAAGGGGATCATTGTTTAAATAATTAAAAAGGGGTCATTTTTGCAAAAAAAAAATACCATTTTAACTGCTGAGGTCATTCAATTACTAATGAAGGTCTATAGGATTGTTTTATGTAAAGCTGAAGGGTAAATCTTTCGTATAAAACTTACTAAATTAAATTTGACCCCCTATTTATTTAAATAATCATATGTAAATCTTTAAAAACAAATTTGCAAAAAATTATTTTTAGCGTTTTAAATAAGCACTATAAAATAACTTATTTTACGGCAGAAGTTGCAGTATGTTATTAGTATTAAACAAAAAAAAATTGGTCCAAAAATATTTAATATTTTTAAGATATTGAATTTGTTTACTAAATGTTACTCTATTTTCAATTGCAAAAACGCGGTTGTTGCCAAAGAAATATTCACCTGTATTAAATCTTATTATTTTTATTTTTATGTATATTTTCGACAAATGTATTGATAAATTCAAAAAACCATTAAACTTCCCCCTAAAATGGCATTTGAAAATTATTCAAATTTGTTAATAATTTGTTTTTTTAATAACGTCGCGGGAATTAAATATTTTGAAACGCCGTTTCGATAATTGGATTTCTGGGAATTTTTCACTAATTAACAAATTTTTTTGTCCTTTTTTCCTCTTCTTTTTTTTCTTGGAGTTACATTACTACGGACCCTTTTAGGGTTAAGTTTCATTAAGAATGTTAAATCTCTAAGTTGTAGATTCTAGACCTAAAAATATTAAGATTGATCTGAAATTACTTAAATAAAATGTGGCTACTTACTGAGTTACAGGGTGTTTTATTTAAAAATTAAAAAATTATTTTTACCAAGTACTTTCAAACTATTTGACGTATCCTTATCATACTTGACAGAAAGTGTGGGTACTATACAGTCTACTAAATTGTGATAAATAAAAGTTTCTAGTTACTACCAGAGGCGTACGACAGGGGATAGTTAATGGTTGATCCTTCCCAAATTCTACGCCACTGAGGGAATTACTATTTTAGCGAAATTTTTCGATTCTCCAATACTTTCTATGTAAATAATATACTCTTTAGTGGTAACGATTAAGTCATTAGTTTTCGAGATATTGGACGTTAAAAATGAAACGGCATAGTTATTTTGATTCATCCATTCATTCATTTTAAACTTCCAATATCTCTCAAACTGATGACTTTATCGATACCAATAAAGTTATTTACATACAAGGTATTACAGAATCGAAAAATTTCGCTAAAATAGTAATTCACTCAGTGGCGTAGAATTTGGGAAGGGTCAATCATTCACTATCCCCTGTCGTACGCCTCTGGCACTAGCTAGAAACGTTTATTACTCACAATTTAGTGGGGTGTATAATAGCCACATTTTCTGCCAAGTATAATAAGGACACGTCAAATAGTTTTAACGTACTTGGTAACAATAATTTTTAAATTTTTAAATAAACCACCCTGTAACTCAGTAAGTAGCCACATTTTATTTAAGAGATTTTGGTTCAATCTTAAAATTTTTAGGTCTAGAATCTACAACTCAGAGATTCGACATTCTTAATAAAATTTAACCCTAAAAGGGCCCGTAGTAATATAACTCCAAGAAAAAAAAAGAAGAAAAAACGACAAAAAAAAATTTGTTAATTAGTAAAAAATTCCCAGGAGCCCAATTATAGAAACGGTATTTCAAAATACTTAATCCCCGCGACGTTATTAAAAAAAAAACAAATTATAAACAAATTTGAATAATTTTCAAATGCCATTTTAGAGGGGAGTTTAATTGAAATTTGAATTTATCAATACATTTATCGAAAATATATATAAAAATAAAAATAATGAGATCGTAAGCAGGTGAATATTTCTTTGGAAACAACCGCGTTTTGGCAATTAAATATATAGTAACATTTAATAATTAAACTCAATATTTCAAAAAATATTAAATATTTTTTGACCAATTTTTTTTTGCTTAATACTGGTAACATAGCGCAACTTAGTCTGTAAAATAAGATATTTTGTAGCGCTTATTTAAAACGCTAAAAATAATTTTTGCAAAATTTGTTTTTAAAGTTTTATATACAATTATTTAAATAAATAGGGGGTCAAATTTAATTTAGTAAGTCTTATGTAAAAGACTTACTCTTCAACTTTGCAGAAAAAATCCCGCAGACCTTCATTAATAAGTTAGTTACCTCAGCACTTAAAAAAGTATTTTTTTTGCAAAAATGACCCTTTTTTAATTATTTAAACAATGATCCCGTTGTATGATTTGGATACTTTCTTGAAAATATCTTTTGTACTCACCTAAACTTTGATATAAAATTTGTTTTAACCTGTACGAATTTACATTTTGACTTTTTTTTTATTTTAATAGGCCATTATCCATATCCATAGCTTTGTAAGGTTTTATCCAAGTTGAAACATTGCTTATTTTCGGCATTTTCAAAGCACAATAATTATTCACAATTAGAAATACACGTTGTTTACGCCTCCAATTTTACAACAAAAGTGAAGCCAAGTGAAACTGACCGTCAAAATAAAAATTTTTACCTAAGGCCGATGCCACATTATGCGTTTTGAACGGATGCGGTGAAAACGCATCCGTTTCCAACGCAACCGGACCGACTTGTCACACTATGCGTTTAGTCTGGTGCAGGTAGTAAGCGCGTACCGATGACTCAAAACGCATCCGCTTCCAACGCAACCGGACCGATCTGTCACACTATGCGTTTTCACCGGATGCGTCGGAAACGCATCCGGTCAAAACGCATAATGTGGCATCGGCCTAATAGAGACATAAACTGGCAAATACAAACCCTTAATTCCAGGACAAAACGTGACAAAACTATAAGCCGCTGTCTTTTATTAGTTACTATACCAAGAATTTGAATATCAAGTGATTATAAAACAAAATTAAATATTGGCATTTTCATCTGTAAGTTTGAATAAAAAAATATACAGTGAGCACGTAAAAGTTGGAATAAATTCATTTCCTTGAGAATGGACAATTTTGGAAAAAAATCCTGAAACAGGTCAATTTTTATTTTTAAATTACGACTTTTTGGCATATATATTATACTAGTGACGTCACCCATCTGGGCGTTATGACGTCATCGATGATTTTTTTAAATTAGAATAGGGGTTGTGTGATAGCTCATTTGAAAGGTAATTAAATTCTCTATTCAGTAATATAAACATTAACATAAATATTTATACAAGGTGTACAAAAAAAACTTTTGAATTAAATTTGTTGACATAAGAAGAAGAATGTGTGTAATTTATTTAATTCAAAATACATTTTACTGCTAACAGAAAACAGGAAAAAAATGTTTATTCGGCAAATAAATATTGTTTTTTGCTTAAATTAAATATTAAACAGCCATCCACCAGTCCCGTGACAATTTGAACATTTAATTTAAGCGAAAAGCCATGATTATTTTTCAAATAAACATTTTTTTCTGTTTTCTGAAAGCAGTAAAATGTATTTCGAAATAAATAAATTACTTACATTCTTCTTTTTATGCCAACAAATTTAATCAAAAAAAATTTTTTTTGGACACCCTGTATAAATAATTATGTTAATGTTTATATTACTGAATAGAAAATTGAGTAACCTTTCAAATGAGCTAGCACACGACCCCCATTCTCTTTTAAAAAAATCATCGATGACGTCATCACGCCCAGACGTGTGACGTCACTAGTAAGATGTATATGCCAAAAAGTCGTAATTTAAAAATAAAAATTGACCTATTTCGGGATTTTTTTCCAAAATCGTCCATTCTCGAGAAAATGAATTTATTCCAACCTTTACGTGCTCACTGTATAGTTAACACCAAATTTTAAATTATATGCACTTTATGCTTACTTTTATAAAAATATGCAAAATTTGACATTTTTGCAAGTCTACTAATAATAAAACCCCGAAAACTTTTGTTTTGAATATTTCCACAAAATTTATTAAAAATGAATGTCACTGCACCTACTTCGGCAGAGTGCCTTTCTCAAGTGATGGCGTTTACAATAAAAATAGGGGTCTACACTTTAAAGTCTCTAACTGAATAGCTGTTTGTATCAAGATGTTCATTTAGAATTTTATCTGTATTTTTTAACTTAATTTCCACACATTGTAAGAAATATAGCTTAAGGTGGAATCTGGAAGGTGAAATTCGTACGTAGATTCTGTTTTTCTATTAACCCTACGTTAGTCGCGCGGTTATTCCTGACGGGCTTAGTCGCGCGGTCTACTATTTTAGACCAATAGTTTTTTGTCGTATAATACCGGATTTTGACAAAATTAACAAAGTAATGGTTAATAGCATGTTTATTTATATCTATACTTTAAAATTAGAGATGTATTGTTCCTTGGCTTTCGTCATTTTGGCAGTGGCAAAATTAAAAACGAGGTCATGATTTTTTGGGTCTTTAATCGCAATTAAATGAAAATGGTCACAAAAATAAGCTCAATTTAGTAAAAAACACAAATATTTTTTATCTTTGAACTTATAAAATGACCAATAGTGATAAATAAAGAATATAACAAAAAAGTAAACAAATAACAAAACTATCAAATTGTAAAATTGGCACAAATTTAGTCCGTCAAACATTCAGTGCAAATATCCCTGAGATGATCATTGCATCAAAATTTGTCACATCTTTGACATGACGTTCTTGTTGACTTATTGCAAATTCTTGTACAACCACAAACTCGTCCCACGTAATTTGTTTTAATATTAGGGGGAGGGGTACGACTACTTGAACTCCGAGCAGTACGCGAGCTCGTCGTCTAAGTTCTCTTAGCAGGGAAGGTATTGGGATTTGAATAGTTCCCATGCTAAGTTTTCAATGAAGTCGCTTCTTGAAACTTTTTCATTTATGGTATTACCAGAAAACGGCAGTTCTCGCCAGTGGCGCACACCTACACCCCCTACACGCGACACTATATATACACGAAATTTTCGATTTTCTAAATCTGACTGAATTGAAAATTGGGCCAACTCTCATCTTAAAGTTCAGGAGAAGACTCACCCATTCATATGTCAACCATCCATTTTGGTCCAAGGGTGTGGATTTTACGGCCCTTCCTATTTAGGGTCTGTTTTTCGTTCTCGTCCCCAAAACTCCCAAAAACTTCAAAAATTTAACTCCGACCTTTGCCGCTTCTAATGGTACTGATCAACGCATGTGATTTTGAAAATCGGTTATACCGTTCAAAAGTTACCGAGTTCAGAAATACGAGTCAATTTTTATTTAAAAAAGGGAAAATGTTTGTGGATATGTATGTATGTATGTATGTATGTATGTATGTATGTATGTATGTATGTATGTATGTATGTATGTATGTATGTATGTATGTATGTATGTATGTATGTATGTATGTATGTATGTATGTATGTATGTATGTATGTATGTATGTATGTATGTATGTATGTATGTATGTATGTATGTATGTATGTATGTATGTATGTATGTATGTATGTATGTATGTATGTATGTATGTATTGGTGTGATCTTGATTATTGATATGAGATAATATTCTTATTTGTCATTTAATTTAATCAATGCATTAATAATAATTTAATTAATTAACCAGATCACATATCAATATGTTTTCAATCTCAAGGCGAATTATAAAATTAATTACTTACTTACGTGGTTTCTCAGTATTTCTCAATGGTTCCTAATCGGGATAGGAAAGAAAAGAGTAAAATAATACACACATATGGGTTACAATTATAATCAAAATATTGTTTATTTTATTTAAATGGCAATCACTGCTTAATATGTGCTAGATCTTATTATTCTTAAACATAACATTTACAAATGGGAATCTTATTTCCTTTTGGTTTCCAATTGAAAGTTTTTATTAACATTTAACTATTAGGATTTATTAGCAACAATTCTATTTAAGTTTGATGAAGCTTTTCTGATATTATTGACTATGTTCTTCAATTTATAATGTGGTATTTAATACGAAAAACCCATACATTCATGTCCAAACAAATGATACTGACCTTTTTCTGGTGAACTGAGAATGTCTTCACACAAAACCCGTTTCCTGCTATCCTTGGCTGCGATCAAAACCTCGTCCTGGCTTTCAGTAATGTTCTCCTTTGAAGATTAGCTCGTATAGCTCTCGTTCCTGCTTCTGTCGTGATGCTGTGTTCTACCTTTTTCGAAACTGCAATCAGCTACCGGGACACTCTTGGCTCAAGGAGGTTCTTTACTCTCAACCTGGCCTACCTCTCGTTCCACGATAGATCTCCACACTCACGGAACTCCACCGGCTTTCTCACTCTCCGTACACTACCGTCTACTACTGGACTTCACTTCTCGACAGCTCAAAACATTCTGATCTATCTTCATCATTCATTCCCCTACTTTCTAAATATCCCTTCCAGATTCACAAATCAACCTTCCACCACCAACTCTCATTCGCAGTCTTCCTCAAAACCAATTTTTAATCTTTCTAAATATGCTTAATGGATTTCCAAAAAAAATAGTTAATTCCCATTCTAAAATTACTTTCTACTATTTACAAAATTTAATGACCTATTATCTACTTCAACTGAGTCTTATTTAGCATAGGCTAATGATCGAACCTTCCGCGAACAACGATAATGACCTATTATCGATTTCACTTGAGTTTTATTTAGCATAGGCTAATGATCGAACCTTCCGCGAACAACGATAATGGTACGCGCCATTCACTTTGTTTATTCTAAGCGCATTGTCCCGAGTTTCGTTTAATCACTTCTTAAAATTAAATATAACAATTTGTTGTATACAGGTTGTTCTAAATTTATATGCCCGTGGTTGAGAAAATTGAAAATATTTTATATTAAATTGAATTCTGTTTATAATTATCAAAATTTAATTTTCATATCAAATAGAAATATAACAAATCCCCGCCTTGTATTCGATAAAATTTATCTGCATTTTTAAATAAATTTTCTCGAGGTAAAACCAACTCCCTGTATATTTCCTTACTTTAATCTAAGTCTTATACCCCTTCTTCTTGTATTACTCTAATTAGTCCCACCTGTAGAGTAATTGTTTCCTTATTTTCAGTGTCCTCATCCTGTGTTAGAGTGTCGGCTATTATGTTGTCTTTCCCTTTTTCCCATTTCAATCTTCTGTCTTTTTCCTCAGATTTTTCACATACTTTTACCGTGCATTCTGCATCCTCGTTTTCATATGCCTCCTCTTCAAATGCCACTGTTTCGATCATATCTTTTTCGCTTTCATTTGTTAGCTTTATTTCTTCTTCTCCTGAGCTCATCTCTTCTTTTGAGGAATCCCAGTTTTCTTTTGCTTTTGATACTCTCAATTTTTCTTCTTCTGGGCTCAACTCTTCTTTTGAGGAGCCACAGGTTTCATTTTCTTTTGTTTTTCTGACTTTTTCTCCCTTTTCTTCTTTGTCCTTGCTTCGTTGCCAAATTCATTTCCACTGTTTGTTCTTTACCTGATTCGTCCGTATTTTGTTTCTCCTGTTCCTTGTCCTGTTATTCTTCTTTTTCTTCTGTTAGATTCATCGTATTATTTTTAAACTCTATCACTACATGTTTTTCTGCCAATTCGTCAACTCCTACTATCATGTCATGTGACATGTTTGGCATTATTACACATTGTAGTGCATACATCTTCTTACCCAGTCGTACCATTACTCGTATGCCTTCATTTATAGTTGCCAATGTCCGTTTGTTTGAGCCCACTAAATTTACCCTAGGTATTTTGTAAATTAAATTTGTTAAGTTAACTTCTTCTTTTAGGCTATTTATGAACGGCACTGGGTGTAATCTTCTTACATCCCCGCCAAACCTTATCTTCACGTCATCTGTGCTATGTATAACCATTTCTCTTCTTTCTCCTACATTTTGTTGCGTCCGGTTTTCGGTGACTTGTTTTTCTATTTCTGTGATTCTTTTTTCCACTTCTTCTCTGTCTACTTGAATAGCATTTTTCAACTTATTTTTCAAATTTTCTATTTCCTTTTTCTGGCAATTCGTTATTTCCTTTATTTTGCTTTTGATTTCTTTTTGATTGTCATCCAGTTTTTGTTGTATTTCATCCATTTTCTGTTCCATTCTTTGTGAATGGAGTTGCATCATTTGTAATAATTTATCTATTCCTGATAATTCTTGCTGTTCTGATGCCATGATTGTCGTGTCTAAAATATCTTCTTGGTCTGAATTATTCTCTTGATTTGAATGTTCTTTTTGTTTTTTGTTGTCTTTGCTTTGGCTTCTTGTCACAGACATTTGTTTTCAAGAAGTACTGTCCCCGCCAAATATGAAATTTTACTAGTATGTTACCAAGACGACTTTTTCTCACCCAAATATTATAAATTGTCAATAAATATATCAAATGTAAATATCGTAAAAATAAAATATTAAATCAGTTATGTAAAATTTGTACCTAAAGAGATCTAAAATTTTATGTTATCAAATGTAAGTATCTCACTTTTTACCACAGGCATATAAATTTTCAAATACCGGCTTTACTCTTTCTATCCTTCAAATTTGCCACTAGAAATACTTTACAATGCTTTCCACGTTGGACGACAGTTGATGTGATCTTGATTATTGATATGAGATAATATTCTTATTTGTCATTTAATTTAATCAATGCATTAATAATAATTTAATTAATTAACCAGATCACATATCAATATGTTTTCAATCTCAGGGCGAATTATAAAATTAATTACTTACTTACGTGGTTTCTCAGTATTTCTCAATGGTTCCTATTTGGGATAGGAAAGAAAAGAGTAAAATAATACACACATATGGGTTACAATTATAATCAAAATATTGTTTATTTTATTTAAATGGCAATCACTGCTTAATATGTGCTAGATCTTATTATTCTTACACATAACATTTACAAATGGGAATCTTATTTCCTTTTGGTTTCCAATTGAAAGTTTTTATTAACATTTAACTATTAGGATTTATTAGCAACAATTCTATTTAAGTTTGATGAAGCTTTTCTGATATTATTGATTATGTTCTTCAATTTATAATGTGGTATTTAATACGAAAAACCCATACATTCATGTCCAAACAAATGAGACTGACCTTTTTCTGGTGAACTGAGAATGTCTTCACACAAAACCCGTTTCCTGCTATCCTTGGCTGCGATCAAAACCTCCTCCTGGCTTTCAGTAATGTTCTCCTTTGAAGATTAGCTCGTATAGCTCTCGTTCCTGCTTCTGTCGTGATGCTGTGTTCTACCTTTTTCGAAACTGCAATCAGCTACCGGGACACTCTTGGCTCAAGGAGGTTCTTTACTCTCAACCTGGCCTACCTCTCGTTCCACGATAGATCTCCACACTCACGGAACTCCACCGGCTTTCTCACTCTCCGTACACTACCGTCTACTACTGGACTTCACTTCTCGACAGCTCAAAACATTCTGATCTATCTTTATCATTCATTCCCCTACTTTCTAAATATCCCTTCCAGATTCACAAATCAACCTTCCACCACCAACTCTCATTCGCAGTCTTCCTCAAAACCAATTTTTAATCTTTCTAAATATGCTTAATGGATTTCCAAAAAAAATAGTTAATTCCCATTCTAAAATTACTTTCTACTATTTACAAAATTTAATGACCTATTATCTACTTCAACTGAGTCTTATTTAGCATAGGCTAATGATCGAACCTTCCGCGAACAACGATAATGACCTATTATCGATTTCACTTGAGTTTTATTTAGCATAGGCTAATGATCGAACCTTCCGCGAACAACGATAATGGTACGCGCCATTCACTTTGTTTATTCTAAGCGCATTGTCCCGAGTTTCGTTTAATCACTTCTTAAAATTAAATATAACAATTTGTTGTATACAGGTTGTTCTAAATTTATATGCCCGTGGTTGAGAAAATTGAAAATATTTTATATTAAATTGAATTCTGTTTATAATTATCAAAATTTAATTTTCATATCAAATAGAAATATAACAGTATGTATGTATGTATGTATGTATGTATGTATGTATGTATGTATGTATGTATGTATGTATGTATGTATGTATGTATGTATGTATGTATGTATGTATGTATGTATGTATGTATGTATGTATGTACGTATGTATGTATATATGTATGTATGTGTGTGAAAAAGTTAAACCGATGTAAATTATTTTTTCTGTGTTTGAAGAGGGGGTGAGGGCCAATTCAAAACCGGTGTAGTTTGTGAGTTTTGACTACCTATAAGCCAGCTATAGGACTTGGTAAGGAAAAGAACGGCAAATTTTTTGGCGGTATATATCTTCGGTTCAAGAAGAGACAAGAGAACAGTAAATGCACCAAATCAATAGCGTTGAGTTAAGCTTTCAAATGGTGTCTAAGCTGTTAGGATCAGACATACGCATGGCTCAGTATAGCCGGAAAACTGAAAAACTAAACTTTGAGGATTTTGGTTTTTCGACAATTACTCAAAATTTCAACCTACGAATTACGCCAATAACTGAGCGTTTGTAGAAGGACTCTAGACGAATCTAACGGTGTATACCTTATATCCGGGAAAATTCGAATTTTTAAGCTATAGGCTTCATAAGTATGATCAAATCTATTTCTTATAGAAAAAACGGTTTTTCAAGCTCAATAATTCCTGTAATAGCTTCAGTCATCATACTTGACCTTAGATGCATAATATACTACCTGCCAATACGTTTCAACTCATGTTTAGTGAACAAAATCGGTTAAGCCGTTTAGAAGTTATTAAGCTACAAATGTATAATCCAATTAACGATTATTACCTAAATGGTTTATGTAGTTGTAGTGGTTACGACGATAATTTGATCTGGCAACGGGCAATCCGAGTTCATTTACCGGCCATCCCAATATTTTTTCAATCTATTTCGAATATAAAAAAAATAGTGTACATTCGATGAACACTGGATCATTTGGGAGATAATGCGACAAAGGCGACCATTGATAAAGCTTAACGTGTAATCGAGAAACATTGCATTCAACTTTATATATTTAATTTATAAATAACTTTGGAAAACTCCTGATACAAGAATAAAAAACCGTTTAACGCCGTAAAAATGAGTGGCGCATAAAATATTCCAGCTACAAAAGATCTGATATGAATATTACGTGGCGCGGAAATGTATTTTCGTATTGATGCAAAACAAAATTCTAGTTTAATTTTAAAATATTTTTTCATAATATTCGGTTGTCGAATGTTGTCGTTGATATAAGCAAGTTCCTGTTTCAATTTGGGATTTTTAAATATTTTTTTTTTGCTTCTCGAATGGCTTCGGAAATATCATCAAATTCTGACATAACTAATTCTATTTCATTGCAGTGTTCAAAGTAAAAAAAAACTTGCTTCGAGCCAGGTTCCCCACCTTGTAATTACTAGTTTAGGTGGCAAAGGGACACCGGGAAGTCTTTCTTTATATATTTGCACCCTCAACGGAGCCTTTACAAAAACTTTTTTCATAAAATTTATAAAATTATTTACCAACGGAAAGAGATTTCTAATTTCTTCAGCAATTCTATTTACCCCGTGGGCTACACAAGTGCAATGAATTAAATTAGGATAAAAAATCTTTAAACTTACAGCAGCTTTTAACATATATGCCGCAGCACCTGAAAGCATTAAAACTATTTTATTCACTGGTATAGGGTTGGGTAAAAAGAGGTTTGTTAAACTATCTTGTATAAATCGACTTATTGTTAAATTGTTTGTTTTTTCCAATTCTTTAACGGCAACTAAATAAGGTTTTCTAGCAAAGTTTTCGTTCAAAATTCCAATCATTAAATTAGCTATATACCTGCCGCATACATCTGTCGTTTCATCCACGATAATATACAAAAAATTGCCCTCTAATTCCCGCTTCATTTTTGAAATATATTCCACATAACATTTTTCCACAGTATGTTTTCTCAATGTACTCTCGTTCGGTAAGGATTTATTAAGATATTTTTCGAAAAAGCATTTAAAACTAGGGTTATTAACTTTATATAGAGGAATCTTGGATGCAATCATCATCTGGCATAAATCAAATTTAAATGCGTCTTCCTCCTTTTTTTTGAACTGCTTAAACTATCCCGCAGAGATATTTGGGCTAACTTAGAGGAATTTAATTTTTCCAAATTAGGTTTATGAAGTGGGGTTTCGCAATGCTTGTCAATAAAGTACTTTTTTCTACTTGAAATCTGAGAATTAAAAAAAAATAATTAGAATTCTAAAACCGCTTTAGAATTTAGTTAGGTTGTGGGACGAGAAAAAAAGAGAAAAAATAAAACTTACCGATTTGCCGCATGGTTTACAAAATGATCCATCTCCTTCTAGAGAAAGTTCCGAATAAGGTGCGATCCATAGCCTTAATTTAGATGACATCTTTTCACACAAATGTCTAAAACGTTTTAAAACGTGTTCTTTGCTTTTCGGTATACGCAACAAAACTAAACTAGGATATAGCAATTTGTGACTAAACTCTGATACAGTAACCGACTGTACAACTGATAATAAACTAATAAAGCATAGGGATTTCCAAATAGTTAACCCTCAAGTCTCGATCAGGTACATTTTCCTAGAAATCTGTTATATAAACAAACCATTGATATTTTATTATTGACCCAAAATTTTATTATAGAATGGTTTAGTAATAGAATAATATCATGGGTAGTACCATGAAATTTTAAAAAAGGTACAAATAGGCGGAATTTACGAAAAAAGGCAAAAAATGCAAAAAACAATTATAATAGGCAAAATAGGCAAAAAAAGGCATTTTGTCTATAATCCGAGCTTTAACAATTACATACGTTTTATTTAGGCCGTTTAACGCACGTTAGACTGTGTACTACCTCAAATAAAATGTATGTAGTTGAAATAGCGCGTTATCAAAATGCGCGTTATGCGTTTTTCATATAAACGTGGCCTTACTAGCAACAGATTTTTGAATTATTTATTGCATTTTACGATAAGTTTCACATTTTTTTTTTTGATAAATTCAGATCACTATTCATTAGTGTTTTCAAATCATGTTAGTATTACTCTGGAAAATAATGCAAAATATGGTCGCAGTATTATATGCAATATTACAATTCATTTGAATTGGTTCCCCCCTCCATGGTAGATGGTGTTTGATACCATTCGATAGATTTTTCAAAAATATTGAACACGTATTTTTCAGTTTTTCGATTTGACGTTCACTTCGCGAAATATTACGCCTCACTCAAATCGTTAGATTTTTTATATATAGGTATGTTACGGTAAATGTGATTAAATGGGAATTATTAATAATTACCGGTTACTATTAATACAACCCGAGTAGCTAGGTAAAAGTAATAAATATACCAGAAATAATCACATTGACCCGTTATTATTAATAGATCCCGTATTCAAACGGTAAACGCGATAAGTGATAAATGTTGAATACCAATAAGTTCTTAGAAGCTTGCGGGGTGGAGGGTTTACTTATTATTGGTGTTACAAAATCTCGTGAACCTAATTCATTCATTTGGTGACGTAAATATACGAACGAAACGATTGAATCCGACATTACTGAAAATATCAGGGTGCAGATGGGACCCTGTCGCGCAATTCGCAGCCAATAAAATAGTCGTATGTTTTTGGCTTCATTTTATTTCGGTTATACATACGCATTTTCAAGGTTCACGAGGTTTTGTACCAACTCTACATGTCTATACTAAATTTACAATCAAGATGCAGTAGAAATAAACAAACCAAGACACGTTAAATGCTACTAGGAGTACTCCTGAATCATAATTTACAATATACCCATATACATTGTAAATCCTAAATCATGATTTCCAAAGTTTATGCATTGTAAATTATGATTCGGGAGTGCTCCTAGTAGTATTTAACATGTCTTGGTTTGTAAATTTCTACTGCATCTTGATTGCATATTTAGTATAGTTAGGTTTTTTGATTGATAAGTTCTGTTTAACTGTCTAAATGTATTGCCAAAATACGAGTTTGTTAATACATATTTATTACATGTCTAGTTAGGATTTTTGATTTGTAATTATGTTTAAGGGCATAGGCGCAAAATGTCGTCTGACAAAATGTTCAATGTGCTTTAAATGTATTTATTTTTTTCGAATCCTAAGAAAACTAATAAATATTTTTGAAAAATTTAAAGGCAGAATGAAACACTTCATGATTACCGAGGGCCGAAAGTCCCTGAAAACTTCTATAATGTTTATTTTAATGAGTTACAGTTATTTTTAATTGCAAATATTTCATTCAAAAGAAATTTTTTATTCTGATGGACTTGAGGCCCTCGGCAATAACGTAATCTTTCATTCTGCGTTTAAATTTTTTAAAAATACTTATTACTTTTCTCATGATCCCAAAAAAATGAATACATTTAAAACACATTGAAAATTTTAACACTATTTAACAGGCTACATTTTGCGCCTTTCCCCTTAAGTGTTTAACTGTTTTTACTTATTAAATGTCTAGTTAGGTTTTTTTATTGATAAATGTTGTTTAAGTGTTTTAACTTTGTTACCAAATACAAGTCTAGTTAAATAGATTTTTTTGGTTGATAAATGTTGTTTAAGTGTTTTAATTTTGTTACCAAATACAAGTCTATTATTACTTGTTTGTTACCAAATATAAGTCTAGTTAGGTTTTTTGATTGATAAATTATGTTTAGGCGTTTAACTTTATAACCAAATTCGAGTCTGTTTTTACTTATTACATGTCTAGTTAGGCCTTTGATTAATAAGTTCTGTTTAAGTGTTTAACTTTATTACCAAGTTTCATAAATAAACAGTAGCGAAGCCCAAAATGCGTTTTTGTTACATTTACCAGAGCTGTTAGGACAGTATTAATAATAGCCGGTTAATCTAACTATAAAGGCATTATTAATCACATTGACCAACTGCTAAGGTTATTATTAATACAGACCGGTTATTATTAATACAGACCAGACTTATCACATTGACCGTAACATATACACTCTTTTGCATGTACTTAACTTACCTTATCTTAATCTGATAATTTCGAAATTTTTTAAGAATAGATTTTTTTTCGAACCCCTTTAACGAACTCCCCTGTATTAAGAGTACCTGTATGGTAGGGGTACATTCACAGGGTACAAGATTTCTCCCATGTGATTTTCTGACGCGCTCGAGTAACTTTAAAAATCACCGCTTGGGCTTCCCTGCCATAGGCAGATACATGGGACAATTTCAGGAGAAGAATGTTGTCAACTAAGCCCCTTTCGTTGACGATAATTTCTTATTTGGGCAGAATAATGCGCATCCACATACTGCACGAATCGTCATGGACTAGGTTGGACAGGGTTGGAATTTCCGTTTTGGATTGACCCGCTTGTAGTCCTGACATGAAATCCGTAAGAACATTTATGGGACATTTTAGGGAAAAAGATTAAAAAGAGGATACCCGTACCAGAAATGATTTAAAAGCTGAATGTAGAATGGGAACATATTATGGCGGGTATACGGGGAAAGGGATATAATATGTCGAAAAATGTCCAAAATGAGCTAAGTACACCGTACATTCCAAAAATTGATATTAAACCTAGAGGAAAGGAGATATAAGTTATTTTACACAAATTTACGTGAGATATGATATGTGTAAAATAATATAACTGACTAAAAATGAGATTTTTAAAGTAATACGGGCTTATGTATACTTATATGTCAAAATAAATGAAATATTCTGTGAATAGAGGTATATGTTCACATATTATGACCAAAGGCTTCCAATTTTTTTCTGAATTGTGTTTGGGTTAACCCTTAAACGCCCAACCTTTTTTAGGTTCCATGTACGCCCAAGGGTGGGTAAAAAATGTCCACTTCGAAAATAGCTAATATATTTATTGAGAGTTGTTGGAAATAGATTAAACTTAAGAATCTTATGCTTAATAAACACAGCATCTTCTAAAATATTAACATAAGGAATTTTAAAACCTTACAACAAAATTACAATGTACATCAAAACTAACATACCAGTAAAAACCAGTAATCCAAATTTGTCGATTTTCTCCACATTCTTCCTTTCAGTCTCCTCATTGGCGGATAATTATGTAGATTATGTAATTTTACGTCGATAATTATATGGATTATCTTCCTACCAACAAAAAATTATATAGAAACCTTTAGGAACAAGTTTTACCAAGGGTGTATTTTTTATGCCCCTCCATATTTAACTCAAGATGCTACTATTATTTTCAAAAATATCGGTAGAACCAAATTAACATTCGATAAAGGGCTGTCTTTTTAACAATAAATAATTATTTTAAAAATTTTAAACAAGTAATAAATATGTTACAAGGGAATACGCAATAGGTGGACATTTTTTACCCACCCTTGGGCGTTTAAGGGTTAATAGATATAAGTCAACATAAATATCACATAATTTTGAACAATAAATTAATGACAACAGCTAATGACAGGATAATTAACAGTAATAAATTTCTAGTAATGATTAAATATGTTTTGTTTGTACCTAGGCTTTAATAAAAAATGTGTATGAAAAGAGGCATAATAATATGTTCTATTTTTTTAAAAAATATTAAATGTGTAAATAATAATAAAATGTGTTCTTGCGTCAGAATTAAGTCATACACAGAAGCTTATACACATTTTATTGAAAAGTAAAATAGTATTGCATTTACGTCACATAAATCACAAAAACCCATTTTCCCAAATTTATACTTTTTTGACATAATATCCCTTTACCCATACACCCGTCATACATCTCAAGAACAAAATCAGCAACCTATTGCAAGTATGCCTAGGCAAATGGATGCAATAATCAATACTAAACCTAAAGAAGAGCCAACTTTGAGCAACTAAAATTTTATTTTTTCTTTAGTCAATTTTTGGATCAATGCTATTTTTTGCATTACATAATATTATTTTATTTTGGGTTATTTATTTTTCCTATTATTACTTTTTTAATAGTTTACATAAACGATTTTTATTATTAATATTTGCTTCCTCTCCATTTAAACTACGTAACACACACCTACATAGTTTAAGACAACGTACAAAATGTAAGTCTCCAAATATTTTGTGTTGAAAATAAGGTGGTATTCTGTCTCCACAATGTCTGTCTCTAACACTATTTCGTTTATATCCAAATCAATATTTTCATTAACTCTTGATGCTCCATTCCTACAACTATTAAAATGAACATAAATGTTTTACTGTTAGGCATCTAAGTAATTATACATAGATATTTGAAACAATTAATATATCTTAATAACGAAATAAAACATTAAATTAAATAAAAACAAGATAATTTTTTGTATTTTGCCCAATTTATTTTAACATGTTCCTTGTATTGGAACAGTAAATCAGATATATCTATTACATAATGGTCATGTAGAAAGAACTTCCATTGAAGTTTCTCTTTAGCCAATCATTCAATAATGTCAAAACATAAATTCAAAAGGATATAAAGATCACTTTATGTGCTACTTTAGTTTACGCACTTTTAAGGCGCATTTAAATCAAAGCGAACACGAACGAACGAACGAAGGAACGAATTCGTAGGTGTTCGCTTGGTCATTCGTTCTCTACAAAGTAGGACCATTTACATTGAAGCGAACGTTCGCATTCGTTGATGTTCGGAAGTGCATATTGCCCGCAGATGTTTTTAAGATGGGCCAGGCCAGTGCCAGTCACACATTGTGTTTAAGTTTATTTTCGTGTTTCTTGCTGGGTAAATTTTAATACAATAATAGCTTACAAAAATAGCAGGTAGCAGGTATTATACGCTGTTTGAGGGAGCTTAGAAAATAACATAATAAAGAACCAGCTTCCTTAAAATTCTTCCTCGACAAAGTTACTTACTCTTGATATTATGACCATATTATGTTCAAATAATAAATTGTAAAATTAGTGTATCAAAATAAATTTGCTTTTAATTAATTTTAGCAATTAATTTGATTTGGTTACCTCATTAGTGTTTCTGGGTTGAAATTTATCCAATAAAAACATTAGGCTTTTAAAAGCAAACCACTTCGAACCCTCTTTTTGTCTTTCTCGTCTAAATGATGCCAGAAGCTAATTCATTTTTTTAGTTCAGAGACATCACAACCCATTCCTATAGAAATGTTAAAACAAGCATCAGTTTTTCTGTTTATTATTTTATATAGCTTCGATTTTGGGTTTCATAGGCATATTCCATATTGCAAAATTATGTTTTCACGACTACACAATAAATAACCCTCTCAAACTAATGTTTGTAAATAAATTAAATCAGTACTTCTAAACGAATTCGTTCGCTACCGTCTATCCACTGTCCACATTGAACAACGATTTCCTTTGATGATTCGCTCACTTACCGACATCGGTTGGAACATGTGCGAATGCGAACGAATTCGTTCGGTCGTGCTCGATTCGCTGTACAAATACAATAAAGTTAACGAACTAATTCGTTCGTTCGTTCGTGTTCGCTTTGATTTAAATGCGCCTTTAGGTTTCTTCCTACAATTTTATTGAATACGTATTAAGGGAAATCATTATTTTTGAGGTTGTCGAGTACCTAAATTGAAGTTTGAACATTGTACTCTGTATTTATCAAGATACTATGCAGTCTGTGTAAATATAGTTGAGGCTGGCGTTTTATTATCCTCTTATCAGAGCTTTTTTATTTCCTTGTCCGGGCAATTTAAGGCACATTGGAGAAAAGATTAATTAATAAATATCTTAATTAAGCCAGGGAGAAAAATTAATTTAATTAAAGTTGAAATAACACACACATAATCCAACGAAAACTTAGTAGAAGACCTGTGGCATGCCATAATAACAATATGGATGAGTATTAGAGTATTCGCAATCTGATATAGACCACTAAATTCGACCAATGCCCTATTGGGACCGTGCAAGTTCGGCAAAGCGACACCTGGTTTCATAGCTCAGCAACATTATTCGCACTTTTAATTATATTGGCCAATTATATTAGTCCAGGGCCCGGATTACGTACACTCGATACGCATCGTATCCGCCATGTTTTCCCATAGCGCCTTACGGGAAAACATGGCGGATACGATGCGTATCGAGTGTACGTAATCCCTATGCTGGTTACTGGATAATTGTCAAGGCCATAGTCCAAAAAAATAATAAGAAGAAAAAATAAGATTCAGGTTATGTTATTAAAACGTAAACAATTGTATGTAGTAAATAAAATTAGTTATTAAAATGCAGTACTGCAAGCAAAATACAATTAATTAAATTTACCTTTATGGGCCATTCCACGAACATACGCCTGTTTTGAATTATTTCGACAACGAATATTTTACTGTGCAACATAAGACGTACGAAAGTAAATGGCGCTAATAATTATTCCAATAAACAGCAATGTAATTTGCAGTTTACTTTCGTTCTTCTTATTTTGCACAGTAAAATATTCGTTGTCGAACTAATCCAAAACAGGCGTATGCTCGTGGAATAGGGTATATATAATAATTGCATATCATATTAACATTGTGGAGCAATATATAATTTTTCTTCTTCAATGACAGTAGGTATGAAATATATGTCAATTTGACAATTTCAATTGACAATATGAATTATCTAAGAAAGTTTCAATATTTCTCCGCTATTCTCGCACGACCGTTTCTCGTATCCCCTCCAAATACTTACACACCGCGAATAATTTTAAAATTTTAAAAGTAAAAAATTTTAAAATAATATTTTAAATTTTAATATGGTCAACATTTGGTAGTTATTAGTTAAATAATGATTGTTTTATGTTTAAGGATATAATATCATAATATTTTAACCCTTAAAACCACCCTTGTTGGACCTATGTTTAAAAAAAATTATTCTAAAAGGATGATTTCGCTTGGCTTACACTGATTTGCATAATTGAGATTAGGATCATCTCACCCTGTACTTCATATTCTATAGCATGCTCAAGGACGTTGATTATTTTTAGGAGTGTAAACTACCCCTTATTGTCAAAAATTATACAAAAATATTGTAAACTTTAATATGGGTAAAATTTGGGTTTGATTCGATAAATATTGATTGTTTTATAGTTTAGGATATAACATCATAATATTTCAACCCTTAAAAAGCACCCTTAATAACATTGCAATTTTTAGATCTAATTAATTTAATATACAGATTTTTATACAGAAAAAAAACGTAGAATTTGGTACAAAAACATTTATTTAGAAAAAAATACGAATTTACAAATACAAATACAAATAGTTTTTTAGTAATCTTCATCAACATCGATGTCAGGTTCTGTATTATTATGTACATACATTTACAATGCTCTATTACACTCCCAAGCGGGATATTCGAATTTTTCAAAAAAAAATTCGTTTTATAAACATAGCTTCGTCATTATTGGTGATAAAAAATTTTTCATACATGATTTTGTAGGGTTTTTGAAGAGCTATAAGACTATGTAAATTAAATTCCGTAAGATCTCTTAGTTTTTAATTGCTATGTGTTTAAAGGGCTCAAGTAAGGGGGTGTTTGCTCGTAAATAGAGGTTTTAAACATCTATATTTCACTAAATGTTCACTGTAAAGAAAACCTATGCACAGGAAAATTTTATTTAAAGGCTACTATAAGTATACAATCTAGTATTATATCAAGTTTTTCATATCTCCAGTATTTTCGAAGATATTTTGAAGAAAATGGTGAAAAATACGAAATTGCAAAATATTTATTTATCTCTAAACTCCAATTCTTTTAAAATTAGGCCTTTTAAATAGGTCAAACTTCTTGAGTGTATTGTAAATACATATTATTATATAAAAAGAATTACAGAAAGTTAAGATCAATTTTAATTAGGAGGGTAGTTAGGGAATTTTTTTCACTAATTTTTTCGTAGAGAAAAGTAGGTACCGAACTTATTTTGATCATAAGTCGCTCAATTTTTAAGTAAGAATCATTTTATTTATTTATTTTGAAAGGTCTAATTGTATACTTAATAAAAGATTCGATAAATTGTTCTCGTAAAATGCAAATCACCCCCAAGATTTTCGCGTACAGCGGCATGATATAGAAAATGATCCTTGGGCTTTTCCCCACCTTCTGTGAAAATTTCAAATAAATCCATGTTGGACGAAAAAACTGCGAGCCAAAATACTTCAGTTTCTGGCCTATAAGAATATTTATAATGTACACTTATTAGTCCAGGGCGCATCTGCTTTGAGATGGACGTTGAGAGGTGACTCACAGTTTTTTGCAGAAATAGCTTATATAATAAATGAGTTATCCTCCCACTAAAAAAAGGTCCGGAACATTGTTTAAATAATCAAGATGTCAAAAAATTAATGAAAAATCCGATTCTTTTCTTGTTTTTGATTAGAACTTTAAAAGTATTCATTTTCGAGAAAAGTTGCACTGACACAAAAGTTGCGCAATTAAATTTCCTACAGTATAGGGTTTTTTAAAAATTTTAAAAATTGAATTTTAAAAATAAGAAAACAAGTATTCGCATTTTACGTTTTTCAACTATTTATGCTACCCTTAGGACCTTCATATTTAACCCAGAAAAACTTAATGATATAGTAAAACCATACTGTAAATTTTGTTAAGATCGGTTCTTCAGATTTTGCAAAAGAAGTTTTGCAATCCAGCTTACGAAAAAAAATGCATTTTTTCAAAATGTTGCAGGACTGAAAATAAAGCAGACATATTTTTTTAGCATGTAGAAGAATAATGTACCTTTAATTTGCAATTTGCAAAATTAAAATCATTGACTACCACGGCGTCAGAAATTTTTTAAATAAACACTAATTTTAGGTGCTACATGCAGGACAGCGAATACGTTTGCTCTGATTGGGCATTCCAATGAGCTGTCAAATCTAACTAATTTGAATATTGTTTGTGAAATATTGTTTAAACAATTGCATATGTTTAAAAATAATAAACGTTTATTCTCTAAGTTAAAATATATGAACAAAGAAAGTTTTTGCTAAAAAAGTATTATTTCAAAGGACAAAGTATGTGTTTTTATTTTGAAATTAACTAATGTATTTATTTATATCGAAATGTACTAAAAATTAAAATTCATCAATCATTATCAAAGGTCATTGAAATGCCCAATTAGAGCAAACGTATCCGCTGTCCTGCGCGTAGCACCCATAATTAATGTTTATTTAAAAAAATTCCTGACGCCGTGGTAGATAACCGATTTTAATTTTGCAAATAGAAAATGAAAGGTACAGTATTCTTTTATACGTAAAAAATCAACTTGCTGTCTGCTTTATTTTCAGTCCTGCAACATTTTAATAAATGCATTTTTGCGAAAGCTGGGTTGCAAAATTTATTTTGCAAAATCTATTGAACCGATCATAATGAAATTTACACTATTGTTATATTATTTCTTATAGTTTTACTAGTAGTCCATTCTTTCATGGTTTTGCTCTAAATTTTAAAAAACCGCTTGGATTGACATGAAATTTGGCATACGTATAGCTTACATGTCAAAGAAAAAAAGTAATATTGTGCCGATGTGTGATTTTGCCCTGGGGGTGACTTTCACCCCCTTTTGGGGGTGAAAAAATATATGTCCAAAATAAGTCCGGAAATGGGTAAACTGACTAATTTTATGTGACTTTTGTTTTATAGAGCTTTTTCGCCAAGTCAACACTTTTCGAGATATTTGCGAGTGAATATGTTCATTTTTCAACAAAACAACCACATTTTTAGATGGTTTTTCGCAAATAACTCAAAAAGTAAGTATTTTGTCGAAAAAAACGTTCTTAGAAAAAATATAGCCCACAAAAAAGTAAAAAAAAATGGTGTACACGTTAGGTCTCTGGATCTCGTAGAACCAGAGTTATAGCCAATGAAAAATAGATTCATATTCACCAAATTTCAAATAGAATATTTCGACGTGAAATATCCAAAAAATCAAGCACTTTTTGGGGAAAACCCATTATAACTTCTTTAAAGTGTTTAAAAAAGCTTTATTTCTGTTTTTATAAAAAGTTTCTAGCATTAAATTTAAACAAGTTACGCTCAAAATAAAGTTGGTCCCTTTTGTTTTTGAAAAAAAAAAATCGGAAAAACCACCCCCTAATTAGCAACTTAAATGAAATTAATCGTTAGCGCTCCACAAATTATTTTACTTATGTTGTGTTTATCTGATCTGTAAGTTTTATCGATTTAAAGTGCTTATTTTTGAAAAAATTTGGTTTCAAAGTAAAATTTTTAAAAATTTAAATTTTAAAAAATATGCTTTTTTTCAAAATAACTTAAAAATTGTTAGAGATACCAAAAATCTCGAAAAACAAAAAAAGTCAGATTTGCTTTTCTGAATATCATGTATTTTTTTGTTTTTCTGTTGGACAAAAATTGATTAAGATTTGGTGTTTCTAAATTTGCATACATTCGTGATTAGTGACTCGTTCAACCCCTGTTAACTACAGCCCTTTCAATAATAAGGACTTTGAATCGATGAAACTTACAGATCATATATTATAAACAATATATACACGAGTCAAGAAACTTGTGAAGTCGTAACGATTAAGTTCATTTAAGATACTAATTAGGGGGTGATTTTCTCGATTTTTTTACGAAAACCAAAAGGGACTAACTTTATTTTGAGCGTAACTTGTTTAATTTTGATGCTAGATTTTTTTTATAAAACAAAAATGAAGCTTTTTTTAAACACTTTAAATAAGTTTTAATGAGTTTTCTCCGAAATATGCTTCATTTTTGGTTATTTCACGTTAAAGTATTCCATTTGGAGTTTGACGAATATGAACCTATTTTTCATTAGCTATAACTCTGCTTCTACTAGGTGTAGAGACGTGATATATACACCATTTTTTAAATGTTTTACAGGCTATATTTTTGCTAAGAATATTTTTTCGACAAAATACTTACTATTTGAGTTATTTCCGAAAAACCGTCTAAAAGCGTGGTTATTTTGTTGAAAAAATGAACATATTCACTGCCAAATAACTCGAAAAGTATTGACTTGGTGAAAAAACTCTATAGAACAAAAGTTACTTAAAATTAGCCAGTTTATCCATTTCCTGGCTTTCTTTGGACGAATATTTTTTCACCCCCAAGAGGGGGTGAAAACCACCCCCAAGAGGGGGTGAAAACCACCCCCAGGGCAAAAGCACATATCGGCACAGTATCACTTTTTTTCTTTGACTGGTTAGCTATGTGTATGCCAAATTTCATGTCAATCCAAGCGGTTCTTTAAAATTTAGAGGTTTTGCAATATTTTACCGTTAAAGAACGGACTATAGGTAAAATACGACGGTCCTAAGTGTAGCATAAATTGTTGAAAAACGTAAAGTGCGAATACTTGTTTTTTTTTGGTTTTTTCGCAATTATCGCTATTTTGCAAAAAGGGTGACGATATTAAAAATGTTTAACCAATCTCAGATTGTAAATTTACTTACGCAACTTTTATATTAGAACAACTTTTCTTGGAAATTAATACATTTAAAGTTATAATAAAAAAAAGAGAAAAAATCGATTTTTCCTTCATTTTTTGAATTGTAATTATTTAAACAATGCAGCTGTCCCAAGTAGAAACACTGTAAGCGCCAATTCGAAAATTGTTCACCAGAGCAAGAAACGTGAAGGGCTCTGCTTTTCAAATTTCTATTTTGTTTAAAATAAAAGTGAATACACATTAATATAGCATAAAATACTCTTGTTTTTTAGCAAATATTTTTATGTCTGTATTTTATGTCCTGACTAGGTTTTGAACACATACAGTGTTTTTAGTTGGGAAACCTAAAAATATAAAATAAAATATCCCAATTTGTAAAGTTATTAAGTACTACAAATTATACTTTATTCACATTAATTTAACAAATATAGGTATAAAATAATTGGTTTAAAAATATTTTAATGGTCATTGTCCTGTAATTGCTGCAATCCACGGTTATGGAGGAGATCGTCCACTGCTGCGACCGACAAATTGAGCCAAAAGGATCTTCTGTTCTCAGGCATCAAAGGAATAAGTTTCTGTATTATTTCATCTTTTTTGCTTTTACGAATACCTCGTACGTTGGTGTTCTGAGGAAAATTTGACACCACGAACCTGACTTGCAGGAATTCAAGCTCCTGATAGTTTTCATCTTCGAAGTTGGTTTTGAATTTAAGGGAGCTAGAGCCTCGTGAAAAGTTAGCTTCTACTATGGGATTTATTAAAAATGTTTTCAAAGGATCATTTTCATCTCCCTTTCGATGCTGCCCTTTCTTTTTTGGCCATTGGAATGAAGTTTGTACTTGAAGTACATTTAAATTTTTTCGTGATTGTCTTATACATAACAGACAATAAATCTTGAAAGTCAAATACATCTCGTGCTTTTTTAATTTGTTGCTCAATGTTGCCATGAACTCCATCTGCAGTCATGTGTGTATGACCTTTGGTAAGATACTTGAATGTTATGTTGTTTACATGAGAGGTATGGGTATCATTATTTACCATAATCGCTAATTCAGTAAACAAATACCAGTTTTTATTTTGGGCAGTGCAATTATCTGCCCAAAAAACAAAATTGTTCGTATCACGCTCTTCTTTAATTAAAGCATAATATATTGCATCGATGATGTTAGAAGCATCACGACCGCCAAATGCTTCATGCCAAACCACTGAATAGTTGGAACTTGATTTCTTTTTTAAAGAAGCGAAGACTTCATTAAAAACAACTAAACGACTTGCAAAAAAGACATCTTTGTTTCCTGGCATAATTGGTAACAATAATACTTTTTGCAAGTCAAAAGAAAAATACTTAGTTTTATTAGTTTCTGGTAATTCTGCATCAATTTTGTAATATCTATTAGCATCATCTGCTTTCTTTTTGTGTGCCTCCCATTGAGCTTTTTTGGTAGAAGATTCGACCGAGTTATCTATGCCTGTGCTGCTTGCTTCTACAAATTTTTTGTACTATAAACAATCAGAGCATGGATCCATTTGGGGCATGTGTAAAGATATTTTCATTTTCTTCATCATTTTTCTTTAAGTTTCAATTTGACATATACCTGGGTGTGTAACGAGTAACGTTTAATGTAATGATTGCAACTTCAACGGTATTAGCGAATATAAACAACATGATATCGACAGTCTTGAGTTTTGGCGAATGTAAACTCTATGATTCCCACGGTAAATCGCTGTAAATCCCAAAACTAAATAAAAACACTGTATATCCCGTATATACAGTGTTTATACTTGGGAATATGGATATAATGTGTTTTAAATTGGTAAAGTGAAGTTGGAATGTGATATACAGTGTTTCATATCAACCATAAATTGTGGTTCTGCAATTTTTTTTTCTTCGTAAATGGTAGATAATAACACCCCATATCCAAAAATGCAATAAAAGCGATTTTGAAAAAAATGGATATACAGTGTTTCTACTTGGGGCAGCCGAATATTCCGGAACTTTTTGAGTGGGAGGATAACTGAACTCTTATTATATGAGTTATTTTCACGCAATTTCTGCAAAAAATATGAGTCACCTCTCAACACTCCAATATACTAATATTTTTACAGATGCGCCCTAATCTATTCCAGGAATAAATATTTTAAAAACATTTGTCCTTCTAGGTGTTGTAGTTTTTTGGCCATCAGTGTAAATATTCAAGACCTGTATAATTAACTTTAATTACCAAATAATTATTGCTTTTATAGCTTAATAAAAATGTCAAATTTTAATTGAACTATTACTCTTTTCTGCGAAAAATACGCTTCTTTTGTTATCGCCTTTATTTCAAGTTTACATCCCAGATAATGAACTTCTACTCTGTTCTTCTTTAAAAAAAGGTAAACATCTTTTATGTTAAGAAGACATCTCTTATCGCACGGCATCAAGATGTATCAACTTTAATTAAATTCTTTTTTCTCCCTGGCTTAATTGAGACCTTTAGTAATGGAGCGTTTCCATTTCTGCCATGCTTTTATATATTTAAGAACTTCTCTCCGATGTGCCTAAAATTGACCGTACAAGGAAATAAAAAAGCTTTGATAAGTGGGTCATAAAACGTCAGCTTCTACTATATTTAGACTGCATAGCATCTTGGTAAATACAGGGTAGACCGTTTTATAAAAATATTTTCAACAATGTTTTATTATCTGCTTAAAAAAGTGTAAAAGTTTAATAAAATCAAATACATAATACAGTGATGAGCGCGCTAATAACCGGCAAAATAACGCAATAGATGGAAAACATAATACATTGCGAAACAAAAACAGATGAAACTAATGGAGGCGGAAATTGTTGTTATAAACGTATAAATAATAAACTTTACATTACATAGCTTCCCACCTTTAGACGTCTGTGACAGGATTTTTTTAAATTCTACTGTCACAGTGACAGTTGTCATACTCCTCTGATACGTCTAAAGGTGAGAAACTATGTAATGTAATGTTAATTTATACGGGTATAACGATAATTTCCATCTTTACTAGTTTCATCTCTTTTTGTTCCCAGTGCCGGTTTATCCACTGGGCGCATGGGGCGGGCGCCCAGGGATCCGGGCCCCGGAGGGGCCTGTTCCTTTTAATTTTAAAAAGTAAAATCGCTAAATAATCTACATATTTTCCGAAAATAATTACATACGCAGATACCCCAATACACTGCAAACGCCTATGTTCTATTGTTACATCTCTTCACGCCTATACACAGTGGCGTAGCCTAGCCCCACAGGGGCCCCGTGTCAATGTTTGTGGCGGGGCCCTTTTCCAAAAACTACAGAAAGTTGTCAGAAAGATGTCTCGAATTGTAGTGAATTTTGCATGTGAATCCAGCTTGGAAGCAACTAGTTATTTCAGAACTGTTCAAAGTATCTACACGCTTTTTTCGGCTTTTCCTCAAAGGTGGAATTTACTGAAAGAAAGCGGCAAATGTTGTGTAAAAAGATTAATTAAAACTAGATGGTCCGCCCCAACACCATCAGAAACGAAGATCTGCTACACCTGACCCAACAAAATAGGGTAGAAAATGAAATAAAATCCAGAAAGTGGGGGTGGATAGGTCACACACTCCGAAAAGATAGTTCCAGTATTGCAAAAACTGCCCTAGAGTGGAATCCCCAAGGATAAAGAAAAAGAGGTCGCCCAGCACAAACTTGGAGAAGATCCATCATGGACGAGATAAGAAGTCAAGGAAAGTCTTGGAATGAGGTGAAGGCCCTAGCACAAAATAGAACCCGATGGTGCGTTTTCACTGAAGCTCTATGCTCCACTTAGGAGTTCAAGAACATTATACAGGGTGTCTGCGTAACTTTGCACCATATGGGAAACTTTTTTAATATCAATTTTACGAAAAAATTCATTCTTTATAAAGTGCTCTGCATAGTCTAAAACCTAAGATGCAATCATCAGATATCAAATTTTGTCAACAGTATACGAGGTATGTCAAAAAATATTAATTTCGCTCAAGAGCAAACTACCTTTATACTTCAAAATATCAAAAAATTTTATTATGAAAAGTTATTTGTAATTAAAAACCATATTCAAATATGCAATAACAGCCATCTACGTGAAAAAAAGAATGTGTGTGTACTTTGTACGCACGTAAGAAGTTATACTTCTATTATATGATTTAAACGAAATTAATATACTTTTTATTTATATTGTGTTTAAATATTAAACTAATTTATACTTACTACTTCTCAAACATTTTTATTAGAACAGTGCCAAAAATTAAAATAATAAAAGAATAAAACACACACAAACACGTTAAACAAGCCACAAATGATGTCTGAACATTAATTGTCGACATTTTTTTTAACTAAATACGTATTTTCTGAAAATACAATTATATAATAAATATACTTACAATCATAAAATGTATTAAAAAAAAACAAAAAAGAAAGTTTCTATTGGGACTCGAACCAGCGCTGATAAGAGCGGTTGTTATTGGAATTCATTCGCCTTCTCCGCTTAGCCACCGACACTATGTGTCATTATTTACGAAGATCGACTAACTAAACGGATTAAACTTGTGATATTTTGAAAATTGATCAAATTATTTTAATTTTGAATTGAAATGATTTAGAATTGAAAAAATACAACAAAACATAGAGTAAAAAAACAATATATTAGGTGAATATTGATAGAAATTTTGATGGTAATCAAATTATATAAATAAAATATTACATACTATGTATTTTGGCAGATCAAATAGGTAGGTTTATACCCATGATACATTAACAATTATTACGTACCTGTTGCTTTTAAAAACTATTTAAAAGTCACTACAATATTATAAACTTTTTTGTTTCTGTCCTCACAACAATAAAACTAATATATTATAAATTTGTTTACCTTTACCTCCAAACCACAGCTGCCATATCGGATAATTTTTGACATGTCATTTGAACATCCAATCAGAACAAAGTTATAATGCGCATGCGCCGGGCTGATAGGTTTTAACATATAAAAAAATCACCCTCTATCGCCGGTAAAGAAGTATAACTTCAAAAATTTCTGAGATTTTCCTAAATTACCGATTCCGAACATCATTTTTATTAATTTATTAGACATGTAATAACTCTTTTATTAATAAATTTAGGAAAAAAACTTATTCTTCATAAAAATCTGTGCATGGCCTAAACCTCAAGATAAAACCATCAGTTTTCCAAGTTTGTTAATTTTATACGAGGTGTGTCAAATAATATGAATTTAGAAAGAATATAGAAAGAATTCTTTCTAAATTCATATTATTTGATACACTTCGTATAAAATTAACAAACTTGGATAACTGATGGTTGCATCTTGAGGTTTAGACCATGCCCAGATTTTTATGAAGAATACGTTTTTCCTAAAATTATTAATAAAAGAGTTATTACAGGTCTAATAAATAAAAATGATGAAATTTAGGAAAATCTCAGAAATTTTTTTTCTCGTAGATGGTTGTTATTGCATATTTGAATATGGTTTTTAATTACAAATAACTTTTCATAATAAATTTTTTTGATATTTTGAAATATAAAGGTAGTTTGCTCTTGAGTGAAATTAAAAAAGTTTCCCATATGGTGCAAAGTTACGCAGACACCCTGTATATATATACAGGGTGTTTCATTAATAATTGTCCATATAGTAACTGGAAAAACCTTAGCACAAAATACGAAGATTTAACCTAAAACACTTAAAATGTGGTTCGTTACTGAGTTACAGGGTGTTTTATCTAAAAATTTAAAAATTATTTTTGCTCGGCATTTTAAAACTATTCGACGTATCCTGTTCATACTTGGCAGAAAGTATAGGTACTGTACAAACTACTAAATTATGTTATACAAACGTTTCTGTCTATTACCAGAGGCGTACGACGGGGGAAAGTGAATGGTTGACCCTTTCCAAATTCTACACCACTGGCGGAATTGCTATTTTAGTTCAATTTTTGGATTCTCCAATACTTTCGATGAAAATAATTTACTCTTCATTCGTAACGATAAAGTCATTAGTTTTCGAGATCTTTGAAGTTAAAAATGAAACTACACAGTTATTTTGTATTGTGTTATTATGATTAATGTATTGTGGCGCTTCATTTTTAACTTCAAATATCTCGAAAACTAAACATTTGAACGTTACGAATGAAGAGTATATTATTTACATAAAAGGTATTGAAAAATCAAAAAATTACATCAAAATAGCAATTTCGTCAGTGGCGTAGAATTTGGTAAGGGTAAACCAGCCACTATCCCCTGTCGTACGCCTCTGGTAGTAGCTAGAAACGTTTATTTATCTTAATTTAGTAGGGTGTATAGTACCTACACTTTCCGCCAAGTATGATAAAGATACGCCAAATACTTTTAAAGTACTGTGTACAAATAATTTTTAAATTTTAATGATATGAATCATATCATAAATTATTCAAAATAACTGTGCCGTTTCATATTTAACTTCAAATATCTCGAAAACTAATGACTTTATCGTTACCAATGAGGAATATATTATTTACGTAGAAAATGTTGGAGAATTTAAAAATGGTACTAAAATAGTAATTCCTCCAGTGGCGTAGAATTTGAGAAGGGTCAACCATTCACTACCCCTGTCGTACGCCTCTGGTAGTAGCTAGAAACGTTTGTTTATTATAATTTAGTAGGATGTGTAGTAGTCGCATTTTCTGCCAAGTATGAAAAGGATACGTCGAATAGTTTTAAAATGCTGAGCAAAAATAATTTTTAAATTTTTTAAATAAATTAATTGTGTAACTCAGTAAGGAACCACATTTTATTTAAGTGTTTTATGTTAAATTTTCGTATTTTGTGCTAAGGTTTCTCCGGTTGCTATATGGACAATTATTAATGAAACACCCTGTATATAGATGGTCCGCCCGATTTGACGCTGTAAATGCATTATTTAAAAACTACGGATCCATCAAACATATTTCAGTTAAACAATAATAGAGGTGAAAAATGAGCAGATAGAACTGAACCAAGGCACTGTACAATAAAATGGATGCTTTCGAGACAGCTCTATTGATACTTATTTGGGCAAGAATTTTGGAACGAGTGAATGCAACAAGCAGAACGTTAGAAACTGTAGACTTAAACGTGTCAATTGGAGTAGTATTAATGGCATCTCTTTTGAGGATTGTTGTAGACGTAAGAAATAAGTTTAGCGAAATTGAACAAGAAGCGAAAACTTTCTTTTGCGAAGGCGAGGATATCTCAAACATCTACTATACATACAACTGACCTTCAAAGGATAAAGAAAATAAAAACATTTTTCGAAGAAGCATTTAATGAAGTATTTAATGTTATATGCGACAATATTACTCAAGATCTTTTAAAGAGAATTGAATGCTACAAGCTACGAGGAGGTAACATCAGCTTTTAGATGTTCTTTTACGATAGATAAAGAAGAAGTCAAGACGTCAATTAATACTTTATGCGAGAAAAGATATATAAAAAAGATGTTGATGAAACCAAAGAGAACTTGCATAATGAAATTACCCATTTTGTAACGTTATGCCAAAATTTAAATAAACATACATTTGATGTCATCCAGGATGTAAAGGCAACTTTTTCCAATATTTTAACTGCAAATTTATTTGACGTTCTAGTGCGGCAGGCAAGCGGTCTTTTTCAGCTTTAAAAAGAATAAAAGCATTTTTAAGGTCAAATTTGGGTCAAGAAAACCTAGATGCATTATCGCTATTGTATATAGAGAATGAAGAACTAGAGAAACTGAATTGTGATAATATTATATGGCAGTTTGCGAATGCCAAGTCAAGAAAAAAGTGATCTAATTTTTGTCTTTATGTATTTTTAGAATATGTTTTTGGTTTGTCATGTGTTGTTTTGTGAAACTTTCTGTTTTTGATTTATGTTTTCAAATGTATTTTTTTGAAAATTCCACACCTGTAATTTTGAACCAATCAAAATACGTTATTTTGACAGATCACCATGGCAACGGAGGTATTTTATCGGAAATTTTTTGCTCGTGGGGTACCCAACAGCGAATTATAGTGGAAATTTTTTGACGTTTACAATAACAGAACATTTTTGACAGACTGGTTTTTATTTGTTTACATAATTTAAAATAAAACGCCAAACAATAATTTTCTATCACTTGTAGTTACTCAAAACTTATGTAAAATTGAAGAATATACTATTTTCTATCTTGAAATGGTATTCCCATGCAACTACAATGAGTAGAAATTACGAATTTGAAAGCCTAAATAATTGCTGACAAAGCTATGGCGCGCTATTAATCTGTTGCTTTGGCATTTTCAAATGCAAATTTGGTGTGGAATTTTCTTACCGAATACCACGCGAAGTCAAATTAATATCCGGAAATTTTTTTTATCATGAATATTTTTAGAAAATTTCCCTCGTCTGCGACTCGGGAAATTTTCAAAATATTCATGATCTCAAAAAAATTTCCGGAAATAATTTGACCTCTAGTGGTATTACTAGTGATAATAGTCTCCCGTTTTATACCGCTGACGCGCCTTTGAGATTATAGCAGGGTAGTCTACTATATCTAGGGCCTACGGCATACAAGGAGGGTAACAGGGCCAGTGCTACGCTTCAACCGCTTATTATTACCCCTGGTTTTACCCAATAAGGTACTCACTTTATTCAGGATGAGTCGACCTGGGGCCTATAGACATTTTAAAAATGTCTAGTTGATCTTGCCGACGCTGGGATTTGAACCCCGGCCTACCAGCACGCGAGTCAAGCATACTACCGCCGCGCCAGAGCTACGACGGCCCGGGATTATTTTTTACGTTGGCTATCCTTTTTGCTTGTTAAAAAAATATTTTATGGATTTTACAATAAACCTTTGTGTTTTCTTGTTAAAAATCTGACAACGAATAGCAATGAATGGGGCCCCTAAACCTCCAGCACCCAGGGCCCGAAGTTAGGATAAACCGGCACTGTTTGTTTTGCAATGTATTATGTTTTCCATCTTTAGCGTTATTTTGCCGGTTATTAGCGAGCTCATCACTGTATAAAAAAATACTTCCCCTTTCGCATTATCCTAGTGCCCTTAAGGGCGTCGGATATATGCCCTTAAAGGCGTCCGCCTCTTATCCATATCTTCCATGCACCCTATTAGTGGTCAAGTTCTTCATATTATGTCTTTATTCATGTCTTTCTTTTCACATATAGTGGGTGATCAAATCATTAGAGCCACCTAGTAAAATTCAATGTTTTACAGAGCTGTATATAATCGAGCTGTATTAGTATATTAAGTATGTAGAACGGTAAGGGTTTTATACCGATCGAAGACAATTGTTTGGAGGAGGAGCGGAGCGACGACTCCAATTATTGTCTGAGATCGGTTACCCTTAACGTTCGACATGCTAATAACGTTTTTTGCACGATTGATACCATTATAAATTATAAAATTATACATTTTCGTCATATTGACTAGTTTCATTCATTTTATCAAGATAGATATTTTGGTTGTTAAGTAGTAACTAGGGTGCATAACAACAATGGAGAATTGAGTTTTTATTTAGTTGTCAATAATTTTAAGTACAATTTTGATTATTATAAATTAAAATATGAGCGAAAGTGAATTTGAAGAAATTGAACGGGCTTGGGAAGAAGGGTGTTCCGCAATTATTCCCGAAAAAATCCAAAATCCGTTATCAAAATACCTACCAAAGTTTTAAAAAATGGTGCGAAGGCAAGAATTTAAGAATCGAAGAAAAGACTCTATTGGCATGTTTCGTTCAAAGACATATGCAGTTGAAAGCTCCTGGAAGTCTCTGGGCAGAATATTCAATGATTAAATCCACCGTTTTTCTTTATGATGGCATTGATATTTCCAAGTTTTCAACTTTGATCGCGTATTTGAAGAGAAAAATTGTTGGCTATAGGCCTAAGAAGTTTCAATATTAATAAATAATTCGTTAGTTTTCTTTATTTTTTCAAAAAATAAATTCAAATTAAGAGATTTTTTAACTCGACGGTAAGTGAATTACTTACCGTCGAGTTGGAGTACTTACCGTCGAGGTGGATTACTTACCGTCGAGTTGCTAGTAAATGTCACCTACTGACGTAAAATCTGTCACGGTAAACAGTCAAAAATGATCAATCGTGCAAAAAATATATTAATACGTTTGTCTCCATTTGACTGTCTTGTTACCCTTTATGAAAGTGCAATAAATAGTCTGACTAAAATAGTTTAGAGTTATAATAAACTTTGAGAGTTTCCATTGGTCTCTAGTGATATTCTGACAGTCCTCTACTATTTTTTGTGAATTTAGCAAGTATGTGTAACTTCGTTACACTAGTGGTACCAAAACGTCATGGGAAAAGCCAAGCGCATCTACAAAGGAAAATAACAGATATAAAAACTTTATTATTTAACACTAATTACTCCAACAGGAACATAGCATCCATTTATAAACTTTCAAAGGCAACTGTGGACCGTATAAAGAAAAACTTACATACCATTATTAAACAAAAAGTAAAATTTTCTGAGGTGGCTCTACTAATTTGATCCACAGGTGGATTTGTGGTATTCATGCCTTCCCTTTTTCTTTTGTTTCCCATTTTGACTTCATGTACCTTCTTTGTTAGTCTCATTTGCTCCATTCGCTCTATGTAGTCAAATCAGTTCAATTGTTAGTTTGCGACTTTCCTCAATTCCTCATTATCGGTTATTGCTTCATGTCTCTCCTTATATCTTTATTTCTAAATTTTTCAAACTTCGTTACTTCAGCTATTCTTCTCATATATTGCATCTCGGTCGCGTTGATCATTGATTCATATTTCTCCATACTTCCACCCCTTATATCATTACCGGACTATGAATTTGTATTTCTAATTCCTCATAAATACACGTTGATAGCCTTCTTCAGTTTATTATTTATGGCCACGTCCGTTTTTCCATCATGTGTTTTTATATCTTCCCAATATTTAAAAGTAGACACTTGTTCCATTACTAAGTAATTTATAATACTTACTAAAAATAATACTAAGAATTTAAAAATGGAAACGAATCTCAGTAACACAAAATTTATGATAATAAATGAAGATGAGAAAAAAGAAAGAAATACCAATATAATAGTCAAGTAACAAGTCTTGTTACTATTTATTCTAACTTCAGTTATTCTCATAAATTTTGTGTTACTGAGATTGGTTTCCATTTTTAAATTCTGTATCTCTTCTTGCCAAATGTCTATTAATTTTACGGAAATAAAAGGCAAGCACTGAATTTATTAAATCTTGCCCAAGTATACTTTCGCCCCTAGAGCATTATCAGGGGCGTTTAGTCAAATTATGAAGGTATCTTTGAAGTAATATTTGTTTAATTTTTTTAAGCAATGGCAAACATTAACACAGCGTATAACTCACAGTGGACAAAGGACAAAACAAATTACAATTAAATGCCAGTACTACGTCAGCTACATATCAAAGATGGAGATACAATTGGAGGAGGTCTGAAGACTGTATCTCCATCTTCGATATATAAAATACAGAGTGTTCCATTTAAACATACTGAGAACATTATGTACTTACGTTTTGGCTCACCGTGTATTCAATATAAAGGAAATTAGCAATATCAATCATTTATGAAAATTTTGACAATAAATAAATAAATATAGCATCAGTAAACCATTGCCGTTGTGCTTATTTTTATTTATAAACGGGTAGTATGGTATAACTAGACCCAAACCCAGACATCCAAAGTGAAAGTTATCCTCCAACACCACATTGTTCTATACGGTCCACATAATGTTCAAAAAAGTCACACAATTTTGAGAGTCGGGTTTGGGGGGAGAGGGGGAAGAAATCGGTAAATTCGTAGTTTTTCGTCAATACTCCTAAAACTATGCGGTTTAATATGAACAACTTCTATACAAAAATGTGCTACATTAAATTTGAAATAAAAAAGGGCCTATGCATAATCCTAAATTATGTATAGGACATTTTTTATTTTAAATTTTATGTAGAATATTTCTGTATAGAACATTGTTTACGCTAAAGCATAATTTTAGAAATATTGACGAAAAACGTAAAACAACTACTAATTTACCGATTTTTCTCCCCTCCCCCCCCCAAACCTGACGCTCAAAATGGAATGGTGTAACTTTTTATGAATAATATGTGGACCATATAGAACAATTTGGTGTTGGAGGATAATTTTCGCTTCTAATGTCTGGGTTATGCCATTATTTGGATCAATTGTATCATACACTTTTTATGATTTTCATATAAAACTGGTTATAACTTTGTAAACAATTAAATAAAACATAATTGGTCTGAATGAATTTTCCCCAAAAAGTTCTTTATTTTTTGGATATTTCACGTTGAAATATTCGACTTGGGAATTTGATGAGTATGTTGTTTTATTGGTTATGCATGTGTAGCATTATAAACTTTATAAAACATCACATCATGTCACAAACTACTAAAATAGATATAAAAAATGAGAAAAAGGATATATGCCACAAAATAAGCCACACGACTTGCAAAAATATATCCACAAAAATTACAGCAAAAGGGTGTATGCCATAAAACCTAAAAAACGTACCTGTTGCTGCTCGGAGGGCGATGAACTATCTTCATTTTCACTTTCAACATAATCCTTGTCTTTTATGCTATCATCTGAGTCCCAATCACTGTTACTTTATTCACTTGAATCACTTGAAAACTGATAAAAATCACGAGAACATCCGGCAAGTGGTTCACTCATGATGGTGGCTTGTAACCTTTTCTTGAAAATGACCGATGTGCTGCAGAAATTGTAAAAATGACACTTCACCACACTAGCGAAATCTGTTAGAGAATCGTCAAAATAAATTTGGTATGGCTAATACCCTTATTCCCGAATCAGTTAAATAGAAAATATCGATTTTTAAAGTTTTGTGGCTTATACCCTTTTCACGCCAAGGGCTTCAATTCATTTTAAGTACAACTCTCTCTTAAGCCACGAAGATGGGGTGGTTTTCTTGCGAAGGGTTTGTACCTCAATAATCAAAATGCGCGTGATTTAATACTTCATTTTTAGAATATATAAGCTATAGAAATTATATCTGCGATACGATATATTTTAATTTTTTTCAGCATGTTTCTCTTAAGTTAAATCAATTAACCCTTATCCGGGCAAGGTGGGTCCAACGTGCCCGAGACGCCAATTCTTTTATCATAAACTGATAACAAAAATTTTATTGAATTTTATGCATCACTGAATTTGTTCAGAAGTATGATTCCTTCAACATAGTCATGAGCTGTTCAAGATATTTATTATCATTTTTGAAATTATTGCATCGAAAGAATTTTGTCACGCAAAGGGGCAACACGGGCCCGTCGGACCCTATTTGTATTTATACCTAAAGCCTAAATATTTGTTACAGAAATTAATATGGCAGTCAGTAAATGTTTTTGTGTCCAAAAATAAAGTCCAATAATACAAAATAAATCCAATAATAAAGTCTAAACGTGTACAAACAATGTAAACATCTCTTTGATGTGAACATCAAAGAGATGCTTACAATATGTGTTATATCTATTCTAAATTAATTTTAAAAACTGATAATCATTGTTGGAATGCAATAATTTTGAGATAAAAAGAGATAAAAAGACGTATTGAAATTGCCAGGTCTACTTTTATAAAAATGAAAAAATTATTTTGTAATCGTGATATTAGTATTCATCTACGAACTAGAATGTTAAAATGCTATGTATTCAGTACTTTGCTCTACGGTGTTGAGTCATGGACTCTTAAATAGAGGAATATTAAAAATCTTGAAAGCTTTGAGATGTGGTGCTACCGCCGTATACTAAGAATAAGTTGGGTGGATAAAATTACAAATGAAGAAGTAATACGCAGAATAAATAACAAGCCAGAAGTTCTACTGAATATAAAAAAGAGAAAACTTGAATACTTAGGCCACCTGATGAGGGGACAAAAGTACACATTCCTACAAAACATAATGCAAGGAAAAATCCAAGGACGAAGAAATCCAGGCCGTAGAAGAATGTCCTGGATGAGAAATTTGAGAGAGTGGTTTGGCTGTACCACTAACGAATTGTTCAAAACAGCAGTAAATAAAATTAGAATCGCCCTAATGATATCCAATCTCCGATAGGAGAGGCACTCAAAGAAGAAGAATAATTTTGTTAGATAGGTACCTATACATATTTTGAAATAAATAATGCATCTGCTATCAGTCGTCTGATATCGATGTTAGTGTCGACAACTAACCTTCTAAAATTATATTGAATTACATTGAAATATATAGTGCGAATAAAATGTCTCGAAAACCATTATCAACTGCAGAACTGCAAGATATTGCTAATAATTCATGGGATTCCGATGATAAAGAATCTCCTGAAGTAAGTGGCATTGAAAGTGACTCTGAAATTGAAGATCATCTTTCGGAAGCAACTGAAGCGGATGACCAGCAAGTAGTATTGAGTGATAATGAATAACAATGTGTAGCTACAAGTTCCCAGATTTCAGAGTGTGTAATTTTTGAAACTAAGGATGGAATTAACTGGAAGAGTCAACCACAATCGACAGGACGTATGCGATCCTGCGACATAATTAAAAGCAAAGTGCACAAATTAATGTTAGCCCCTGGTCCAAGTGTAGATGATTCTGTTAATTCCTTTTGCTTGATTGTGGACAAAGAAATTGTGAACGAAATAGTGAATAAGCTAATCTTGTGGCTTAGTTCCAACTAAAATAATAAATTGATATGACAAAGTATTAATTTGTAAAAGTAAAATAATAATGTTCTTCTGACTTATGCGTTTTATTCATTTTGTAAAGATTATTTTAGTCGGTACTTTATACATGAGCTGCTAATTACCATAATCTTTTCTCAGAAGGGTTTTCACACAATAATGAAAGGCAATAACACCGTAATCTTTTTCCAGGGTATGCGTAAATATAAACTCCTCTTTTCAAATAAAATGGCCTGGTAGATTTACAAAAAGTTTTATTTAGTTATTAATTAAGTTTTTATTTGGCTCCAAATGTTTATTACTTGCGAATAATATTTTTTCTACAAAAGTTTTTTTATATTTCATTATTTTGTGCAAATCCTTCAAGTAGATCTCACCCTCGACGTAGACCACATACAATAGTAGCACCTTTTTTTAACAAGGACAATTTAAATTTAACTTAAATAAAAAATTTAAAACAATTTTAGAAATATATGGGTAAATATGAATAGTACATTCAAGAACAGTGGTGGGCCCAAGGGGCCTGAGTTGCCCGGTTACGTAAGTAAAATGTGTTGCCCGGATAAGGGTTAAAGGATTGTTTGGAGTGAAGGGGATGAGCTCAAAAATCAAAACTATATCATTTTAAGAGCTCATAAATAGCTCGTAATTCTGCCGCAAAGATTGATTCAATATCCCTATTTGTAAGTAGGGGGGGGGCTGTCTGCCAACCCATTAAAATATTAAATTCCTGCTCAGTGTAACGAGCTCAAAATTTTTAATTTGCGAATATGAAAGCTCATAAATAGCTCACAAATCAGCGCTATTTGTTTTTTAATTTTTGCAAGTGGAGGGGGGCAGCTCAACAGGGGTGATAGAAACACTGGCGTTTTGGTTCCAGTACAAGTTTTTTAGTAATTTGATGTCTTTTCCATCTAAACCGACTTCTTGCAAACGTTCTAATAGTAGGTGGTGTCTTACTTTATCAATTGCGTTTGTAAAGTCTATAAAGCATTATACATATTATGTTTCTACAACTTACTAGAAGGACATATTAAAACACAGACAAAGATATCTACAAAAAAAAGAAGAAGAAGTCTCTTATTCTTTGTCTTCACAATTACCTTCTATACAACTGTCTACTTTGTAGTACATAATATTTTGCAAAATTAACCGTTAAAAATAGTTATTTTCCTAACAATTGCAGAAAGTCATTCTTTTCCGCACGCGACTGCAGTTTGCGGAACGACGCGAAGCGGGAGTTCGGCAAGCAGTCGAGTGCGGAAAAGAAACTTTCTGCAAGAGTTAGGAACAATATTTTTTCTAAGAGTCTTTAAAAAATTACCAAATCTTAATCAATTAATTTAATTAATATGAAAAAACATACACAAATTAATTCTTTGACAAAGCTGTCAAAACCAAACTTTCAATATAATTAGTTAGCATGACGACGATCTTGGTTTCCATGACGATGATTCAAAACGACTGTTATTGTCTACCGATTTGACTTTCGAATCTTATGTCAAAATAATTTTATTTCATCGAATGGTCGCGTTAATTTCATTAAAACCGGAACACAATAAGATATATTTGAAATAAATTAGTAAATAATATCTAAATATTAGTTTATTGCATGTATTATAATTACTTTAAAGCCATATTAACATATCTAAATTAACACGCGTGCGGAAAAGTAAAAACCGCGTGCGGAAAAGTAACACGCGTGCGGAAAAGTAACACGCGTGCGGAAAAATGAATCTTCCTAAACTAAAATGCGTGCGCGAAAGTAGACATTTTTGCACGCTCGTAGGAAAATATTTTTTCGGTCGACTAAAATTGTTTAAAATACATAATACGAGTATAGGTATAAATTAATGTTTTAGTAATTACAATCATTAAAAATCACTTATTACGTACATACGTTATTAGCAGTTTCAGAGCATTGATACCAAACTGTTGTAAACCATAATTAATTTGAAGGTTTACAAACTGGCGTAATAGTGTATTACATAGATAACAATTACAATTTTTCGAGTATTAAAAAGTCATAATTTCCATAATATTAAATTTTCATCCAGCATAGACGTACATCGTTTAAATTCTCTAGGGTACCTACTTTATGTCATCCAGTGGTTTGCAGTAATGAGTGCGCTAAGCACTGACAAAATAACGGAAAAGATGGAAAACATTATACGTTGTGAAATAAAAAGGGCTGAAACTGGTAGAAGTGAGAAATGATCGATGATGGTTATAAGTATATATTTTTTTGTGAATTTGATGGCCTTGGCCGAGCCAATTAGCCAAACATTTTGTTATTTTAAAATCAAACAATTTTTTTAATCAGAGGAATTTTTTCAGTATTTTTAACTCCAAATACTACATAACAAACATACTACAATTATTATTTGAATAATTCATCGTTTTGATTTTATATATAGGTATATAATATAAATTATATATTTTTTACTTATATGTATAATTTTTGTGTTTTATTTAATTATTTTTAATTTTTTTTGTCGATCAGACGACTCAGTGGGCTGAGGCGCGTCCGATCGACAAATCTAGCGGATTTACGAGGTTCGAGCCCCAGCCCGGTCATTTGAAAAATAAAAAGGCCAATGTAGTAGTATAAAATTCTATAGAATCTACGACTTGGTCTGGAATAAACTGGTGTCTGATCGACCTATGGAGAAGCGGTACGGCAAGGGATAAGGGCTTACGGCTTGGTGATACTCCTCCATAGATCCCTACTGAAGGGCGTTGACGCCTAATAACGGTGTATATATTGTTAAGGTTTCAATATTTTTCAAAAATAAAAACAGATAATATTAGGACAAAAATCAAATCACCGACCAACATAAATCGCAACACCCTGCATATTATACTATTTAAACATTAGATTTAGGAAGTGTTTTTCGGAATTAGTGAATCGTATTCGGCTTAAAGACATTTCCCGAAGAGAATGAAACAATGTATTGGTATTTATACCATTTAATTAGATAAGACATTTGTAAACATTCGACGTTGAACTTTCTATTGTACGGCATACCACGAAACAATGAAAAGATTATACAAAGGTTTAGTAAATGGTCGTGGAGAATAGGTAATTATCCTTTTTTCCGTAGAAATTGAAAATGTTAATTTGTCTTTATTAAGAATTACTTACGAATTATGAGATACCTGCTGAGGGGGCGAGAGAAAGAACGAAGTGGGAGATTTGAGGTTAATAGAGTTTTGCGATGAGAGAAAAAGATAATTGAAGACACAAGTGCGTGAAGGGTCTATGTAACATTTGCAAGTTATTGAGAAAAATGAAGTTAAAGTTTTTATACTAGAACTTTTTTACTATAAGATCTAAATAGACTAAATTTATAGAATAGGTAGTCCTAAATTCTTCTGTAATGATACCTTGCAACTTCAACTTCGAAAGCGCATGATTAAATGCTACATTTGGTCAGTCCTCTTGTATGGTGTCGAAGCATGGACATTAAAAATATCCACCATTAACAGTTTGGAGGCCTTTGAAATGTGGCTGCACAGACTTATACTGAAAATACCATGGACGGCTATGCTGACAAATGTGGCAGTCCTTAAAGAGAGCAAATGCTACCCGCGAGCTGCTTGATAACATCAAATATAGAAAGATGGCCTATTTTGGACACGTAGTAAGGGGAAACCAGTATAATATTCTTCAACTTATTATGATGGGTAAAATCGAAGGACGCAGAGGAATTGGTAGAAAGCAGGCCTCTTGGTTGAAGAATATCCGGGAGTGGACAGGAATAAAGAAAGCAGAACACCTATTTAGAATAGCTCGAGACAGAGACAGTTTCGCCATGTTAATCGCCAACGTCAAGGGGACTTGATAGGGCACGTTAAGAAGAAGAAGTCCTAAAGCTTATTATTTATTAAAACTATTAAAAAAATTTAAGAAAAATATTTATTATATATTTTTTATATATAAAAAGTGTACATAGATCCTTTATGCACTTACATTTTAAAATTTACTGTGTACATAGATCATTTACGCTCTAGTAACTTAGAAAATATTAATTTTAAAACGTGTTTGGCTTGTTTGAAAGATTTTTAGGTTCGAAAAACTTATTTTAACATAAAAAACATGTTTTGAAAAATTTGTCACATAGACCCTTTACACTACAAGAGTACACTACAGGCTCTGCGGAGACGACAGTGCTAACTTGCCAAGTTTTGAAAAAAATATATGTTGTGAAAAGTTGTATTTGTGTGTGATGGAAGGAGTTCCAACTGTGGTAGCAGATAGAAGAAATAACGGACATGCTGTAAGTAATAAACAGATGTATCGTTTTATACGGGACCAAGTCGATTAGTTGAGATAGGTATCCTTGTGTTTGGAGAGAAAGGGGTTTATTCATGTAGTCAAGATTTGGAGTAGAGGAACTGGCAGAAGTATTCGGAGAGACTGAAGGGTACGAGCAAGGTGGACAGGACACAATCAAAGGAGACTGAGGGGAAGTCATCAATTTTTTAGACAAAGGTTAGTTTCCTCATTTTAGTACACAGAGACTATCAATCACGACCAACTAATCATTGTATATGGTACATGTTTATCCAAAATTTTTGCTTTTAATATTTGATTGATTTTAAAATATAATTTTTGCAGATAAAGGCATTATTTTTATTTTCGATTCAGAGATCATTACCATCTTTCTATGGACCATTTCGAACTCCTTAGTTCTCATCAGGAAAGCTACCGTAATGATGCTCTGAAAAGGAAATAAAAATCTTTGCCATTTCTGTCAATTATAAAATATAATTAACATTCAGACGCTATAGCGATATCTATTAACAACTTGTCGAAACCCAAAAGACTCCATTTTCAAACAAATAAATATTTAAAAAAATAATAAAATCTTTGGATTTCTTAGTTTGGAAACAGATTCTCTCTTATACCTATTCCCCATCCTTCTAAAATTTGCAAGGAATAAAGGGTGATGAATGCAGAGACATGGGGAGTCTATATAGTTGCACTCCACAACACATCAATTCACCGAGGCAAAGATCAACAAATCTGTCTCCTAGTACTCAATACGTGAGTAAGAACGTAGGTAGATAAAGGCATTATTTTTATTTTCCATTCAGAGATCATTACCATCTTTCTATGGAACATTTCGAACTCCTTAGTTCTCATCAGGGAAGCTACCGTAATGATGCTCTGAAAAGAAAATAAAAATCTTTGCCATTTCTGTCAATTATAAAATATAATTAACATTCAGACGCTATAGCGACATCTATTAACAACTTGTCGAAACCCAAAAGACTCCATTTTCAAACAAATAAATGTTTAAAAATAATAAAATCTTTGGATTTCTTAGTTCGGAAACAGATTATCTCTTATGCCTATTCCCCATCCTTCTAAAATTTGCAAGGAATAAAGGGTGATGAATGCAGAGACATGGGGAGTCTATATAGTTGCACTCCAAACACATCAATTCACCGAGGCAAAGATCAACAAATCTGTCTCCTAGTACTCAATACGTGAGTAAGAACGTAGGTAGATAAAGGCATTATTTTTATTTTCGATTCAGAGATCATTACCATCTTTCTATGGACCATTTCGAACTCATTAGTTCTCATCAGGAAAGCTACCGTAATGATACTCTGAAAAGAAAATAAAAATCTTTGCCATTTCTGTCAATTATAAAATATAATTAACATTCAGACGCTATAGCAACATCTATTAACAACTTGTCGAAACCCAAAAGACTCCATTTTCAAACAAATAAATGTTTAAAAATAATAAAATCTTTGGATTTCTTAGTTCGGAAACAGATTCTCTCTTATACCTATTCCCCATCCTTCTAAAATTTGCAAGGAATAAAGGGTGATGAATGCAGAGACATGGGGAGTCTATATAGTTGCACTCCAAACACATCAATTCACCGAGGCAAAGATCAACAAATCTGTCTCCTAGTACTCAATACGTGAGTAAGAACGTAGGTAGATAAAGGCATTATTTTTATTTTCGATTCAGAGATCATTACCATCTTTCTATGGACCATTTCGAACTCCTTAGTTCTCATCAGGAAAGCTACCGTAATGATGCTCTGAAAAGAAAATAAAAATCGTTGCCATTTCTGTCAATTATAAAATATAATTAACATTCAGACGCTATAGCGACATCTATTAACAACTTGTCGAAACCCAAAAGACTCCATTTTCAAACAAATAAATGTTTAAAAATAATAAAATGTTTGGATTTCTTAGTTCGGAAACAGATTATCTCTTATACCTATTCCCCATCCTTCTAAAATTTGCAAGGAATAAAGAGTGTTGAATGCAGAGACATGGGGAGTCTATATAGTTGCACTCCACAACACATCATTTCTTTTGAGTTTCGACAAGTTTATAACTTTTGCTTTATAATTTCATAAATTTAATGTAAATTTATTTTCCTATTGTCTATCCCTTTTCCTCAAAGGCAACTAGCAAAAAATATTTGAAGCCACGTTTGTTTTTGATTAGTAAAAGAGCCCTGAGATATTGTATTAATTTCTTTAATTTGAATTTAATTTTATTTAATTTATTACATTTGGGCAAACTACAAAAATATATTTTTTATTTTTTATTATTATTATTGTTGTTTAATTTTTATTTTATTAATTGCTTTTTTACTACGCCAAGACATAAACCCGATTCAACATCTCGGAGGTTTACATCTTCTTAGTTTTTTTTCCTCTTTTTGTTCTTTTTTGTCTCTTTTTTTTTGCTTTTTTTTTTCTTTTTTTTTTGTTCAATTATAATATACAGTGCTAGTCAAAAGTCCGTTCCCCCTCGTATCTTTTGAACGGTTATAGGTACTTATAATAGTGAAAATTGGAGGGACAAAATAAACGGAAGTAGGCTTCTCATCTAGTGGTAACAAGTGACGTAATAGTGACAAATATATTGTATTCAGCCATACTAATTATGTTTGAGTTTAAGCTCGTTTTGATGAATAAATTAAATAAATAATAAAATCATAATTTCGCACTTAATTAATAAAGATTTAAACGTCCGCCTATGGTTACTTTTCAAAAAAGTTGACGTTGACGTAAAAGCAACTATAGAGTTGAACATCATCAACTTTTTTGGCAAACAACCAGCGGCGGACGTTAGAATTTTTATTAGTTAACTGCTAAACTAGAATTTTAGTATTTATTTAATTTAGGTACTCATCAAAATAAGCTTAACCCCAAACAAAATTAGTGTGATTGAATAGGTATATTTAAATTGCAATTTCGCATTAAATTAATAAATATTCAAACGTCCGCCTCTGGTTATTTGTCAAAAAGTTGACGTTGACGTAAAAACAATTAGAGAATTGAAAAATGTCAACTTTTTGACAACTAACCTTAGGCGGACGTTTTAATATTTATTAAATTAATGCGACACTACAATTTTAGTATTTATTTAATTTTTTCATTAAAATCACTTTTAATGAAAGCATAATATGCACTTACACAATTTATCCACAATATGCAAATATGCACTTAATATGCATTTTGCATATTTCCCGAGCTCTATTCATAAGTATTACACGTATGACGTCGAACATTAACATTTTTTAAATTTCGTATATATAATAAGCGAGTCTTCTACAGCTGTCGCCGCTTCTCTCATCCTAATTTCCAGCATTTTCTGTCGAAGCAATCTTTAGTTTTTAGATCTCTGGCGGTCATTGCATCTTCGACATCTTCTCTCCAGGATCGTCTTGGTCTACCTCGTTTTCTTCTAGTGGGTGGAGTCCATTTTTCTATTTTTTTCGGCCATCTATTTTCAGGCATTCTCTGAAGGTGTCCATACCAGTTAAGACTTTTGGCTTCGATTGTGTCTATTATATCTAGATCAATTTCCATTTGTCTCCTAATATCTTCGTTTCTCACCCTATCAAGTCTAGTGAGTCGGCAACATCGTCTCCAATAGTTCATTTCCATCGCCTTAATTTTTGACTTGTTTCTTTGGTTGATTTCCCTGAGTTCAGCGCCGTACAACCCAATATTTTCTATTATTGTTTTATACATTCTTCTTTTATTTTCTTTTGTTATTTTATTACTCCACAATAGTCCGTGTAGCTGTCTGGTGGCTGATTTTGTTTGGCCAATCCTGGAATGTATTTCGTCGTTACTCCCTGCTTTTGAAGTTATTTGGACTCCTAAGTATTTGAAGACTTCTGTTGGGTTTATAGTTCCCGTTTCAATTTGTAGGTTGTTAAAAGTTCGTATAAAGTAAAAAATTATTGAAGACAATAATAGGCTAGTGAAAGTCCGAAAGCGGTGTATTTTGACATTCGCCGGTGAATGTAGACATACACCAAATGCCTCGTGAAATTCTGAATATTTATAAATTTTGCTATACGCTCTGAGCTTCGCTGGTGTCGCTCCTGGCGGATTACTAATTCAACTTTCACCGGTAATTTTTAAATTTATTATTTAATTGTTATCGCTTAATATTTACAACGCAAAAAAGTAATTAAATTTTATTCAATTTTTTTAAGATTTTGCTAATCATTTTGACGTTCTATTGATAAAATATGAATTTCTTACTTCGGATACTTTCACAATCATCGTGTAGATGGCGCAGATTAATTTATAATTACATATTATGGAACATTAAAAAAACTTAAATTCAGCATTTAAAACGTTAGTATATTGTATATTTAAGGTAAAATATATACCACAGCTTTGACCAACTAATATTTTTTATAATTAATGTTTTTAATTTTAATTTTAAATTAATCACTTTGACATTTATCTCAAATTTCCGGTAAACGTTTACAGACTTGCCACTACTGGCGTTCGCGAATTTGTAGATATCCCCTCTACGTACGAGCTCACAGCGTACGTTTTGGACAATCACCGGTGTATGTCGACAATCACAAAAGAGTTTCGGCGAATGTCGGAAATAAGCGGTTTTTGATGGTTTGGGTTGGTGTAATTATAGGGGAGTGCATATAGGTTTTCACTTCAGAAAAATCCAAAAAGATATAACTTTTTGTAATTTCATTAAGAAATGTTTAATAAACAACATATCAAAAAGTTCTACTCGAGAAGTGGGTGCTTCATTTTTTATTAAACAAATGAACTGCGAAATTAGATGTTTTTTTAAGTACAGTGGAACCTCGATAACCCGGATTAATCGGGACCGCGGCCGATCCGGGTTATCGAAAATCCGGGTTAGCCGGAGAATATAGTAAAAATTAATAAATAACCTCCATTATAATTACAAAAACATGAAACACATATGCACAGTACACATCTAAATTACGTATAGTTGTATAGAGTGTAGAGTTTTGTTCATTTCTTGGTAAAAAACTCAGTCATACTGTAGAGATGTACCGACACCATAATATGGTAGGTCTGGATCCCGCGTACGAAAAAAAAGTTGATAAATAGCAAGCTGAAAATTTGTTATTAGCTTAAGGGTATCTAGTCGGACAAACATTAATATATGGGAACACTGGAACAGGGGAAGTTTTAACTGTGGAACAGGCTAAAAATTTGGAACGGTCAGACCACGAAAACGGCACATGTATTTTGTCCGACAGAACAGACTTAAACTCTCCGAACAGAGATTAAACTCTCATGCAAAAATCAGACTGCTATTTATCACCAAATTGGCGTTTTAATGAGTGGAACATGTAGAATATGTCAAATGACAAGAATTATGACAGGTGATAAATAGCAGTCTGATTTTTGCATGAGAGTTTAATCTCTGTTCGGAGAGTTTATGTCTGTTCTGTCGGACAAAACAAATGTGCCATTTTCGTGTTCTGACCGTTCCAGATTTTTTACCTGTTCCACAATTAAAACTGCCCCTGTTCCAGTGTTCTCATATATCAAAGTTTATCCGACTAGACACCCTTAAGCTATTAACAAATTTTTAGCTTGCTATTAATTAACTTTTTTTTCATACGCGGGATCCAGACCTATGGTATCATAATATCATATTATGATGCTGCAATAAATTTATTTTAAAGATTCGCCTTTATCACCTAATGTTTCTAGTTTCTTTTCCATTGTCACAACATTTTTACGTTTTGTTAACATTACAGTTTTGTTACCATTACGTAGACAAAAATCAGGCAAACACAATCTGAAGCACGATTACAGAACGGAAGTGATTAAAACAATGTTGTTATTTAAGAACAGACTAAGGCCATTGTTTTAAAAAAGAATTTTTAAATAGTCACGTCTATTTTAAACAATGCTAAGACAGTTTGACATAAATAACGGAAAAGGAATACAGACAGGTGCCTGTTCTTTCCGATAAGCTGAGACGGTCGCTCTGCCTGCCGCCGCGCCGTGTGTATGAATCATTTTTACTGTTGTGCATACTTATATGTGTTCAAATTACACAAATACACATTATCTCTCAAATATTATTTGACCTACATACATTTTTATTTGATAAAATTGTTAAATTGTTTATTTGTTAAATTTTTGTCTGATGAAAATCGGTCCGGGTTAGCCGGACTTCCGGGTTATCGGGGGCCGACTTATCGGGGTTCCACTGTAACTCCGAAAATATAAACTTTAGTAAAAAACTGACTTGACCATTGAAAAATTCAGAAAATTTTACAAAAAAAAACCTTGTATAAAGATTTTTCTAAAATTAAATCTGTAGCTTCTATAATTTTTTATTTATAACGCTAAAGTCACCCTTCTCACAAACATTGGCGCACTGTAAACTAGCGTACGGCGAAGTGCACGGCTGAGTTATTTTAATGTAATTCTTTAACTAATGGATTAAATGAAATTTTACGAATTGAACATGAAAGAAGAATAATTAAGCTATTTCATGGTTATAATAAAAAGACATAGAGTGTATGGGCATAAGTACGGTGTGGTCGGAAAATCAGACTTACATGAATTTTGTTTAAAAATGATTTAAAAATGTGTAACATACAATTTTTCTTATAAAACTCTCAATTTTGCACAACTTACCTTTTAAACATCTTACTAAACGATGTTTTATTCAAAACAAATTTCAAAAATTTAGTTCCAATGATATGACGTCTAAAAAAATGTAATTTTTGAAAACTTCGTAGTTTTACAGAATTACCACCAATTTAAGACGGTATTACTCAAGTTTGAACATATTTATTACAATTTTGTAGGTGCTCTTTTAAAGCTTAGGGTGAAATCTTTAAAATGCACTAAATTATCTTACTTTAGAGATGAAATAATCTATTTATTTTTGAGAAAATTAAGAAAGATAACAAAAATGTAATACAAAAACCGAAAATTACCAGCTAAAAAAAGGTTTAAAGGGTAAAAAAAGGTAAAAAAAATACATTTAATAATAAGCTTCTATAATAATAAATTTTCAACAAAAAATTTTTTTAGCTCTTATACAGTATGTCTGCGTAACTTGGAACCTATTAATAACTTTTTTATTATCAGTTTTACGAAAAAAACTTATTCTTTTTAAAACACTCTTTAAACGTATATAATCTAAGATAAAACCATCAAATATCAAATTTTATTGATTTTATACGAGGAATGTCAAAAAATATGAATTTCACTCAAGAGTAAAGTACCTTTATATTTCACAATATTGAAAATTGTTATTATGGAAAGTTGTTTCTAATTAAAAAATATGTTTTAGTGTTCAATTACATCCTTCTAATTAAAATATTGTGAATAATAAAGGCACTTCACTCTTAAGAAAAATTCATATTTTTTACATACCTCTTATAAAATTGAAAAAGTTTGATATCTGATGATTGTATCTTCGATTTTAGACCAAGTAGAGCATTTTATGAAGAATAAGTTGTTTTCGTAATATTGATAGTAAAATAGTTATCATAAATGTAACAAAATGATTATGGATATAGCGTTATTTGAGAAAAATGGAAAAAAAAATTTAATTATAAAGATGTAATTGTATATTAAAACATAGTTTTTAATTCCAAATAACTTCTCATAATAACAATTTTTATTATTCTGGAATATAAACGTACTTTCTCTTTAACGGAATTCATATTTTTAACATACTTACCCCGTATAAAATTGATAAAATTTGATATCTGATTGTTGAGATTTAGATTTTAGGCTATGCAGAGCATTTTATGAAGAATAACTTTTTTCGGTAAAATTGATAATAAAAAAGTTTCCCATATGGTCCATAGCTACGCATACATGCTGTATAAGAGCTAGTGTATAAGAATTTTTAAATTGTAATACCATATTCGGAGTCAGAATAATCAAAAACCAAATAGAAACATATTTGATCAAAGTAAAATGATGCATTCAACGATATTTTTAAAAATTTTTATACAAAAAAATTGTTATTGTTTAAACAATTAATAAACAATTAGCGGCAAAATCTGTGAGTAGAACTTTTTACTTTAACGTGTATATGAACTGACAAAAAAAGTTTTAGAAAATTATAAGCTTGTTTAAATTATTCCGAAACAATGCATGTTTCGTTCTAATTGCACTCCCCCGCCAAAAACACAACTTATAACGAAGAAATATGCCAGAGTTCATATGAAGCTATATTTGGCGTTAAACCAAAAGGGGCCTAGCGTCGTCATTTCTTCTTTACGGTGAAATTGAAAATATTGAAACTGAGGAACAGCATGAATTTTTAAATACTTTTCAAGAAAATTCGATTGGAATGCATCCGCAAACTAGCTCGCCCATATCTCAAGCACTAACTGCTTCGCAGTGTAGCACTTCTACATCTCAAGAAATAGCCGTTCCGCAGCCCAGCACGTCTTAATCGTAAGTACTGCCTGAATAGCACGAGCAAATTTCTTCAAAGCGAGCAGCTGCAAAAGATAATCGTTTACTTCAAGCAACAAAAATGTTGCGAATCTCAAAAAAAAGTTCCTTCCGGCCCAAATAAGTAATACTGTCATAATTAAGGTGTGTGATGTTGACCCTGGCCGTACTGACCCACGAAATGTTGTAATAGCGGTTGTTGTTGAAATAGAGGATTCAGACTACTTTAAATTAGCAAACAAAAATGGTACCCTCATGCAGCTTTTCACGCATAATCAGTTCTCAATTTGTAAAGAAAAATTACTTTTAATGGATGAAATTACAACTGATGAAATGTCGCTAAGAGAAACAGCTTGTGCTACTTCGAAAAGTTGAGACAAGTCTATAAACGTTGTTGAAAAAGAAAGTGTTCCACGGCTAAATGTAGTAATAAAGGGTAAAGGGCTTTTGTGCTATTCGAAATGTCATGGTATCTTAAGATGTTACAATAAATAAGTTTACACTTATTATAATACATTTTCGTTGTTTTGTTTTTGCTTTTTTTTTCATATTAAACATCAAAATTAAAAAAAAAATATTTGTTATTTTGATAATATTTTAGTTAATAATCGCCATTTGTGCCGTTTGTTTTAATCTTATGTTTATTAAAATACTTTTCCCAAATAAAAAACATACCCAACTATTTTTTATTTTTAGTTGATAAAAAATATATATTTTTAGCATACACCCAAAAATGTGTGATGAATGTCGACACTCACCGGTGAATGCTAGAAAATATGATATTTAACCAATAATTCGGACATACACCAAGAGACTTGATAGATGTTGACATTTCATTGGTGTATCTCAACATTCACCGGATTTCGGACTTTCACAGTGACATATCCATGGACTGGTTTCTTTCGATTTCTAAGCATATTCCATAATACTCTTTTGTGTCCCCCTAGAAATCGTATCTGATGTGTGTTGAACATTTTTGCCAGTAACTTCTTTTTACGAAATGAATTTTTGCATTTACATACTTCCTTTCTTACTATATTGTAGTATTGGTATGTTGTATTATTAGTTCTGTACTCCAGGTATAATTTTTTCTCTTGAACTCTTAACGTTTTAACTTCATATTGTGAACCAGGGTGTTTGGAGTTCCGATGATATTTACCTACTTTAAAATAGATTGGCTTCTTAAATAGAAGCTATTACACATATCAAAATAATCTAGGGGACACCCATATTAAAAACTTTTAAATCAATGTTAGCTGCAAATACAAAAATAAATTAATGATTTTAACATGTTTGTTGTTTTTTCGATTATTGTACCAATTTGGATAGAAATGCTGACAAGAATGGCTATAAAAAATAAAACAAAACTTCATAATGCGTTTTTGTCTATAAGATAAGAAGTAATATTTCTATATTGGTACTTGATATTCGATTTCTATTTGGATTTTTATTTAGTTTTGCAATTGCCAATAATGGAGAGATATCATTTAAGTAGCGACATCTAGTGGCGTGCTAACGGGATGCTTAGATCTGGCAGAAGTCAAAGAGACGTTGCTGAGGCTGTCTACAAGAATAGTAATGTCATTAGTTGTTTGTGATTAAGGTTTTATGAAACTGGTGACGTTGCTGAACGTCTTACAAACCATACAACACTCAACGAAAAAGGTACGTAATATTAATAAAAACGTTAATTCAGACAACAAAATCAATACTTAAAATTTGTCCAATTCTTGGTTTTATTGTAAAACAAAGCGACGTTCATCAATTCATTATTTTCGTTAGTTGATCCAATGTATTACTTTTATTGAATGGCTGAACATCCATTTATTAATATTACGAACACTGTTCACTGAGCCAACGAACACTATTCATTGAAACAACACCGTCGTTAATTGACCGACGAAGACGATTCGTTGTGTCAATAACAGTATTAATTCTCCTAACGTATTTCGTTTATTACAGTTATTTCCGTTTATCCTTACAATTAATTCCGTTCATTTCCACAATAAATACGGTTTTCTTACAAGCAATTATATTCATCCTTACAATCAGTTTCGTTTATTTCTACTATGAAAGTATTTTATATTGATAATTACTGAATGCATTAGCTCAATGTATGATATTAATTGATTAATAATAATTTTGCAAATCCCCCTTTTTTGTCCTAAACCTAATGGTCTTTACACTGTGTGATTTCTCATATGATTTCATTTATACAGTGCGCTGGAAAAAGTGTTGCCCCCTTATGAACTTATTTATTTTTCACACATAAGCAATACGCTCGGACAGGTCGGTTTTTAAAATAATCAAAGTATAATATAACATCAATGTTTCGAACTTTACGCAATCTCTCTTCAGGTGACAGCCACAACTTTGGTTTTTTTAAATGGGAAAGTACATCATGTGACAGCTCATTTAAAAGCGTTTGAAATAGTGATTTCAAAAATGTATAACACTTTAATCCTTCTGGAGAGCGCAGGTGAAAAATTTCGATGGAATTATTTTTAAACGCATTCATTTTTTTGGAATCCCGAGAAAACTAATAAGTATTTTTGAAAAGTTTAAACGCAGAATAAAATGTTACATTATTACCGGGGCCAAAAAGTCCCTTAGAATAAACAAACAGTTTCTTTTGAATGGTATATTTGAAATTAAAAATCATACTAAATTTTCTTTTTTTCATCCCTGTGACTTATTAAAATAATCATTATAGAAGTTTTTAGGGATTTCATACCCTCGATAATACTGTAATATTTTATTCTGCGTTTAAATTTTTTACAAATGCTAATTAGTTTTCTCAGGATTCGAAAAAAATTAATACGATAATAGACACACGAAAACTTCCTTCCAGTACGGACTACACTTGGAAACGAAATGAAATTATTCGGAACTTCGGCAGAGGTAACAGCATTGTTTAACAAAGAACGATAAGGAAAAGCTGTTACATTTCAAATGGTCAAGCAAAACATTTATTGTTTCAACAACTTCGTTTATTGTTATCATAAACACATTGATTGTGGTTATTAAACGCAGTAGTAGATTGATTAATGCATTCGTTGTCACAACAATCAGTTTACATCTATGGAATAATCAAATATTTATACATTGTTTTAATGAAATCTGTACGTTGTCACGATAAACCAAGGTACAGTTGGATCCCCGATAAGTCGGCCCCCGATAAGCCGGAAGTCCGGCTAACCCGGACCGATTTTCATTAGACAAAAATTTAACAAATACACAATTTAACAATTTTATCAAATAAAAATGTATGTAGGCAAAATAATATTTGAGAGATAATATGTATTTGTGTAATTTGAACTACATATACAATTGTAAAAATAATTCATGCACACTGCGGCAGAGCGACCGTCTCGGCTTATCGGAAATAACAGGCACCTGTCTGTATTCCTTTTCCTTTATTTATGTCAAACTGTCTTAGCATTGTTTAAAATAGACGTGACTATTTAAAAATTATTTTTTAAAACAATGGTATTAGTCTGTTCTTAAATAACAACATTGTTCCTTGTGACCGTATTGTGTGTAGTACAGTCGTATTAATCACTTCCGTTCTGTAATCGTGCTTCAGATTGTGTTTGCGTGATTTTTGTCTACGTAATGGTAACAAAACGTAAAAATGTTGTAGTGACAATGGAAAAGAAACTAAAAACATTAGGTAGGATTGATAAAGGCGAATCTTTAAAATCAATTTATTGCAGCATCATATTGTGTCGGTACATCTCTACAGTATGACTGAGTTTTTACCAAGAAATGAACAAAACTCTACACTCTATAAAACTATACGTAATTTAGATGTGTACTGTGCATATGTGTTTCATATTTCTGTAATTATAATGGAGGTTATCTGTAAGTTTACCATATTTTATTAATTTTTACCATATTCTCCGGCTAACCCGGATTTTCGATAACCCGGATCGGCCGCGGTCCCGATTAATCCGAGTTATCGAAGTTCCACTGTAATTACTTATCATCTACGAAACCAAGAAAGTGGTTTGCTTCCAGAATTACCATTATTTATTAAATATACGAAACTAACTTATTGTCTGAATAAATTGAGTGTTATTGATTAATGTACTCTAGTTATTTTCACAATTATTATTCAATCATTGTGACAATAATCAAATATATTGATCAATGTCTAAAAGTTCGTTGAAACAAAAAATTAAATTGCTGTTTCAACGAAATACTATTCAATAATCACTGTTAATTAATATTACGAAATAAATTTTTTTGAGTGAAGGATAACCAACCAGATTGAAGACAGTTTTCTTAGGTTGCACTGGTTGCAGGATTTGGAAGATCTCATTATAACTTCAACACAATTACAAATGAGACTGCAAGAGACCTATCAGCTGTTTTTAAGTTGCCAAACTATTAGAAATAAACTGCATGAAGTAGGTTTAGATGCAAGAAGACCTGTGAGAGTGCGTGTGTTATCCACAGGAAATTGCGCACATCGACTTCAGTGGGCACAAGAAAACGCAAATTGGCTTAGAGGTCGCTATGCAGGAGGTTCATATGGCAGGAGGTTCAGCAAAGCAGCAGTATAAAGACAGGTTGCGGCATCCCTCTTGGTGGAAGGAACAGTCTCATTTATCTGGAAGGTTTTCTAAATGAAACAGACCGACTACCGTGATATTATTCTCGAATCTATTGTTGTACCTTTTGCATGAGAAGCTGGTTCCCAATTTCAATTAATGCATGACAATGCGCGTCCACATATTGCCAGAGTCTTGCAAACATTCCTCGAAGATTATGAAATTGAGGTTTTATCATGGCCTGCACAATCGCCAGATTTAAACTCAATTGAGCATGTATGGGACATATTGGGCAGATGCATTTTACAACAAAATATTGCGTTCAATACAAAACAGCAACGTTTGAGGGTCTTTTAATGGAGTGGAGCAGAATACCGCAGAAAGACACTGAACATCTGATCATGAGTTAGCCTAACAGATGTAGGGCAATAATTAACAACCGTGGAGGTCATATGAAGCAAAACAATTACAATACAATGACCTTCGATTTCTAACAAATCTATGTTATAAAGAGCAAGCGCACATACGCATTAATGAACAAACATCAGAAGAGTTCGAAATTAAAAGAGGAGTGCGACAGCGACAGGGGTGTGTATTGTCACCACTACTATTCAATACATACTCTGAAGAAATTATGAAAAGAGCTCTTCAGGGAGAAACAGCAGGAATAAAGGTAAATGGAACGCCAATTAACAACATTAGATGTGCGGACGATACTATCATAATAGCAGACAACCTTAAAGACATCCAAAAGCTCATGAACAATATAGTTGAGTTTGGAAAAGAATATGGATTATCAATAAACATCAAGAAAACTAAATTTATGAGGATATCAAAAACCCAAAATAATGATGAAAGCCTGACAATTAAAAGTAAAACTTTAGAACAAGTTGAAAACTACAACTATCTTGGTACAATAGTTAATCACACAAACGATTACTCCAAAGAAATCAAAGTTCGAATAGAGAAAGCAAGAACAAACAGTTACTGTCAATAAAATGAGAAAGGTATTTTGTGCAAGAGAATTGAAATTAGACTTGAGAGTTAGGTTCGCAAGGTGTTATATTTTCTCGACCCTGCTTTACGGGATAGAAGCATAGACAATTAACGCGTCGACTACTAAAAAGTTGGAAGCATTTGAACTGTGGGTGTTTAGAAGAATTCTGAATATATCATGCACCGAGCATATAACAAACAACGAAGTCATGAGAAGAGTCAACAAAAGACTGGAAATATTGGAAACCATCAAGATACGAAAGCTGCAATACCTGGGGCATGTTATTCCTAATGAGAGATACAACATACTTCAATTGATTATACAGGGGAAAATCCAGGGCCAGAGAAGTGTATAAAGGAGAAGAATCTCATGGTTGCGTAACTTGAGGGAATGATACGGATGCGCATCAACCGAACTATTCAGAGCAGCAGCATCTAAGATTAGAATAGCCATGATGATTGCCAACTTCCGTCGCGGAGATGTCACGTGAAGAAGAAGGAGGTCATACACTGTATTAATTTAACCTACAGCCTACTTTGTTGTGAGTGAGAGGAAACAAATTACTTTTTTTATTTTTTTATGTTAGCATCTTTTGACTTATGGAGTTTTGTCTTAATTTTTTTAAGAGCTATTGCGATAAATCTAAGGAAAAATGTTTATTTTATATTCGGGACACTTGTTTATAACTTATTTTTTAAATATTTGAAATAAATTATTTAAAATACTTCTGTAATCTCGCATTTTGCTTTTGTCCCCTAGATTATTTTGATGTGTGTAGAAGTTATATTTTTATCCCATCATTGTCTTCTAAATACACAGGATCATAATATATCATTTTATGTCGCTATATAAAAGAAAATGTCAATTCTTTATATTCAAATCGTCCCGCCAATGGAACTTGATTGCACAATATATTTTTTTAGAAAAAATTATCACCTCTTGTATGAACCGGATGACAAAATTTAATTCAGTTCAATTAATCACCATTTCCTGACATTTTGCTAGTCACTGCTTACGATATAAATTTCACTACTAAATTTTTATATCCAATAAAACTTATACAGCATCACGAAGTATATTTGATCAAAATATTTCCATAAAATGCGTGCCTGCCACTTGATTATTTTTGCAATTATTATGTTGGTAAGTTGCGTTTAATGTGTTCACGTGGATTTTTATAATTGTGTACGTGTTAACTTTATACGTGTTCTTTTTATCGTCTCGATTTTTCTAATGTGCACGTTTTATTGCCCTTTTAAAGTCAATAAATGTTATAAAGTGTATTTTTTCACATGCGTTATTAGGGCGACTTTATTTATGGACAGTTTATGAGGATTACATAATAATATCACAAACATTCGCAAACTTTTTAGTTTGTGAAAGTTTTATAATAACATGTTCCATCAACTTGAATTATGAGTGGAAAACTCTCTTTTATTATCGTAAATCTTTTATTATCGTAAATACTATTTTTAGTATCCTAAAAATTTTAGTTTTCTAATAAAAGCATACTAATAATACTATCCCATCCAAGATTTGGCCTAATACCCATAATATTATTTTTAATATCAACATTAAGTTCGATTTCAGCACATATTTTATGTAAAAATTATTTTCTTTCGTTATATATATAATTGTCTTAAACATTCTTTTATTTTCGTTTACTATCTATAAATTTCTCTATTTTTAATGTAGAATTATTTAGATCTACATAGAATTTTTCGTAATCACATGGTAATAATAATAGGCACATGGCTTTATTGACCACTCTCTCCATCCGTTCTTGTCCATGGCGGTCATCCTCTAATTTGTGACGTTAAAAGCTTCAAAAGCCGAAAAGTTTGCATCGATAAAGCGTTGATAAACATTGATTCTGCGAAAACACTCTTTACTGACGAGTGGTCAATAATCAATGAATTGATCGCCACTTTTTAACCGGTGAAATTGGCTCTAGAAATTTTTTGCAGAAGAGAGTCCACTTTGATAACTGCCGACACAACCATGAAATTTGTCTTAGACAAACTAAGTAGCCAGGAGTCTAGCTTTAGTGCCGATCCATCGGAAGCATTACGCAACAGAATTGCGGAACGGTGCCTCTTTGAAATTTATATTAGTGTAAGTACTTATGAAGAGTATAACGAAGGACTAAACAATCCTGGTATTTCCCCATGCCAAAAAAAATGCAATACATCAAGAGATGAAAAATTTGTTGAGTCGTATAAATACACAAGTGATTGTGGAACCAGTGCAAGAGGAGATGATAAAAGAAGATGGGCCAGCTAATCTAGAGCCCGTGAATTTTAATTTGGAACAAGAGCTTGAGCAACTTGAACAACTTTTAAAACCAAAATCTTTTGGAAAAGGAAATGACCAATTTATGAGACAAAAGAAATGAAACGCGATCATTTGTCCATGGTCTATGACTATTTTCTGACCTTAAAACCGACCAGCATAGAGGCCGAAAGGACTTTCTCCGCAACCGGCTATATGTGCAGTTCTGTGCGAAGTAGGTTACAGTCCAGGAACCGAAGCATTTCACCTCGCAATTTTTACAGAATGGATCGATTTGCTTAAAAATTTGAGAATAAATAGTGGATAGTACAAGGATTAAAATCTATATGATGCCATAAGGCGCTTTTACCATGGGGGCGGTTGTCACCCCATCTTAGGGGTGGAAATTTTTTATTATATTTTGACTGCAAAAGTTGACAAAAAAATTCATTCTAAGCAAAAATTGTTCTATACATTTTTTTGATAAAATTAATACTTTTCGATTTATTCGCTATCGAAAGTGTTAGTTTTATATAGAAAAAATCAATGTTTTTCGACATATGCTCATTTACCATTCACTAAATTTTTGCCGTAGAAAAAATTTTTTCAAACCAAGTTCTTGAGAATTAATTAACCTACAATTTTATATTAAAACATTTTTTCGTATATCTGATGCTAATCTTTCTATTCTGAAGAAAATGGCATTTTTTACCAAACTACAAAAAGTCGTTATTCGCTTTTAACTCCAGTTTTTTTAAAAACTAATCATTCTAAGCCAGTCAAACTTCTAGAGTCTATTAATAATACATAAGTAAAGAAGAATGAATAAGGTCAAGGACTAAAAGCAAAGCTTACTTAGATTATTATGCTTCCAATTGGATTTCTTTTTTTTTTTCAAAAAAATATATTGATTTTTTAACCGTAACCTTTTTAATTTTTATCTTAGAAAGTTTGATAAAAAATAATTTTGTAGGTTTTTATAAGATCTATAAGACTATTAATATTAAATCCTTTTAAAGACCCCAGTCGCAAAAAGAGATGACTTTGAAAAGGTTGGTAAAGGTGATTTTTGCATGTTATTACAAGTTTTAATTGTCAATAGCCCACTAAATTTTTACCGTAGAAAAAATTTTTGCAAACTAAGTTCTTGGGAATTAAATAAGCTACAATTTCATATTAAAATATCTCTTCGTATCTCTGATGATAATCTTTCTATTCTGAAGAAAAAGGAATTTTTTACCAAATTTGTAAAATTCGATATTTGCTTTTGACCCCATTTTTTTAAAAACTAATCATTCTAAACCAGTTAAACTTCTAGAACCTATTATTAATACATAAGTAAAGAAGACGAAATAAGGTCAATAGCTAATTTTAATCAGGGTGGTGATTAGGGGTTTGCTTTCAATCAATTTTTCGCTGAAAAATATAGGGTCTGACATTCTTTTCATTATAAGCCACTTAATTTTTGAGCTAAAGACTTTTTTTTATTTCAGGAGATAAATATTTTTAAATACTTCAAATTAGTTTAAACTAGCTATCCTCAAAAAATGCATAGTTTTCCCGTCTTTTGACCTTGAAACTACAATCTTTAGCATTTGACGAAGAAGAGCTAACATATAATAAAGTATAACTCGATTACTATTGGTCTTAAATAAAATTTAAAAAAACGGTTTTGTTGATTTTTTCAAAAGGTACATTTTTGTTAAGTAAGGTTGTTTCGATAAAACGAAAACTTTTTGAGTTATTTGCGGAAAACTGATTAAAAACATTAATTTTTTTAATATAAAACTAACATTTTCGATAGCGAATAAATCGAAAACTATTAATTTTATCAAAAAAATGTATAGATCATTTTTTGCTTAGAATGAATATTTTTACCAACTTTTATGGTCAAAATATAATAAAAAATTTTCACCCCCGATATGGGGTGGCAACCACCCCTATGATAAAAGCGCCTTTTGGCCTCATCTAGATTTTGATCCTTGGACTATTCACTACTTATTCTCAAATTTTCAAGCAAATCGATCCATTCTGTAAAAATTGCGAGGTTTTGTTCTATTTTAAGCTTCATTACTTGGACTATTAGACGATAGATAAAATATGTTTTTCAAGATCTCACTTAAAAAAAAACTAACTATGTTTTTGTTTTGATTCCACATTTTGCTGGATCCAGCTGGATTTAGGTCAATCTTGAAAAATTCCAGCTGGATTGAAAATGCTGCTGGATTACAATCCCTATTCTCGACCGTCGATGTATCCTAGCCCTAGTCGTTAAGTCCTTATTAGGGGAGAGTAGGATAAAGTGGAATAGCTAAACTTTGAAATTAAATAAATTTTACAATCTTCGAAACGAAATTTTGTAAAAAACATATCTAATTACAGTAAAGTTTAACCCGGGGGCAGTCGCGCTCACTTCTGTCACGTAAGTTGCCGCGCGTAGAGAAAAAATCTCACAATCCGAATTTAAATACGAATTTAAAACAAATTTCTATTTTATAATATTTTTAATTACTTGTTACGTTAAAAATATCTATTTCTAACAATTTTAAAGCTAATTGGTTCTCATCGAAGCCATAAATTCCAAAAAACAAAATAAAAAAATAAAAAAAAATTAAAAAATAAAAAAAAATCACACGCGTTACAACAATCTTCCTCGAGGCACTTACGAGTGGAAAGTTATGTTGCAAAACTTTTCATCAAGTTATCACGGAAAAGGATAAAATGTGAAATTTTTTTCTAACGGCGCGACTGCTCCCGGGCTAAGATCATTATGTCGAAATATAAATTAAATTAAGTCAGTAAATTTTTTGTTATGCGTGGGTTTGTCAGACATTGTCTTTTTTTAAATTTGCCCCACATGGTTGGGTAAAGTGAAATAGTCTAAATCTAGAGTACGGTTTGAAATCGGCCTAGCTTCTTACTTGGAGCTTCTTCCTCATTTTTTCCGGATTTAATTTTCCCATTTAACGTAGCAACAGAAATGCCATGCTGTATAGCAGCTTCATTTTGGCAAAAGATGCCCGTTCGCAAAGATCTGATTCCAGATGTCATTGGCTTGACAAACTATTATGTTGTTTCGTTTGGTTGGTTTGGTTGGTTCGTTTTTCGTTTATAATTTCGCATTTTTCACCTGGAAATACAGATATCCTTTTTGAATTGTGGCAATCAAGTAGAATTACATGTGGGACAAAGTGAAACTATATTTCACTTTGACCCATCTATTAATATTTCACATTGCCCCAAATGGATTTAAAAGCAAACTTGTCCAGTAAAATTTTTTAAGCCTAATATAATAATACGAAATTGCAAAAAATCAATTTATTTTTAAACTTTTCTAAAATTAAATCTTTTAAATAGGTCAAACTTCTTGGCTATATTGATAATACATATATACAAATAATTAGAGAAGGGTAAAGATCAATTTTAATTAGGAGGGTATTTAGGGGGTTGTTTTCACCGATTTTTTCGTAGAAAAAAAGTAAGTACCCACGTTATTTTGATCGTAAGTCGCTTAATTTTTAGGCTAGAAACGTTTTTCCTTTTTTTTAAACGTCTAATTTTATACTTGAAAAAACATTTTGTAAGTTTTCCTTGAAAATGCAAAGTTTTCCCGTTATTTGGCTTTGAATATTTCAAATTATACATTTGACGAAAAAAGCTAATGCATAACATTCCGTATCTCGGTTTGTATTGGTCGTAGAAAAATTATAATAAAAAGATATTGTTTGTATTTCTAAAAGATACAATTTTGATATCTACTATGTTTTTTTTACTAAATGCGTATTTTTCGAGTTATTATTAAAAAGTTCTCTAAAAATGTCGTTTTTTTTTCGTCGAAAAACTGTTACATTCAACCGCGAATAACTCGAAAAATGTTAGTTTTACGAAGAAAACGTAAAGAATGTTTTTTTCTTACAATCAACTTTTACAACGATTTCCACGGTTAAGATGAAAGTTTTAGTGTACAGTGGGCTATTCCCTAGTTTCTGTGAAAATTTCAAGTAAATCCATGCTGGACGAAAAAATTGCGGGTCAAAATGCTTCATTTCGTGGGCTATTAATAAGAAACGTACTTTTACACCGAATGACAAAGAGATTTTTTTCTAACGGCGCCACTGCTCTCGGGTTAAGGTCATTATGTCGAAATATAAATTAAAATAAGTCTGTAAATTTTTTGTTATGCGTGGGTTTGTCACACATAGTATTTTTTTAACTTTGCCCCACATGGTTGGGTAAAGTGAAATAGTCTAAATTAACAGTACGGTTTAAAATCGGCCTAGCTTCTTACTTGGAGCTTTTCGTCCTCATTTTTTCCGGATTTAATTTTCCCATTTAACGTAGCAACAGAAATTCCGTGTTGTATAGCAGCTTAATTTTGGCAAAAGATACCCGTTCGCAAAGATCTGATTCCAGATGTCATTGGCTTGACAGACTATTGTTGTCGGGTCGTTTTTCGTTTATAATTTCGCATTTTTCACCTGGAAATACAGATATTTTTTTTTGAATTGTGGCAATCAAGTATAGTTACATGTGGGACAAAGTGAAACTATATTTCACTTTGACCCATCTATTAATATTTCACATTGCCCCAAATGAATTTAGAAGCAAACTTGTCCAGTAAAATTTTTTAACCCTAATATAATAATACGAAATTGCAAAAATCCATTTATCTTTAAACTCCAAGTTTTCTAAAATTAAAGCTTTTAAACAGGTCAAACTTCTTGGCTATATTGATAATACATAATATATAAAAATAATTAGAGAAGGGCAAAGATCAATTTTAATTAAGAGGGTAGTTAGGGGGTTGTTTTCACAGATTTTTTCGTAGAAAAAAAGTAAGTACCCACGTTATTTTGATCGTAAGTCGCTTAATTTTTAGGCTAGAAACGTTTTTCCTTTTTTTTAAACGTCTAATTTTATACTTGAAAAAACATTTTGTAAGTTTTCCTTGAAAATGCAAAGTTTTCCCGTTATTTGGCTTTGAATATTTCAAATTATACATTTGACGAAAAAAGCTAATGCATAACATTCCGTATCTCGGTTTGTATTGGTCGTAGAAAAATTATAATAAAAAGATATTGTTTGTATTTCTAAAAGATACAATTTTGATATCTACTATGTTTTTTTTTACTAAATGCGTATTTTTCGAGTTATTATTAAAAAGTTCTCTAAAAAAGTCGTTTTTTTTTCGTCGAAAAACTGTTACATTCAACCGCGAATAACTCGAAAAATGTTAGTTTTACGAAGAAAACGTAAAGAAAGTTTTTTTCTTACAATCAACTTTTACAACGATTTCCACGGTTAAGATGAAAGTTTTAGTGTACAGTGGGCTATTCCCTAGTTTCTGTGAAAATTTCAAGTAAATCCATGCTGGACGAAAAAATTGCGGGTCAAAATGCTTCATTTCGTGGGCTATTAATAAGAAACGTACTTTTACACCGAATGACAAAGAGATTTTTTTCTAACGGCGCCACTGCTCTCGGGTTAAGGTCATTATGTCGAAATATAAATTAAAATAAGTCTGTAAATTTTTTGTTATGCGTGGGTTTGTCACACATAGTCTTTTTTTAACTTTGCCCCACACGGTTGGGTAAAGTGAAATAGTCTAAATCAACAGTACGGTTTAAAATCGGCCTAGCTTCTTACTTGGAGCTTTTCGTCCTCATTTTTTCCGGATTTAATTTTCCCATTTAACGTAGCAACATAAATTCCGTGCTCTATAGCAGCTTAATTTTGGCAAAAGATACCCGTTCGCAAAGATCTGATTCCAGATGTCATTGGCTTGACAGACTATTGTTGTTGGGTCGTTTTTCGTTTATAATTTCGCATTTTTTACCTGGAAATACAGATATTCTTTTTGAATTGTGGCAATCAAGTATAGTTACATGTGGAACAAAGTGAAACTATATTTCACTTTGACCCATCTATTAATATTCCACATTGCCCAAATGGATTTAAAAGCAAACTTGTCCAGTAAAATTTTTTAACCCTAATATAATAATACGAAATTGCAAAAAATCAATTTATTTTTAAACTCCAAGTTTTCTAAAATTCTTCTTCTTCTTCATGTGCCGTGCTCGATTATCGAACGTTGGCTATCAAATTGGCTATAGCAATTTTGTTAACGGCAGCTCGGAAAAGGGATGCAGAGGATCTGTTATACCATTCTCTCAGGTTTTTAAGCCATGACGTTCTTCTTCGACCTGGCCTTCTTCTTCCGTCTACCTTGCCTTGTATTATTAAATGGAGTATATTATATCTCTCTGGGTGTCGCATAACATGGCCAAAATATTCAAGTTTTCGATTTTTAACTGTTCTGACGACTTCTGTGACTTTTCGCATCCGGTTCAAAACAACTTCGTTACGAACTCTATCCACCCAACTTATTCGTAGGATTCTTCGGTATACCCAAATTTCAAAGGCTTCCAATTTCTTGAGAAGAGTATCTGTTAAAGTCCAACCTTCGACACCGTACAAAAGAGTAGAGAACACATAACATCTCACTAATCTAAAAGTAATGTTGTTTCCACATAAAAGTTTCTTTATCTTAAAAAATGCAGCTCTGGTCTTCTCTATACGTATTCTAATTTCTTTGCTCATGTCCCAGTTCTCATTTAGATTACAACCAAGGTAGGTGATACTGTTAGTTCTCTCTAATTGTTCACCATAAGCTGTTACTACTTCCGGTTGTATTGGCGTCTTACTGACAACCATCACCTTGGTCTTTGCGGTGTTTAGCTTGAGTCCATATTCATCACACGTTGTGGTAATCCTATTAATCAGATGTTGAAGTTCTTCATAATTGCTCGCAATTAACACCGTGTCATCCGCATATCTCAAATTATTAATATTGACGCCATTCATTTTGATACCACATTGAGCATTATCCACTGCTTTATTGAAAACAAACTCTATTGAAAGAATAGATGTTAAATATTAGTGGGGACAAAATGCAGCCCTGCCTTACTCCTCTTCGTATTTGAAGTTCTTCAGACGTGTCCCAGCCAATCCTGATGTTTGCACGTTGATGCCAGTAAAGATTTTTGATAATGCGTAGGTCTTTATCATCAATACCCACTTTCTGAAGAATAGCAATCATTTCCGTAGGTTTTACCCGATCAAAGGCCTTCTCAAAGTCAATGAAACACATATAAACCGGATATCCGACATCTCTGCATTTCTGTACCATAACCTGAATACTAAACAGTGCTTCTCTGGTCCCAAGGTTATTACGGAATCCAAACTGGGTATCACCAAGCTGTTCTTCTATTTTTTGGTACATCCTAGAGTGCAAAATTCGTAGAAATATCTTTAAAACTAAACTCTTCTAAAATTAAACCTTTTAAATAGGTTAAACTTCTTGGCTATATTGATAATACATATATAAAAATAATTAGAGAAGGGCAAAGATCAATTTTAATTAAGAGGGTAGTTAGGGGTTTGTTTTCACAGGTTTTTTCGTAGAAAAAAGTAAGTACCCACGTTATTTTGATCATAAGTCGCTTAATTTTTATGCTAGAAACTTTTTTCCTTTTTTTTAAACGTCTAATTTTATACTTGAAATAATATTTTGTAAGTTTTCCTTGAAAATGCAAAGTTTTCCCCTTATTTGGCTTTGAATATTTCAAATTATGCATTTGACGAAAAAAGCTAATGCATAACATTCCGTATCTCGGTTTGTATTGGTCGTAGAAAAATTATAATAAAAGGATATTGTTTGTATTTCTAAAAGATACAATTTTGATATCTACTATGTTTTTTTTATTAAATGCGTATTTTTCGAGTTACTCTTAAAAAGTGCTCTAAAAACGTCGTTTTTTTTTTCGTCGAAAAACTGTTACATTCAACCGCGAATAACTAGAAAAATGTTAGTTTTACGAAGAAAACGTAAATAATGTTTTTTTCTAACAATCACCTTTTACAACGATTTCCACGGTTAAGATGAAAGTTTTAGTGTACAGTGGGCTATTCCCTAGTTTGTGTGAAAATTTTAAGTAAATCCATGATGGAAGAAAAAATTGCGGGCCAAAATGCTTCATTTCGTGGCCTATTAATAAGAAACGTACTTTTACACCGAATGACAAAGAGATTTTTTTCTAACGGCGCGACTGCTCCCGGGTCAAGGTCATTATGTCGAAATATAAATTAAAATAAGTCTAAAAAATGAATAACCATTTTCAATTTCGTTGCAAAACGAAAACACAGCCGAACCATATTCTAGTCCAATCAGAGAGTGCTGCAAGCACCCCTACCGGTTTCGAAACTTATTAGTCTCTCATCAGGAGGCACATATGCTGCTCTCCCTGATCCAACCAAAACAAACCCCAGCGTGCAGTCCCGGATTGCAACGAACGAAATGGCATAGATGCCCTAGCGGCAACTGCTAGCAAAAAGACTAAGTTTTCACTCTAATGGCATATAAAACAACATAATGCTATTCTACACCCCACCAGAATGAAAACAATGGGAACCTTCTCTGGTTACACCTCCGAGGCTTCTACAATTTGCAAGCCATACGGATGGCTTGCAATTTGAGATGCAAGCATATTTGAGATTTGGATTCCCATTTGAGATGGGACGTGAATTGTAAATTGTAGAATTCCCTCATCTTCCTTAGTCTCAGCATCCGTATGGCTTGCAAATTGTAGAAGCCTCGGAGGTGTAACCAGAGAAGGTTCCCATTGTTTTCATTCTGGTGGGGTGTAGAATAGCATTATGTTGTTTTATATGCCATTAGAGTGAAAACTTAGTCTTTTTAAAATAAGTCTGTAAATTTTTTGTTATGCGTGGGTTTGTCACACATTGTCTTTTTTTAACTTTGCCCCACATGGTTGGGTAAAGTAAAATAGTCTAAATCAACAGTACGGTTTAAAATCGGCCTAGCTTCTTACTTGGAGCTTTTCGTCCTCATTTTTTCCGGATTTAATTTTCCCATTTAACGTAGCAACATAAATTCCGTGCTGTATAGCAGCTTAATTTTGGCAAAAGATACCCGTTCGCAAAGATCTGATTCCAGATGTCATTGGCTTGACAGACTATTGTTGTTGGGTCGTTTTTCGTTTATAATTTCGCATTTTTTACCTGGAAATACAGATATTCTTTTTGAATTGTGGCAATCAAGTATAGTTACATGTGGAACAAAGTGAAACTATATTTCACTTTGACCCATCTATTAATATTCCACATTGCCCAAATGGATTTAAAAGCAAACTTGTCCAGTAAAATTTTTTAACCCTAATATAATAATACGAAATTGCAAAAAATCAATTTATTTTTAAACTCCAAGTTTTCTAAAATTCTTCTTCTTCTTCATGTGCCGTGCTCGATTATCGAACGTTGGCTGTCAAATTGGCTATAGCAATTTTGTTAACGGCAGCTCGGAAAAGGGATGCAGAAGATCTGTTATACCATTCTCTCAGGTTTTTAAGCCATGACGTTCTTCTTCGACCTGGCCTTCTTCTTCCGTCTACCTTGCCTTATATTATTAAATGGAGTATATTATATCTCTCTGGGTGTCGCATAACATGGCCAAAATATTTAAGTTTTCGATTTTTAACTGTTCTGACGACTTCTGTGACTTTTCACATCCGGTGCAAAACAACTTCGTTACGAACTCTATCCACCCAACTTATTCGTAGGATTCTTCGGTATACCCAAATTTCAAAGGCTTCCAATTTCTTGAGAAGAGTATCTGTTAAAGTCCAACCTTCGACACCGTACAAAAGAGTAGAGAACACATAACATCTCACTAATCTAATTTTAAGATTCAAAGTAATGTTGTTTCCACATAAAAGTTTCTTTATCTTAAAGAATGCAGCTCTGGTCTTCTCTATACGTATTCTAATTTCTTTGCTCATGTCCCAGTTCTCATTTAGATTACAACCAAGGTAGGTGATACTGTTAGTTCTCTCTAATTGTTCACCATAAGCTGTTACTACTTCCGGTTGTATTGGCGTCTTACTGACAACCATCACCTTGGTCTTTGCGGTGTTTAGCTTGAGTCCATATTCATCACACGTTGTGGTAATCCTATTAATCAGATGTTGAAGTTCTTCATAATTGCTCGCAATTAACACCGTGTCATCCGCATATCTCAAATTATTAATATTGACGCCATTCATTTTGATACCACATTGAGCATTATCCACTGCTTTATTGAAAACAAACTCTATTGAAAGAATAGATGTTAAATATTATTGGGGACAAAATGCAGCCCTGCCTTACTCCTCTTCGTATTTGAAGTTCTTCAGACGTGTCCCAGCCAAGCCTGATGTTTGCACGTTGATGCCAGTAAAGATTTTTGATAATGAACCCACTTTCTGAAGAATATCAATCATTTCCGTATGTTTTACCCGATCAAAGGCCTTCTCAAAGTCAATGAAACACATATAAACCGGATGTCCGACATCTCTGCATCTCTGTACCATAACCTGAATACTAAACAGTGCTTCTCTGGTCCCAAGGTTATTACGGAATCCAAACTGTGTATCACCAAGCTGTTCTTCTAGTTTTTGGTACATCCTAGAATGCAAAATTCGTAGAAATATCTTTAAAACTAAACTCTTCTAAAATTAAACATTTTAAATAGGTCAAACTTCTTGGCTATATTGATAATACATATATAAAAATAATTAGAGAAGGGCAAAGATCAATTTTAATTAAGAGGGTAGTTAGGGGGTTGTTTTCACAGATTTTTTCGTAGAAAAAAGTAAGTACCCACGTTATTTTGATCATAAGTCGCTTAATTTTTATGCGAGAAACTTTTTTCCTTTTTTTTAAACGTCTAATTTTATACTTGAAAAAATATTTTGTAAGTTTTCCTTGAAAATGCAAAGTTTTTTCCTTATTTGGCTTTGAATATTTCAAATTATGCATTTGACGAAAAAAGCTAATGCATAACATTCCGTATCTCGGTTTATATTGGTCGTAGAAAAATTATAATAAAAGGATATTGTTTGTATTTCTAAAAGATACAATTTTGATATCTACTATGTTTTTTTTATTAAATGCGTATTTTTCGAGTTATTCTTAAAAAGTGCTCTAAAAAAGTCGTTTTTTTTTCGTCGAAAAACTGTTACATTCAACCGCGAATAACTAGAAAAATGTTAGTTTTACGAAGAAAACGTAAAGAATGTTTTTTTCTTACAATCACCTTTTACAACGATTTCCACGGTTAAGATGAAAGTTTTAGTGTACAGTGGGCTATTCCCTAGTTTCTGTGAAAATTTCAAGTAAATCCATGATGGAAGAAAAAATTGCGGGCCAAAATGCTTCATTTCGTGGCCTATTAATAAGAAACGTACTTTTACACCGAATGACAAAGAGATTTTTTTTCTAACGGCGCGACTTTTCCCGGGTTAAGGTCATTATGTCGAAATATAAATTAAAATAAGTCTAAAAAATGAATAACCATTTTCAATTTCGTTGCAAAACGAAAACACAGCCGAACCATATTCTAGTCCAATCAGAGAGTGCACCCCTACCGGTTTCGAAACTTATTAGTCTCTCATCAGGAGGCACATATGCTGCTCTCCCTGATCCAACCAAAACAAACCCCAGCGTGCAGTCCCGGATTGCAACGAACGAAATGGCATAGATGCCCTAGCGGCAACTGCTAGCAAAAAGACTAAGTTTTCACTCTAATGGCATATAAAACAACATAATGCTATTCTACACCCCACCAGAATGAAAACAATGGGAACATTCTCTGGTTACACCTCCGAGGCTTCTACAATTTGCAAGCCATACGGATGCTGAGACTAAGGAAGATGAGGGAATTCTACAATTTACAATTCACGTCCTATCTGCTCAGCGCGGTAAAGTTCCAACGAGAATGGTTCCTTCATACTCCACACAGAGTAAATTTAAATAAAAAATGAATAACCATTTTCAATTTCGTTGCAAAACGAAAACACAGCCGAACCATATTCTAGTACAATCAGAGAGTGCTGCAAGCACCCCTACCGGTTTCGAAACTTATTAGTCTCTCATCAGAAGGCACATATGCTGCTCTCCCTGATCCAACCAAAACAAACCCCAGCGTGCAGTCCCGGATTGCAACGAACGAAATGGCATAGATGCCCTAGCGGCAACTGCTAGCAAAAAGACTAAGTTTTCACTCTAATAACATATAAAACAACATAATGCTATTCTACACCCCATCAGAATGAAAACAATGCCTTCTCTGGTTACACCTCCGAGGCTTCTACAATTTGCAAGCCATACGGATGGCTTGCAATTTGAGATGCAAGCATATTTGAGATTTGGATTCCCATTTGAGATGGGACGTGAATTGTAAATTGTAGAATTCCCTCATCTTCCTTAGTCTCAGCATCCGTATGGCTTGCAAATTGTAGAAGCCTCGGAGGTGTAACCAGAGAAGGTTCCCATTGTTTTCATTCTGGTGGGGTGTAGAATAGCATTATGTTGTTTTATATGCCATTAGAGTGAAAACTTAGTCTTTTTAAAATAAGTCTGTAAATTTTTTGTTATGCGTGGGTTTGTCACACATTGTCTTTTTTTTTAACTTTGCCCCACATGGTTGGGTAAAGTAAAATAGTCTAAATCAACAGTACGGTTTAAAATCGGCATAGCTTCTTACTTGGAGCTTTTCGTCCTCATTTTTTCCGGATTTAATTTTCCCATTTAACGTAGCAACAGAAATTCCGTGTTGTATAGCAGCTTAATTTTGGCAAAAGATACCCGTTCGCAAAGATCTGATTCCAGATGTCATTGGCTTGACAGACTATTGTTGTTGGGTCGTTTTTCGTTTATAATTTCGCATTTTTCACCTGGAAATACAGATATTTTTTTTGAATTGTGGCAATCAAGTATAGTTACGTGTGGGACAAAGTGAAACTATATTTCACTTTGACCCATCTATTAATATTTCCCATTGCCCCAAATGGATTTAAAAGCAAGCTTGTCCAGTAAAATTTTTTAACCCTAATATAATAATACGAAATTGCAAAAATCAATTTATCTTTAAACTCTAAGTTTTCTAAAATTAAACCTTTTAAATAGGTCAAACTTCTTGGCTATATTGATAATACATATATAAAAATAATTAGAGAAGGGTAAAGAGCAATTTTAATTAGGAGGGTAGTTAGGGGGTTGTTTTCACAGATTTTTTTGTAGAAAAAATAAGTACCCACGTTATTTTGATCTTAAGTCGCTTAATTTTTATGCTAGAAACTTTTTTCCTTTTTTTAAACGTCTAATTTTATACTTGAAAAAGTATTTTGTAAGTTTTCCTTAAAAATGCAAAGTTTTCCCGTCATTTGGCTTTGAATATTTCAAATTATGCATTTGACGAGAAAAGCTAACATGCCATATCTCGGTTTGTATTGGTCGTAGAAAAATTATAATAAAAGGATATTGATTGTATTTCTAAAAGATACAATTTTGATATCTACTATGTTTTTTAATTAAATGCGTATTTTTCGAGATATTCTTGAAAAGCCCTCTAAGAAAGTAGTTTTTGTCGAAAAACTGTTACATTCAACCGCGAATAACTCGAAAAATGTTAGTTTTACGAAGAAAAGGTAAAGAACGTTTTTTTCTTACCATCACCTTTTACAAAGATTTCCACGGCTAAGATAAAAGTTTTAGTGTACAGTGGGCTATTCCCTACCTTCTGTAAAAATTTCAATTTAATCCATGCTGGACGAAAAAATTGCGAGCCAAAATGCTTCATTTCGTGGCCTATTAATAAGAAACGTACTTTTACACCGAATGACAAAAAGCACAGAAATTCAAAATATATTCAAAATTATGAAAACGATATTTTGCCTATGTAATGAAACATCCAGAAAAGTATAGAGACATTCGGTAATATGTTTCGAGCTACCGTAAACAAAGTTATTATTGCCAATATGATCGCTAACATCCGATAATCGGACATAGTACGCAAGATTAACTAACATTGCCATACCACTGTTTTGAGTTAGAAACACACCAAATTATTTTTTCAGACTTTATTTAAACAAAAAAAATGTTAAATTTCAATATTCGGTTCTAATTATGTTAAGTTTTTATTGAGTAAAATGCAGTTTTATTTTGCATAATAATTACTTCGCCATTTATATCCTTATACCACCTCATACTGAAACTGCAACGTATGCGTGATATCATTAATAATAACTGTCCACGACAAATTGGTTCCTAGTTTAAGATGTCACGCTCTTTGTTACTTACTTTTATTACCCCATAAAATTTTCGTTGTCTTGAAAATGTTTTTTGCCTTTTAGTTGATGGAACTACATAGATACCTTTGTAATTATTTAGTATATAATAATATAAAAAATGACCAAACTACAAAATAAAGTTAAAAAATTACAACAAATGTTTTAATGATTACAAGAGGTATTATTAGTATTATCAATATGTACATTGCGCGCCAGAGAAAACCATGCCCATGAATTTTAAGAACTTTTTATATTTTTCTTATTTCTTGGTCATATTATATCTATTTTATTGTGTTTTGAGTCACTTCCCACTCTTCATCTGGATTACGGACCCTAACCCTGCGTGTGAGCTCATCTCGTAGGTGGTCGATGGGATTCATATCCGGACTCAATGGAGGCCAGTCCATTGTGTAACATCTAGTGTTATCATGTATTAACATGAAATCATCGCCTATGTAGCCGGTATAAGGAACAACATGGTCTTGGAGAATAATCCGTAATGTAAAGATCCGCTGTCAAACCCCATTCGTTACCAGCACTGGGCACGAACACAAGCTCTGTTTTTTTTTTCTAAATATATATCACCCCAAAACATACTCGAACGACTTCCATTGTTCACTATTTCGAATACTGCAGCACTGGGCAAATCGTTCTCAGATATACGCGCCGCGCCGTCTCGTCATTGCTATACAAGCATATTCTCATCAGGGAATAAAACTCTGCTCCATTGTCCAAGACCCCAACTGATATCTTCTCGGGCAAACTAAAGTCGAGCTTGTTTCTGACGTGCGTTCAATTTAGCCACTGGACCCCGATTTTTGACTTTTCGCTTCGTTATCGATCATTCGCTATCTGTACAAATACGAAGCGAATACGTTCGATAACGAAGCGAAAGGTCAAAATCGGGGTCCTGTGAGCTTGTAGATAAGCGTTAGCTTGTCTGGGAGTAAAAGTGGCACAATTAAGTTTTTCCCTAACTATCCACTGAGTGACGGTGACACCTCCTACATTCCTCAAGGATTGATGAAGCTCAACTACTGTCGCACAGTGCTGCCGCTGAAAAATTTAGGAATGTACTAGAATTCTTCATAAAATGTACTAGATTGTACTCACTGTCACCGGTGCTGTCACCAACGACGGAAAAATGACACTTGACAGCTCAAGAAAGAAAAAAATGACAGATAACAACCCAAAAAAGAAGAAATGACAGATGACAGGTTATTTTGTTAGATGTCAAAATAAAAGACAAAGGAAACAACAAAAACTAGTTTTATTTTTTATTTATATAATATACAGTAAAACCTGTCAGTAACGGCCACTAAAAATGAAAGGACTGTTGGCCGGTATTGCCAGTTTTTGTAGACTACGGGCCTGTTGTTCGAACGCTAATCAACAATGATCACTATCAAATATTTAATTACTGTCACAACTGTCAATGTCAACTTTGGTTGGGTTGCTGAAAACATAATTGATTATAATTATGAGATTAGTTGATCAATTAACATAACAATTATTAACATAATTGATTAAATAATTTCATAATTGTAATCAATAATTATGTTTTAAGCAACAAAATCAAAGTTGACATTGACAGTTGTGACAGTAATTAAATATTTGATAATGATCATTTTTGATCAGCGTTCGAACAACCGGCCCTACATAATATAATTGGTTTGTGGAATTTTTTAACTGACCGTTTTAGTACAGGTGGCCGGTAACACAGGTTTTACTGTAGTTTATATTTACATTAAAACAACATAACTGAAACTTTAAATACTTATTCTCATCTAAAAATATGTAGGTATAGAAAACAAGAAGTGTAAGTTCTAATAAAAAAAATATATACATTTTTAGATGAAAGTTAAGAAACAAATACTCTCAGTCGAGTATTAAATCAAATACTTAAAATATTTCTTGTAGAATATTGACTAATTAACGCGGCTAGACTATTTTTTGTTTATAAACATAAACCACAATAAACATGGCGGAGCCAAGACGCAAACGGCACAACGGCTACGGCAGGTCAAGTGTAATAAAGTGTAAACTAAAAACAGAGTTGCCAGATAACTAAAAAGACAGTTCACACAACCAACACAATAACCAAAAAAGTCACTAGAAAAATCACCAAATACATAATACATCTCCTTTATTGGTTGGTATCTGTATAAAGTGAAGAAAATAGATTGTGTAATAAATGTACTAGAAATGGGTGGATAATTTACAAAATGTACTTTCGTACTCACTCGCTAAAAATGTACTAGAAATAGTACAATTGTACTAGAACGGCAGCACTGCTGTCGCATGCCGATTCTGCAAAGCACTCAATACAATGAATCGATGGTCCGTCTCTCTTGTTACACGTCGCAGACACGAACCTATGGACCGATTCTATAAGATCAACGCGAAACAATTACGTTCGTTATCCGACGGTTTGCTATTCTGTAAGCTCATTCGGGAAGAATCGGAGAAGCAGATCACGAAGCCGATTACAAAGCGAAAGCGATAACTTTTGACTTGCGTTTCGTTTCGCTTTCGATAGTGATTGGTCGATCATTTTCACGTGGTAAACAATCGCAGGCGCTAAGCAGGTTGTTCGTTGTTGTGTTGATTTCACAAGAATTCTGTGTTCTTTGTTTTGTTGATAATGAATTATGAATTAGTGATGCTCTTACACCACCTTCCCAATCTTCCGTAAGTTCCTGTAGCTCATCAAAAAGGAATCAAACTAGTTCTTTGCTTAAGCGAAAAATATCAATAAACCTTATATCTGTTAAACCAAATGGGTCACTTCTATCTCGAAGGAACCTGCTTTCCTCTGGCGTTAACCGCAGCGCAGATGGTTTCTTCGCTCGAGTTCTCCATATAGAACAAATTGCACCGGCAACATTTTTATTAAAATATAATAAAAATTTAATCAAACTTGTGACTATAAGGTTATATAGGTACGTCATGTAACTCTCTAGTTACTCTTCTTCTTTCTTTACTTCTTTTTTTTTACTTCCTGCACATATATTTGCAATGTTGCCGTAATTATTTATTCATAGATCGTTTAAACTCGTATATTATCGTATGCCGCTATGATAATGAAGCGAAAGCGAAAACTAACCTTATAGAATATGAACATAAATCAACTTCGCTATCGTTTAGCTTAGCTTTCGCGGTAATAACGAAAATTATAGAATTCGCCTATTGGTCGTCGACTGTAGATACTGGTTAGCTATATCAATGATAGTATTATCTAGATAGATGATATTTTCAATGGTAAGCCCTTAAGGTTGCAGACTGCGTCATAAGTTGGCGACGGCGACACTCCTCTGAATATAGCCCCCTCATAATAACTCATTTTCCTGGGGCGCTTTCGCTGGTGAAGTCTCAATTTGGTAAAATCATTCACTTACTACTCTTCGAACTGTTAATACACTTCAACGTTTGAAAAGTGACTGAGATCATCACCGGCATATTTATAGAGGTCTACATTGCATAGAACATACCCGTTACAATGTTTGATACATTTTCTACGCTATACAGAAGTAGAGAAATTTTACAACACGTTTCCAATTTGCATAAAACAATTATTATTTTTTGGAAGCTCTGTAATAGACAAAAATTTTTGCGTTAGTTGTTTTAATTCAAAGTAACGCAACATAAAATTGCTAAGCATAAACTACAGTTCATTAGACTCAGTTTTTTTGCTGGCAAGGGTAGTTAAATTATAGATATCTACCTACCTATTACAAAAAATTTGTAGGTAAATGAGGAAATTTGTGTGATCTTTGCTCACACTTTGTTTAATATTGGTTTGATTATCTTCAGGAAAGAGTGTTTGTAAATATTTAAGCACTCTGTAAACTGTCCCTGTGGATTAGTACGTTCTTTAATGGTAAAATATTGTAAAACCTCTAAATTTTAAGGAACCGCCTGGATTGACATGAAATTTGGCATACACGTAGCTAACAAGTCAAAGAAAATTATATTGTGCCGATATGTGGTTTTGCCCTGGGGGTGCTCTTCACCCCCTCTTAAGGGTGAAAAAATATTCGTCCAAAGTAAGTCCGGAAATGAATAAACTGACTAATTTTAAGTGACTTTTGTTCTATAGAGTTTTTTCACTAAATGAATATGTTCATTTTTTCAACAAAATAACCACGCTTTTAGACGGTTTTTCGCAAATAACTCAAGTAGCAAGTATTTTGTCGAAAACACATTCTTAGCAAAAATATAGCATGTAAATTTTTTTAAAAATGGTGTATATATCACGTCTCTATACCTAGTAGAAACAGAGTTATTGCTAATGAAAAATAGATTCATATTCGTCAAATTCCAAATGGAATACTTTAACGTAAAATAACAAAAAATGAAGCACATTTCGGGGAAAACTCATTACAACTTATTTAAAGTATTTAAAAAAGCTTCATTTTTGTTCAAAAAAAATTCCAACATCAAAAGTAAACAAGTTACGCTCAAAATAAAGTTATTCCCTTTTTTTTTGGTAAAAAAATCGGGAAAATCACCTCATAATTAGTATCTCAAATGAACTTAATCGTTACGACTTCACAAATTTCTTGACTCGTGTATGTATTGTTTATATGATCAGTAAGTTTCATCGGTTCAAAGTCCTTATTTTTGAAAGGGCTGTAGTTAAAATGGGTTGAACGAGTCACTGATCACGAATGTATGCAAATTTAGAAACACCAAAGCTAAATCAATGTTTGTGTAACAGAAAATCAAAAAAATACATGATATTCAGAAAAGCAATGCTGACTGCTGACTTTATAGTTTTTCGAGATTTTTGGTATCTCTAACAATTTTTAAGTTATTTTGAAAAAAAGCATATTTTTCAATATTAAAATTTTTTTAAAATTTTACTTTAAAACCATTTTTTTTTTCAAAAATAAGCACTTTGAATCGATGAAACATACAGATCATATAAACACAAAATAAGTTAAATCATTTGTGGAGCGGTAACGATTAACTTCATTTAAGTTGCTAATTAGAGGGTGGTCTTCTCGATTTTTTTTTTTGCCAAAACAAAAGGAACCAACTTTATTTTGAGCGTAACTTGCTTAAATTTAATGCTAGAAACTTTCTATAAAAACACAAGTAAAGCTTTTTTTAAATACGTTAAAAAAGTTATAATGGGTTTTCCCCAAAAAGTGCTATATATAAAAAATTTTGGGCTTAAAATGGTCTGACTCAGCCATGTTGTCTTTATAAATTAATAAAAGAATTTAGATGTGATTCTATTCACTGTAAAGGGTTATTACCCTATATCTGTGGCTTTTGCCCAGTATTCATGTTTTTTGTTGTGTTGTTAAGCAATTGCTCTTCTATGAAGGTATTTTAAGAGGACGAAGCTCTGATGATGGCACGTTATGTGTTGAAAGTGCTTAGCTGATGTAAAATATATTTTTTAAAGTGTATCAAAAGTTTTTTGAAAACATACACCTGTTTGCCGTTTTGACCTATTTAGAAGTGTGTACAAGTCTTACAGTCTTTTCCAATTGAACAATAAAGGACTCAAGGAATCCTCCTGTCTTATCCCATTGCCGGCTTCAATTGGGTCAGTTAGTTCATCTTCCACTTTTACTTTTATCGTGTTGTTTTGGTAGATGTTTTCGATCGTTTTAATTATTCCTAGAGGTACCTCTCTCGAGTATCACAAATGAATAACGTCCGTTAATGTGACCCTGTCAAATGCTTTCTTAAGGTCCACGAAACATAAATATGCCAAGTTGTTGTATTCCAACGATTTGTCTTAAACGTGCCTCATTATAAATATAGCGTCAGTGCATGATCTTCCCGACCTAAAACCTTGTTGTTCTTCTGCTCAGGGGCGCAACAGAGGCCCCAGTCGCTTAGGGGCCCCATCTTGTCATCTGATATTATGTAAAAATCTGTTATTGTTATATTATTTTACGTTGTGTGTTTAAAATTAAAAACGTAAATTTCTAAATAGACGTATTTGCCAAGTGAACCATCTCGTAATATCTAGAAACTTAATCCCTTCCGGCCTACCGAATTTTTATGGTAACGACAATAAACTATAATTCTTTGTACGTGACTATTGAAAGATTCGAGAATTGCAATTTGCCGAAATGGGTTTTCTCTTTAATCTTTACCTACGCTTAGTATTTCGATACAATTATCCAGAGGCGCAACAGAGGCCCCCGCAGCATGAAGTCCCAATATGTCAAGGACCCCATCTTGTTGTCTAATATATTTAAAAATGTGTTTTTATATTATTTGCATACGTACGTTTTTTAAGCAGTGCAGTATTGAAAATGAAGTTGTCCATCCGAATTAATAAAATTGTAGATATATTCGCTGATAGTAGATAGTGCACGAAGAAAGTTGTTCATCTCATAGAATAATACTAATGTAATCATTTAGTAATTTTTTTCTATTTTATTCAATACCAATAAAGATGAAAAATGTAAGTCGTCATAAGCAATGCATGAATACACCAATAGCTCAGTAAATGACAGTTTTGGAGTGAAATTATCAGCCTCAAGACGAACGTATTTGCTTGACAATTTGGATTTAGGTTCTAGTTACACTCCACTTGAAATTTGGATTCATGTCCTTGGTTGCTTTTACTTCGGGGTGACACCCCTCCTTGGGGTGAAAAACATACGTTTAAAATAAGTCCGGAAATGTAATGTAATAATTATAAGCAACTTTTGTTCTTCTATAGAGTTTCTTTATCTATGCTAATACTTTTCAAGTCATTTGCGAGTGAAAATGTTTATTAAAAAAAAACAACGTTTTCAGACGGGTTTTTCGCAGATAACTTAAAAACAAGTATTTATCGAATTAAATATAAATATCGGAAAAATATTTGTAGCAAAAATGTAGCTTATAAGATTCAGAAAATAGTGTACTTATTCATGAAGTCTATCGACACAGTAAAAGCACAGTTGAAGCTCATGAAAAATTATTATTATTTGTCCAATTCCAAATCGAATATTTTAACCTGAAATAACCAAAAAATTAAGCAATTTTCGGGACAAACACTTAAAACTTTTTTTAAATATTTCAAAAAAAAAGCTTTATTTTAATTTTTTTATAAAAGTTTTCTTATTTTGGAAAATGCCTTTTTTTCAAAATAACTTAAAAAGTATTAGTGATACGAAAAATCTCAAAGCGTAAAAAAATATAGGTAGGTCTTGCTTTTATAAATATTTTGGCTTTATTTTGTTTTTCTGTAAGATAAAAATTGGTTAAAACATCGCTGCTTAAAATTTGCATATACTCGTGATTAGTGACTCGTTCAAGCCCTTAAACTAGAACCCTTTTAAAAATAAGCACTTTGAACCGGTGAAACTTACAGGTCGTATAAAAAAGTTAGGTAATTTGTAAGGCGATAATGATTAGTTTCATTTTGGGTCCTAAATAGAGCGAGATTTTCACAATTTTTTACCAAAAAATGGAATTAACTGTATTTTGAGCGTAACTGGCTTAGTTTTGATGCTAGAAACTTTTGTAAAAAATAAAGCTCCTTTTAAACATTTTAAAAAATTCTACTGAGTTTCCCCGAACAGTATTTAATTTTTTGGTTATTTCACGTTGAAATATTCGATTTGGAATTTAACGAATAAGAAAAACTTTCCATGAGCTACAAGTTTTCTTTTACTGAGTCGATGGACTTTTGTTTCACTTTTTTTTATAAGCTAGATACATTTTTGCTAACAATATTCTTTTCCTGACAATTTGTACAGTATCCTTAACGTACCCCTTACGATACGAAGGACGTGGTTTTTGAATGGAGTAAGCAAGAAACCTGTAAAAATATTTTTTTCGATTGAATACTTACTCTTTGGACTATTTGCGAAAAATCGCCCAAAAACGTGTTTTTTTTTTTGTTGAACAATAAACATTTTTACTCATAAATAAGTCGAAAAGTCTCGAGTTGACCACTTCGGTGGTGACACTGAAAATTACACGGTATCGCCATATTTTACGTTGATTTACTGGGCTGTAACACATATAGGTATTTGTTACACATGTCGCATTGTGTAAATTTTTAAAGGGGCCCCATTTCCAATTCTGCGGGGTAGGGGGCGACGGAGTTTGTTACGCCACTGCTTCTGCTAATGGTATAATTCCATTCAATTTGATTGTTATCACTTTGGTTGTTAATTTTAGGGCCGGTTGTTCGAACGCTAATCAACAATGATCACTATCAAATATTTAATTACTGTCACCAAAACTGTCAATGTCAACTTTTATTGGGTTGCTGAAAACATAATTGATTATAATTATGAGATTAGTTAATCAATTAACATAACAATTATTAACATAATTGATTAAGTAATTTCATAATTGTATTCAATTATGTTTTCAGCAACCCAAACAAAGTTGACAGTGACAGTTGGTGACAGTAATTAAATATTTGATAATGATCATTGTTGATTAGCGTTCGAACAACCGGCCCTAAATGTTGTGTTTAATAAGTTAATTCCTTTGTAATTCTCCGGGTCGATTTGTCTCCTTTTTTGAAGAGATGTATTATGATGCTTGATTTCGATTCTTGTGGTATTTATTGTGTTTTGTTCTATTATTTTTTGTATTAGTTTTAATAGTTGTTTAGTTAAATCTTGTCCTCCGTACCTTAGGATTTCATTCGATATCCTGTCTCCTCCTGGAGATTTTCTATTTTTTAATTTTCTTAATGCTTCCTTTGTCTTACCTCTCCCTCCTCAATGTTTATTCGTTTTTCGTAACTTTAGGTGTTGGTGGTTCATTATCGTCGCCTTTAGCAAATAGAGATCTGAAGTAGTCTGCCCATTTTCCCTTCTGAATGTGTTTTGCGTTTATTAATTCGTTCATCTCCCTTCTTTGCGCTCTGATCATTCTCCATACTTTCATTATATACTTTGTGTTCCGTAGAAGTCCTGTTCCATCTGTTTTGAGAAACTCTGCCAGTGCTCCCTTTTTATTTGTCTCACTAAAGTATTCATTTCGTTTCTGATTCGTTTGTAGGGGTTGTATGTCTGTAGTGTTTGTTTTGTTCTGTATTGTGAAAAGGTTTTGTTCTTTGCTTCACGTTTTATCTTCACTTCCTCTCTAAACCACGAGGTTTTCTTTAATATGTGAGTATTCGTTACTTTTCTCTGTCCAAGTGATTCTGTTGCAGCGTTGATTATGTTATCTTTGAGTTTTTGCCAGCTTTCATCGATGTTATCGTTTTCTAATATTCCATTCTAAACAATATTCTCTGATATTCTTTTCCTGTATAGGTATTCCGTGGATTCCGTATTAAGTCCTTCGACTTTGATTTTTGTTTGTGTTGGTGCTGCCCTCTTGGGTGTGAAGTATTTCATAATGATTCCTATTTTACATAATACTAGGCTATGGTCGCTACCTACATCTGCTGAGTTGAGGCATCTTACGTCGATTATTTTTGATGGATGTATATCTTTGTCCACGGGTGTTATTGAATGTATACAGTAGGAAAAATGAAAGAATACCCATGAACGAACATATAAAACACGCTGTAATTTCCTGTCACCGTGTCACACAAAAAATTGGCCAGTACAAGTACGTGTAATAATTATTGTTACATGTACTTGCACTGGACAATTTTTTTTGTGACACGGTGACAGGAAAATACAGCGTGTTTTATATGTTCGTTCATGGGTATTTTTTTCATTTTTCCTACTGTATTTGTGTTGGTCTTTGTCGTCAACAAATGTGTTGTTTATTCTAAGTCCGTTATTCGTGCAGAAGTTTATCATCAGTTCTCCATTTTCGTTTTGAATATCTTCATTGTGTTTTTGCTTAATTCCGGGTACTACTTGGTTACCTATTCGAGCGTTAAAATCCCCCAGTATTATCAACTTCCCTCTAACTTGATCTACTACTTGTTGTAATTCGTCATAAAAGATTTCTCTTGTTGTTTGAGGCTTGTTATTTTCTGGGCCGTATACTCCGATGATGTTCAGGTCTTCCTTTTCCATTCTAATTTTTGCTGTGAGAATTTTTTCCGATATTGACACTCTTTGATGTGATTTTGGTATTTTTGATGTATTAGTAATGCTACACCTTCTTTGGCCCTGTTTTTTTATCTTTTCTTATTATTATAGATAATAAAGTAACTATAATTTGGTCACTCGTACTTCCTCTAATCGGCTTAGCTCACGCTGGGTAAGCTCTTTTAGATAACCTCTAGAGTAATAGTATTTATGAATGACAGTTTTATGGATGTCAAAAATGCGATTTCGATAAATTTAGGTACAATTTACGCCGTTATTAATTAAAATTCAGAATGGGCGCAATTATACGAAATAATTGCATTTTTAAGACTAATCTATTCATGTAAATTTTATTTCATTTGATCATCATATTTTCATAAGGTATGTGCGGTGTCCTTTTGCAAAAATTAGTTCGTGTTGTAATATTATCTTCTTATAATGCATATTGTGCTAAAGTTAAAAAACTATTGTTAAAATTTCTAACACTCTGTATATTATCAATAAATAACCAATTTTATAGTAGACTATTTGTTAAATGTTTGTTTTTCTCGTAGCTGTATTGTTACGGAAGCATTGAGTGCATGCCCGGACCAAATCCCAATCCAAACCCAATTCCAGGTCCGAATCCCAACGCAACATTCGCTGCTACAGGTCAAGTCTCTCAAACTTTTTCAGCAGGTGGAACTATTGGATTTAATTCAACAAAATAAATTAGTGTAACATCAGTTTTGTAATTTTGAAATTGAGATCAAATTAAAGTTTTAAAGTAACCTGTTGATATAGTTTCTTTTCATTCCTTTTATCCATGTTCCGTATCGTACCTTCTGCTGTCGAAGGCTGATGACTGCTTTAATGGTTTTCAATATTTATTAACAGTCTCTTTATTCTTGGCCTCGTCAGTTTCTTTACATTTTGTCTTTAACTGTTATGGGTTACTGTTTTTTGGTTGCCATTATTACTAATATTCCCTTCGTGAGAAGCAGTCTATATCAGGGGTCACCAATTAGCGGACCGTGGTCCGCATCCGGACCGTGAGCTACTTTTGTGCGGACCGTCATTAAATTCAGAATATAGCATTTGGCAATTTTGAAAATGTTTGGCTATGAATTGTATATTATGTTTGACTCAACTTATGTGTGCGAAGCCGCTTTATCAAGAATGAACTTTATTAAAAATCGATATAGATCTCAGCTAACAGATGAATATTTCAACTCCCCAATGAGAATCAGTTGCACCAAATTCACTCCAAACTTCAGATAGGTTGTACATAATTAAAATGTTATTTTTCTCACTGATAATTTAATTTTGTAAAGAATGACAAATTTTCTGATTCGTTTTTTTTTTTGTGGATTCTTGTTCAAAAATGTCCCCTTAAACAAATCAGAAGGGGCCCGTGATGCCGGGCAAAACAATATTTTTATACAAATTCAAAATTACCTTTTAGCTCCGAAAATTGTATTTAAAAAAAGGTCTCTTGTCATTTTATTCAAAAGTTGATGGTTTTCGAGTTATAAGCGATTTAAAATCTGAAAAATGTGAAAATACCTACGCATTTTCCAGGTTTGAAAACTCATATGTAAATTATTAGTTTTCAGGTTGCCCAGTGCCTAAATTGAAGTTTATAAAAATTCAATTTCAAGATTCTAACGAGTAATCGGGACTTACTTCAATATAGACCGTTGTTTTTTATTTGTTAATTATGCGAGTCCACTCGACTTTTAAGTCGCCGCACGTCGCAATTTGTGGTGCGTCTCTGTCGCACTTATTATACATATTATACGTACTTATGCAAAAAATGCCCAACAAATACTTCACATTTATTAAAATTTATTATTAATAATTTATTATTAACATATTTTTTTCTTAATGATTTATTTATTTATTCAATTAATTATTGCCAATGTGCTAATTAAATACGCCAATAAAAACAAACGGTCGAAATTGAAGTCACCCCGATAACTCATCAGAATCTTGAAATTGAATGTTTAAACATACATTTAGGCACTTGACAACCGCAAAAATAATAATGTACACATGAATTTTCAAAGCTTCGAAAATGCTTATTTTCGCATTTTTCAGTTTATAAATCGCTTAAAACTTGAAATCTATCAAGTTTTGAGAAAAATGACAGAAAATCTTTTTTGTTTAAGATGGCCCAAAAATGCTAAAAACATATTTTCGGGAGCAAAAAAGATGATTTTTTAGATTTATTAAAAAACTGTTAAAAACAATTTCTGCCTAAAAATTTCCCACTGCCCCCTTCTGATTCGTTTACCGAATTGGAACAACCAGAGAGGTAGTGTTATCTCCGGACCCCGGAAGTGTCATAGGTTTTCGAAACGGACCCTCAGGAAATATAATTGGTGACCGCTGGTCTATAATATAATAGCAGACCCACAAGTCCACTTGCCCAAGGCTAGTTCTTCATCTTTAACTTCTCTACATATTTTCCAATATCTAACACTGTTATTCCAGTTTTTTCCTCTAAAATCCTTTAGATACTGTTTTATTTGGTCTTACCATCTAATTAGTGGTCTTCTTGCTCTATTGCTAAATGGTTTTACCAATTAAATCTTTTAAGTCATCCTTTTGTCCCTGCTTTCTCCAATTTATTTCCCTGCTCTTATAGACAATCCAATTTTTAGTTCTCGGTACGAATCATATTTAATTGCTCTTTTAACTACCTACATTTTATGTTTATATGGGATTGAGCCACAATTATTGGTGTAATAAAAATTACATTTTTAACTAACTACAGTTGAGTCCGCGAGTCTTTACCCGTGCGTCATTAATACCTGGCGGGATAAAACACATACTTTTTATCTAGCATTATTTTCTTTCACGCATGAAACTAATGACAAACCAACTGCCGCCTGTTATTAAGTAAAAACACATGTTATTTTTATGAAAGATCTAGACTCAGTGCATTGAAAAGAGATAGGTACAAAGAAAGACGATTGGGGATGTTTTCATATATCGTCGCCTTAAAGTGTAAACCTGCTAAGTCCACATTTTAGGCAAAATGAGTTTTAACATCTTCATAATAGTGTTAATCTAGTCTATCGATTAGTTAAACAGTCAACTTACATTTTTTATCTAAAACCTAAAATATTGTATGATTTGTATACCAGCTAACTACGATTGCTTTGATTTTCCCGCGTAAACACAGCTAAGTCCTTGACAGCCATGCATTTATATATATATATATATATATATATATATGTATAGTAAAACTTGACCTGACAGTACACGCTGCGAAATCGTTTTTTGCATCTCCTGTAAAATTGGGTAAATCGGGTAATTAGGTTAACACTTTAGGGCGACGATATTTTAAGTACAATTTCTGACGTATTGGTTTGTTTACTTTTGTGGCTGTCAGTTTGTTGAATTTTTTGCTGTTATTTTGTCGATTTTTTGCATTTTGAAGTTTTTTATAGTATACAAACGGTTGTTTTCACAACTAATTTTATATTTCAGTTAGAAATTTCATGATAAGTTTATGTTATTTTTCGATAAATTTTGACAATTTACAAAGCTAACCTCATTGTTGACAAAGAATGTGTGTGTACTTTGTACGCACGTAAGAAGATATTCTTCTATTATATAATAGGTAATTTAAACGAAGTAAATATACTTAACAGGTTATTTGTATTTTATTTAAAAATCAAACTAACTTTCTTATCTACCACTTTCAAAAAATTTTTATTAAAACAACCAAAAATAAAAAAAATGTGAATCGCCTAGGATTTGAACCCGCGTCATTCCAATCTCAGAGCTAACGCATTACCAACTACTCCAGCGAGGTCCTTGTAATTGACATGTAAGTTTCGGATATAATTACACAACACGGCGACATATAGTGTAAAAATGTTATGCTTACATAATATTTTATTATTTTACTACAGAGAAACACAAATCCAAAAACACAAGAATTATAATAAATAATACATTTCCTAAAAACACTAATATATTCTTTTAATGACTTATTTGCACGGTTACAGATACATACATACTTATCTTGAAAGATTAGCAATGAACTACATACTGTCTGTGTGCGCAGGCGCGCAGATTTATGTACAATTTTACCCTCAATCGAATCGCGCCTAAAGAATAATATCTTCAAAAAGAAAATATTATGTTATTGAATTTTTTATAAATTGTTTATGTATTATTAATCAATGATAATAAAAGAATTTATTAGGCTACTTCAAATGTAGCTGTAAATATGCACCAAAATTTTAAAGCAAAACTTAAATTTGACATTCTATTTATTTGATAACGTCAAATTTTATACTATAACCCGTGATCAGAATAATACCCACTTTCTGTTGCGTTTAGAAAATTTTCGTCTTACTTCGTATGCTTTAAATGATGACGCACGGGTAAAGACTTGTGGACTCAGAAAATTTTGGGAAGGTTTTATAACCTGATTTTTTAGGTTATGTATTTCTTTTCAAATAATGACAAATTTGGCCTGAATCTTTTTATGATCATAGCAATGTGTGATTGAAAAAATTGTTTGAAAATGATGTTATTGTCCTAGGAGGATTCTGGGGACTGTTTTGTGTGTGTTATTTTGTGTTTATTTGTCTATCTAATCTGTATCCTAGATGTAATTGTTGAAAATTAAGTTTTTTAATTTTGTCCATGGTTGTTTATCTATTGCATGTATTGTGTATGAGATTTCTATGATTTGTTCTTAGTCTTCCTTTACTGTTTGTACATTCCGTTATTGACTTCTTCTTTTAGTATTGGTAACCAAAGCCTACGGCATTCTGCTGATGGATTTGCTACATATTTTTCTTTCATAAGTAGGATCAGGGCTGTTTCTTTGACTTTCCTCTTTTTCGGGCAGAAACGAATTGAGGACCAAAATGAAATTTTAAGTAAGGGTTTACTTTTATACCTGAAAAAATCGCACGAATTGAGGACCAAGACTTCTGATAATGAAATCATTGACTGCGTTCATCAGATGCTAACTGTTTGCGCTTTGATTCTTAAACTTGTTGACAGTGAGCTGAACGGTCAGTTGTTTAGGTTAAAAATTGACATTTTTCTTGTTTACTTTGAACGTAACCTAAAATAAATGTTCTCAATAAATAATTTTTTGAAATTATTTGTTTTTATTAAAAGAAAAAATTAAATGGATTTAATAGATAATAACGTAGCTGAATGTCTTCTGTAGCCCTTATTTTATATATAAAACCATTATAAATATATCTTATAATATATACAATTTAAATTCCCGCTATATTTTTTCAATAGTCAACACGTTTGCAAAGTTCAACTTAAATATTTTATGCTTGCAAAAATGGCGGTCGCTTTCCAAACATGTTTGCAGTCAAGTGCAAACTGATTGCCAACGTTTGCACCTGGTGAACGCGCCCATTATACTCAGGTATAAAATAATATTAAAAGTACGAATCCCAATAATCGTAGATATTTATTGCCTATTTAAGAAACAATATTTTAAACATAAAAGCGTTACACATAGTTACATTTAATATTTATACTTTATAAAAACATGATGCAAATTTTACAAAATCTATTCGTCTCCAAAAACCGTTATTATATTCCGACATTTTAGAAGTTAACATGTTTAATCTTTGCCTAACAATTTTGATCTTACATTTAACAGGCTCCTTAACGCTTTGAATGCGAATGTAAGTATCTGTTTGAAAATTGTTTAAAACGTTTACAAATAAATACAACGAAGGGTGCATCGAAGAGAAATTTGAATTAAATCGAGAGTGAAAGGACTCGCATGCATTTGTAGAATTTTCTGTACTTACAGCTGCTTCAGCCCAAAGTGTTGGTTGAAATAAATAATTTTCACCAACATAATTGTCTATTAAATAGTCCGCAAAATCTACCGCAGCTTTATGCAGATGATTTGGCTGAAATTCAGCCAAATCCAAAGCAAAACATTCTCCAACCTCCTCATTGTGCACTGTTTCTTTTCGGGAAATTGTATTATTTACACCTAGCGTAAACAATTTTGCGTTACATTTATTTACCGTACAGGTCCAAAACTTTTCACCACTTTTTTTTTCACGATACTTATAATCATCTAACACAAGTAACGAGTTTCCCTTTTCACTTAAGATCATTTTAATTTCACTCATTTTGACTACCTTTCAAGACAGTTCAAAATAGACTAAATCAAAAATAATATTTTATTATCTCGTTATATATCTTTTATTAATCTCGTTAAAGAATCGGACCCTCATTAACCCTAATTACCTACCGTAATTCTCTAATCTCTTGTACGGTCCGTAATTCGGTGCACTTATTATGGGTGTTCAGGTAGCTGTCCTCAATTCGAGAACACCGTCTTTTTCGTGTAAGTTTATTTCATGATTAATGATTCATATTTCCATTGTACTTTGTGCTCCTTGTGCCAGGCATGTTCGCATATCTGGGATTTCTCGAAGTATCTGTTTTTGCTGTACGCTTCATGCTTGTAAACTTAATGGTGTTGCAGTATCCCTCACCTAGAATTTTTTGCATTCACAGGGTATTTTGTAGATGTAGTTTTTGGATCTTTCTTGTGTGTTGTTGGATTTGGTTTTGGACAGGATAGATCTTAGAATGCTGGTTGTTTTCTTGATTGTTGTTGTGATATTGCACTTGTACTTGTTTCCTATCCTTTTCATTTTTTTTAACGCAGGTAAGCCCTTACGTTAGTAAGCCCTTTGTTGTTGTTATTGAATCCCTCCTTGTGATGTATCTGGAGTACTTGCGGTGTTCTGTTTCTTCCTTTCTTCAATTTTTAGAATTTCTTCTTTACAAATGACGACTTACGATTACGTTTTTGTGAAAACCCTGTGTTAGCAGGATTCTTTTCTTCTTGAATGTGATTGGAGTGGTAATTTAAAAATCTACTGTTTGAGTTAGTTTTCTGTAGACTTTGGTTACATATTTTTGTGTTCTTTTTGTGATTATTAGATCTAGAAAAGGACGTGTATTATGGTTTTCCAATATAATTCCTCGTTTATCCTTCGTTCTCAAACACTTTTGTTAAAGATTAGGTGTTATCACCAAAAGTTACTTTTGTCTCTTTGTACAGCCAAATTTTATTTATTTTTCTTCGTTTTATACTTAAAATCTTCTTGATTTTTTTGTAATAAAGCGGTAAGAAATAGATATTTTCGCGAGATTCTGTATTTAAATGAGCAATCTGAGTAGAAATCTATGATATATTTAAAATCGTCTGGTGAAAATTTTTAGGTTTCTTTATGTTTTAAAACGTTTATTCAGAACATGACGTCATTACCATTTCGTTATGTGCTTCTATTTCGATTTTTTTATGAATGGTTTTGACATTTTTTTGGTCATCACCAATTTCACTTTCCTAAGTTCTTGTTAGCATTATCTAATATTTAGTAGTATAGTCAACATCCAAGTGTTTTTATTAAATTAATTTCTTCTTCATTTTTCCTTAGATTTATTGTTGTGAAGTTCATGAATGTCGAGCAAAGCCAATCGTTAATCCTGTTACCAGTGTAACTGTTGCTCCAACTCAAGCCACGACTGCAACAACTACAACCACAACTTCCAAACCAAATCCAGCTCCTAATGATTCTACTTCGTTCTCAGCGTCTGGTCAGGTTTCTTCTGGATATTCAGCTGGTGGAAGTATTTCGTTCAGTTCAAACAAATAAATAAAATAATATTTTTATTTATAACGTAATAAATATTGTAGTAAACGATGACTTCTAAGAAATGTTTTGTTGGTAATATACCCCTAAACACAAATGCACAATATAATAATAAAGAATAACTAGTGGTAAATTTTGTTGTAACTTCTCTGTTATAGAAAACGTTAAACTGGCTCCATTTGTACACGATACTGTAATACCAACGGTAGAAGTATACCGTATTTAGCACTAAAAACACCCGAATAAATCGATTTTAAATACAGCACCTAGAGACTTGCAACTTTTTGCATTGTGTTCAGGGTGGTGTCAGGAATCAAGTCGACTATAGAAAAATGGGTGAAAATGCATAATTTTATTTTAACCCATTAAGACCGAGAATATATTTTTTAATATCCAATTATATTTTTTTCATATTTGTGTATTCAATCATTATAAATAAGGCAGAAATAGTAAAAGAAATTATTTTTTTGGTTTGGTTTTTGAGATATGTACCTACCGATACTATATGGTATCCGTAGGCATTTAGAGACATTTTAGTCTAAGAGGTGGGAGCGGATTTTGTGCGTGATAAGTAATATGGAAAATCTATACGTGGATATGTTGAATTAGTTGTGTACATGACTTTCAACAACGGCCGAAAACCAGAGTGGGTGCCGAGGGTAGTTATAAGGGGTCAAAGTCGCGGTTTTTAGTATTTTTTTTATGAAGCTCATGATCGAGATAGTACACCAAAATTTGGGAATAAGTAGATTATGACGTACCTAAGTAAAATCTTTAGGGGCGCAACACTGCATGGCCGACAAAGGGGTGGGGGTAGGGGTGAATATAAAAAATATCAGGGGCTTTTTGCGACGTTCGTGATTGAGATAGTGCACCAAAATTTGGGTTTACGTATACCATGACATAAGTAAGTAAAATCCCCAGAGCCGGAAACCAGAGTGGGGGAGGAAGGTAGTTATAAGGGGTCAAAATCCCGTTTTTTATTATTTTTTTTTGTGACGTTCATGATCGAGATAGTGCACCAAAATTTGGGAATAAGTAGATCATGACGTAACTAAGTAAAATCTCCATTAGTGGAACGCTGCGTGGCCGACAAAGGGGTGGGGCAGGGGTGAACATAAAAAATGTAAGGGTTTTTTTGCGACGTTCGTGATTGAGATAGTGCACCAAAATTTGGGAATAAGTGGACCATAACATAACTAAGTAATATCCCCAGAGGCGGAAACCAGAGTGGCGGACGAGGGTAGTTATAACGGGTAATATTCGCGGTTTTTATTATTTTCTTTTGTGGCGCTCATGATGGAGATAGTGAACCAAAATTTGGGAGTGAGTAGGTCATGACGTAACTAAATAAAATCTCCAGGGGCGGAACGCTGCTTAGGGTACAAAGGGGTGGTAGGCAGGGGTGAGTATAAAAATATATGGGGGTTTTTTGCCGTTCGTGATCGAGATAGTGCACCAAAATTTGGGAATAAATAGATCATGACATTACTAAGTAAAATCTCCAGGGGCGGAACGCTGCGTGAGGGAAAAATGTTGTGCCAGGTCACAAAAAAAAATACACACTGCGACTTTGACCCCTTAAAACTACCCTCATCCCCAACTCTGGTTTCCGGCTCTGGGAATTTTACTTAGCTAAGTCATGGTCTACTTATTCCCAAATTTTGGTGCACTATCTCAATCTAAAACGTCGCAAAAAACCTCTTATATATTTTTTATATTTACCCCCCCTACCCCCCCCTTATTGGCCACGCAGCGTTCCACCACGGGAGATTATACTTAGTTACCTCATGATCTACTTATTCCCAAATTTTGGTGCACTATCTAGATCATCAGCGTCACAAAAAAAAAATAATAAAAACGGCGATTTTGACCCCTTATAACTACCCTCGTCCCCCACCTCGGGTTTCCGGCTCTGAGGATTTTACTTAGTTATGTTATGGTCTATATATTCTCAAATTTTGGTGCACTCTCTCAATCACGAACGTCGCAAAAAACCTCTTATATTTTTTGTATTCACCCCCGCCCCATCCCTTTGTCGGCCACGCAGCATGCCACCCCTGGATATTTTACTTAGTTACGTCATGGCCTACTTATTCCCAAATTTTGGTGCACTATCTCGATCATGAGCGTCACAAAATAAAATAATAAAAACGGCGAATTTGACCCCTTATAACTACCCTCGTCCTTCACTCTGGTTTCCGGCTCTGGGGATTTTACTTAGTAATGTCATGGTCTACTTATTCCCAAATTTTGGTCCACTATCTCAATCACGAACGTCGCAAAAACCCTTTATATTTTTTATATTCACCCCTACCGCCACCCCTTTGTCGACCACGCAGCGTTCCGCCCCTAGAGATTTTACTTAGTTACACCATGACCTACTTATTTCCAAATTTTTTTGCACTATCTCGATCATGAGCGTCACAAAAAAAATAATAAAAACCGGGACTTTGACCGCTTATAACTACCCTCGGCCCCCACTCTGGTTTCTGGCTGTTGGTGAAGGTCATGTACACAACGAATTCAACATATCCCCGTATAGTTTTTCCATATTACTTCCATATTTGTATTTCAAAATTGTTTGTATTACCTATAATAGTTTTAACGTTAAAAAAGTTGACTGATTTAGTGTGGTAAGGTGCAAAACATTTAAAGCTAAGTCTTACGTTACGTTTCTGACCACTATTGTTGTTCCAAAAGAGTTACATCCTTCTCCAGAACAATTCTGGACCGGAGGAAAATTGGCCAAACACTTTTCCTATAAGAGGTTCATTAGAGGTCGTAATTTCCAAGCCTTATCAGACTAATCTATTTGGGTGTTGTCGGCCACATGAATGAATTTTTTAATATTAAAAAATCTATCTCGCTTCATACCCTCTGCTACCATAAGTTGTTACTTTAAAGAAATTACCTATACAATTTTGTTAGAAATATAATATCTAAATACAAACTGTGATAACTAGACAAATTTATAAAGTGTTTTTGTTAACCCCTATTACATTTTAGTCTTTTTTCCTCAGAAACGTTTACTTCAACTTGGTTAAAACGCTGACCTAACTAAAAAAGTGTCCTTATTTTTCAGAGATAATTTTCACAAAAACTAATCATAAGTATAAAATCGGTCGTCCTTGACGAGAAGTAAACACACAAATTGCTTCACATTCTGCGGCGTAACTAACTTGGGTCTGTATTCATACGAAAATGTTAAGTAGGTATTTAACTAATTTCGCGCTATACAAATATAGACACTTGGTGCCATCTCTTAGCGACTATTATTATTAACGGCATAGGTCTTTATTCACGCGATAGATACTGTTATTTTTAGTAGATCTGCATTAATAAGTCAATTTCGTCAAATTTTAACTTAAGCCTACGTTCTTGCGAAGCGGCGATATCTTTATACATAGCAAAATTGGCTGGCGGAAATTTTCGAGGCAATGCTTGAGGATCGCCTGAGATCCACTTGACTGGCAATTTTTTGGAGAGACGATCGGAAATACAATCCTTTTCTTCTGGAGAAATCGAAATATTATTTTTATGCCTTGGAGGAATTTTTTCTACACTTTCTGCTGTATCTCGTCATCACCCATATATGATATCCAATGCTTCAGAAAGCGAAAAACCTTTTCTAAAGCGTTAAAAGTGTATTATAAAATAACGAACCATTAAAACCCTTCTCAGTCTCAAAACGCCTACGGATACCATATGGTATCACCAACTTCTGAGTTGATTTACTGCACTAGTGTCGAACCTATTTAGTTTGATTTTTTTGTTAAATGTCACGTCTTCCATAACCAATTCAATACTACGTCACGATCTTTTAAAAGTAATCAAGAATATAAAAGAGTGTACTTATGCCCATTGATGTTCCATTTTCGCATCTAGCGCAATGCAACGTAACAGAAAAATGTCTATTTTACCACCACACACAAGTAAAATAACCTGCATAAGCTGAAAGTCGACTGTCCAGTGAACAGATAACCACAGCTCACGTGCTTCTATATTCTTGACCTTGACAATAATAGTGGGCGGGGTAAAAGTTAACTAATTTGCGATACCAAATGGTATCCGTAGGCGCTAATGGGTTAAAGTGCATAAAATCCCTCCAAATGTCCATGAACATGTCAAAATAAGCATAAACTTGGACCAGATTTTATTACTCTGGGGTTTCTGGGGTCACTAAACACAACTACGCCATCAGAACCTACCTCCGAAGCACCTCGTAACTAGAGTCACTGCTAAGATACGTCATCTAGAGGTTCGAGGATAATCGGCACTAAATTGATACAAACAGATTACTTTAAGGTTTTTGAAGTCGCTGAACACGAATATGCCAACAGAACTGGCCCACAGACCAACTGGTGCCCACTGTCACTGCTAAGGTACGTGATTTTTTAGGAGTTTCGAGGGCTTACGGCATTAAGTTGATGCAAATAGATTAATCGGGCGGTTTTGGGGTGGCTGAAAACGAGTACGCCATTAGAACCGACACACGGTCAACCTGGCGTCTAGGGTCACGTCATCTCCTGGAGTTTTGAGTGATTTCGACACCAAATTGATGCAAACAGATTATACGAGGAGTTCTTGGGGTTACCGGACAAGATACGCCATCAGAACTGACTCCCGGAGCATCTGGTGCCTACGGTAACTGCTAACACACGCACCGAGAGAAAAAAATTCTTGACATAAAGAAACTTTATTAATATTTAAGAAAGATCGACTTGGCATATTGCCTAAGAAATATATCTTTGTATGTAAGATATAATTTTCTAAAATATTTCAAATAAATTCTACTATAGCCAAAGAAATATATCTTAAACATGATTGAACTATCACTTTCTGGCAAACTTCAAACCCATTTATCAGAAAGGAATTACACTTGATGTTAATTAATTTTATTAGTCATAAAAATATATTTTCTACACATAAGAAAACTATTCTTTCTGAGCAATAATATTTCTTAATAAGGAATATTATTATTTTACTATTAATAATTAATTTATTTAATGTTAAGAAATATATTTCGCACAGATAAACGTATATTTAGAGTTACGTTATATTTCTTGAAAATAAAGTAATATTACATACGGCGAAATAAATCATTGTGTTAAGGTAAAATCATTATTTATTGATATAACAAGATATAAAACGTTATTATCACATACAAATATTTTCTCCACTCTTAAACCACTGGCTTCTACACAACAATAAAAGGATGGAGAGGCAAATTCAACTTCCTCAAATTTTCCTTCTTTTGTTAATGTCACTTTGTATATCAGCAATTCACTAAAACAAAATCGTTATGTAGAAAGAGTAAACTTACTTTAATAAAAAATTTTTTATAAAGAGATAGATATTTAATTTGACAAATTTAGGAAATACAAAAAAAAAAAACAAATACACGGCCCCACATAAGAACTATTAATACTAATAATAATCAATCATATTTAGTTCAAACATGGCATTATTTAACCTACACATCTTTGTTTATTTTTTCTTTTTGTTAATGAAATATTAATTATTTATCTGTATAAGTCTGTCTTAAGTCACACAATAAACATTGTTTAGCTAAAACAAGAGGGAAAATACAACCAATGTAAAACATTGAAGCAGACATAATAATATGTAATTTTCTTAATTTTTATAATCTAAAAGAGACAGCATACCTAATCATTAAGAAATTTTATTACGGGAAAGTATTATTAGTTTACATCTAATAGTCTAGTAAAATAAAATTACACTACATGTAAATCAAAATGTAAATTCGTACAGGTTGAAACAAATTTTATATCAAAGTTTAGGTGGGTACAAAAGATATTTTCAAGAAAGTATCCAAATCATATAAGGTCATTATTTAAATAATTAAAAAGGGGTCATTTTTGCAAAAAAATTACTTTTTTAACTGCTGAGGTTATTCAGTTACTAATGAAGATCTATAGGATTGTTTTCTGCAAAGCTGAGGGGTAAATCTTTCACATAGGATTTACTTAATTAAATTTGACCCCCTATTTATTTAAATAATTATACATAAAACTTTAAAAACAAATTTGCAAAAAAATATTTTTAGCGTTTTAAATAAGCACTATAAAATATATTATTTTACACGAAAATTTGCTCTATGTTATCAGTATTAAATAAAAAAAAATTAGTCGAAAAGTATTTAATATTTTTTGAGATATTGAATTTGTTTATTAAATGTTACTCTATTTTCAAATGCAAAAACGCGGTTGTTGCCAAAGAAATATTCATCCGTATTAAATTTTATTATTTTTATTTTTATGTATGTTTTCTATAAATGTATTGATAAATTCAAATTTTAATTAAACTTCCCCCTAAAATGGCATTTGAAAATTATTCAAATTTGTTTATAATTTGTTTTTTTAATAACGTCGCAAGGCATAAATATTTTGACATATCGTTTCGATAATTCGGTTGCTGGGAATTTTTCAATAATTATCAAAATTTTTTCTTCTTTTTTCCTCTTGTTTTTTTTTTCTTGGAGTTACATTACTACGGGCCCTTTTAGGGTTAAGTTTCATTAATAATGTCAAATCTCTAAGTTTTAGATTCTAGACCTAAAAATATTAAGATTGGTCTAAAATCACTTAAATAAAATGTGGCTACTTACTGAGTTACAGGGTGTTTTATTTAAAAATTTAACAATTATTTTTACCAAGTACTTTCAAACTATTTGACGTATCCTTATCATACTTGGCAGAAAGTGTGGGTACTATACAGTCTACTAAATTGTGATAAATAAAAGTTTCTAGCTACTGCCAGAGGCGTACGACAGGGAATAGTTAAAGATTGACCCTTCCCAAATTCTACGCCACTGAGGGGATTACCATTTTAGCAAAATTTTTCGATTCTCTAATACTTTCTATGTAAATAATATACTCTTTACTGGTAACGATTAGGTCATTAGTTTTCGAGATATTGGACGTTAAAAATAAAACAGCATAGTTATTTTGATTCATTCATTCATTCATTTGAAACTTCCAATATCTCTCAAACTGATGACTTTATCGATACCAATAAAGCTATTTACATACAAAGTATCGGAGAATCGAAAAATTACGCTAAAATAGTAATTGACTCAGTGGCGTAGAATTTGGGAAGGGTCAATAATTCACTATCCCCTGTCGTACGCCTCTGGCACTAGCTAGAAACGTTTATTAATCACAGTTTAGTAGGGTGTATAATAGCCACACTTTCTGCCAAGTATGATAAGGATACGTCAAATAGTTTTAAAGTAGTTGGTAAAAATAATTTTTAAATTATTAAATAAAACACCCTGTAACTCAGTAAGTAGCCACATTTTATTTGAGAGATTTTAGTTAAATCTTAATATTTTTAGGTCTAGAATCTACAACTCAGAGATTCGACATTCTTAATAAAATTTTACATTAAAAGGGCCCGTAGTAATATAACTCCAAGAAAAAAAAGAAGAAGAAAAAACGACAAAAAAATTTTGTTAATTAGTAAAAAATTCTCAGGAACCCAATTATCCAAACGGCATTTCAAAATACTCAATCCCCGCGACGTTATTAAAAAAACAAATTATAAACAAATTTGAATAGTTTTCAAATGCCATTTTAGGGGGCAGTTTAATTGAAATTTGAATTTATCAATACATTTATCGAGAATATACATAAAAATAAAAATAATGGAATCTTAAGCAGGTGAATATTTCTTTGGCAACAACCACGTTTTTGCAATTGAAAATATCGTAACATTTAATAAACAAATTCAATATCTCAAAAAATATTAAATATTTTTCGACCAATTTATTTTTAATTAATACTGGTAACATAACGCAACTCACACCGTAAAATAAGATATTTTATAGTGCTTATTTAAAACGCTAAAAATATTTTTTTGCAAATTTGTTTTTAAAGTTTTATATACAATTATTTAAATAAATAGGGGGTCGAATTTAATTTAGTAAGTCTTATGTGAAAGATTTACCCTTCAACTTTGCAGAAAAAAATCTCATAGACCTTCATTAATAAGTGAATTACCTCAGCAGTTAAAAAAGTATATTTTTTGCAAAAATGACCCCTTTTTAATTATTTAAACAATGATCCCCTTGTATGATTTGGATACTTTCTTGAAAATATCTTTTGTACCCACCTAAAATTTGATATAAAATTTGTTTTAACCTGTACGAATTTACATTTTGACTTTTTTTTTATTTTATTAGGCTATAAGTCATTTAATACATATTAACTAATTCACGGTTTTCGGCAATAACATTTCTTAACCATAAACATATATTTCTTTTAGACTAACTGATTTCTTTATCTCAAATAAATTAACAGAAAAAATCCTCAGCGTTGCACCCGCCATGTTTGATATAGCGTTGTATTGTATGTTTTTATAGAAGACGATACATTCAAGAAACCTTATTATAGTTGATACCTAAGTATACACATTTTTAAAAAGGTACTTACATGTATGAAGTTCTACCATTTCTGGAAGGCCCCGCAGTTGGTTAATAACTGCTTTCTTAATATTGTTCTGAAGCTATATATTATATCATTCTGTCCCAGCTTTAAATTGTGGCATATTTCCCAGTTAGAATAATAAGCTCCTTTATTTCAGAGTCGTCCATCATTATACCTAAAAAGCATATAAAGGTATTATTATGTTTCTTTTTTAACCATTCGGATACGCAACAATTTTATTATTACATCTTAAATTACTCAATTTACTTTTATTTAATACCTATATATGTACGTACCTTCAATATATCCGTTAATTTTTAAAGAACACCAATAAATCAAAAATCCATTTATATGAACATGAACATATCACCCAATCTTGACAAACGCTGACGACTAAATCATAAATAGTAAATCTTCGCAATTCTTTTGTGGAAAAAAATCTCTTTGCAAGTAACATTTCGGCATTAATGACAAAGTTTTTATTTTATAACCGCAGTTACTACAGAGGGTATTTCTGAAGAATCATTTCTTGTGGTTTAAAATATTTATTTGACTGCAAGAAAATTTCTTGTTCACAAATATAAATATGGATTAACTTAATATTATATTTCTTATACTACAAAATATTTGTAGTTTTCAATTTAAGAAATAAAAACTTTAGGATAAGAAAATTAAATGTAACCATTAATGCATTTCTTAGTATTGAAGAAATTATCTGTAAGAAATTATTGAGTTGTGTTTAAAAAACTCGTTTCTTCATATGTGAACCGGTATGTTTAAGTTAATAGGATATGTTAACTTTTAAGAAATATTGCTCAAAGAAATCGGTGTTTTAGGAGAAAAGAAATTGTTCTCTCGGTGCGTCATCTTTTGGAATTTTTGAAGATTTTCGGCCTTGTATGTATTCAAATAGATTAGTATTCGGTATTTGGGGCCGCTGAATACTAATACGTTATCATAATCGACCCCTGGACAACCTGGTGCCCAAGGTCACTGCTATGGCATGTTATCTCCTGGATATTTGACAGTTTTATAGCCCCAGGTGTATCTAGGGGTCGGTTCTGATGGCCTATTGTTGTTCAGCGACCCCAAAATCTCCCGAGTAATCTGTTTCGAACAATTTAGTGCCAAAAACCCTCTAAATTTCAGATGACGTGTCTTAGTGAGTTGGATGGGTTAGTGTCTAACACTAACACTTATAGACACTTAGTGAATTTGGGTATCAGGTATTTCGGTGGTCGGTTCTGACGGTGTATTAGGCTTTAATGACCCCAAAAACGCATAAGTAATAAAATTTGGCCCTTTATACACTTATTTTGACATGTTTATGCAATTTTGGTTGCATTTTATGCACTTCAAAATGCAACTATGCATTTCCACCGATTTTTCTATAGTACTTATACGTTGTTCTGAAGCTATTTCCTTGTGGCATTTTTATAATTACGTATTTTTTATGGGAAATAAGCCACAATTTTACTAAAAAATGAATTTATTAAAGTTTCGAAGCCCAATAATATTTTGTATTTTGACAACGAAAACCGATTTGGGCTTCGAAACGTTAATAAATTCATTTTTTAGTAAAATTGTGACTTATTTCCCATAAAAAATACGTACTTATACGTTTTTCCTAACATCATCCTGAACACAATGCAAAAAGTTGTAAGGCTCTAGGTGCAGTATTTACAAAACAATTTATTTTGTGCTAAATGCCCTAGTATAGTCATTTCGAGAGACTACCAGACTTTTCCAAAACGCTATGAATAAAAAAGATGCTTGGAGTAACAAATGACGCATAAAAACAATGAGGAAAAATTATACCCACATCGACTTACAAAAATTTAAATAATTACTCAGTTACATTATAGCTAAATATTGCATTAAAAGGATGAAACTGAAAACTGGGGGAAAACTGAATAACTAAGATTTACGAAGCCATATTTATTGGGAAGAAAATCACAACTTAAAATCAAAAATTTGATATTATGTAGTATACGAACAAATACTTAAACCATTGTGGTCCTGTGATCTGTATGAAAGTGTACTAGTGAGAGTAACTTTGCTTGCTCGAAAGAGTTTCAAACCGAATACTACGAAATATGTATAGTCAACGCTTTGTGGTATATCTAGAACAAGGGTCGGAAGTGCCGGGATCGAAAAACCGTCTACAGTTTTTCATCGAGAAAATCAAAGTTACAGTTAGCATTTGGAGACGATATATCGATCTAATATAAAAACACCAGAATAAAGATGAAGGAGACTTTGGCCAAGTTCGAGAAAGAAGTGGGGAAGATGGGACTCCTAATCAATTAAAATGAAACGAAATATATGTATATGAGCCACAATAACCAAAGCAGAGACAGGATCGGTCAGAACATCACCAATGATGACTTTAACTTTCAGCTCGTTAGAGGATTTAAATATCCTGGAACAACAATAACTGAAAACAATGACGGATCACAAGAAACAAACAAGCCAGCCACAGATGTATTTATGCCCTTTAAAATCTTATAAAATCAAAACAGCTAATAAAACGTACAAAGATACAACGGCATAAAACAATTATCCGTCCCGCAGTGTTTTATGGAAGCGAAACGTGGACGATAACAAAGGCAAATGAAAAGAGACAACGTGTTTGCGAAAGAAAAATCCTAAGGATGGTCTTTGAGCTTGATGAAGCCGCAAACCATATAAGATAATAATTAACAAAGAGCTCGAAGAAATAAGGCTGGTATGGGAAGAAGTCCCAACTTGAAAACCCGCAGTCGAACCCGCTTATTGGAATAGCCTTCGTGCCAAGCAAAAATATTCTTATAACCGGGATATTCTAATAAACGATCGTTGGTGGCTAGCCGAAATAAATTTACCGAATATAAGTAATGATAGTACATCTATGTTAACATGTATATGTATATGGTTTTAGGTCTTTTTATGTCAATAATACAGTAGTGTAACTATTAGGTAATTATTTATTAAAAACCAAATTGCATTATATAATGTGGATGCATACAGGAATTAATATGAAATGTATACAATACCGGGTGTCCACTATATTTTCTCCCATTTTAACTGCCTATAACTTCTAAACGGCTTTTAAATTTTAGCCTACTGTAACCAATAATCTGGAGTAGATAATTTGAAAATTATGGCATTTTTTAGCCTCTCGTTCTATAACTGAGTGTACACTGTCCACCTTTATGTTCGTATGTGCTCGCAAAAGGAATTTGTGAGTGATTTCGTTCCGGTTTTGGGATGAGCAATTATTGGTGTAAATAATAATAGAAGTTGTGCTTTGGGGTACCTAATGAATGAATGTATTGGACCAAGCATGAGGCCATTTCGTTTTCATCTCAACCAGCAATTGATTCATCCCACATTAGACAACTCGCCTGTTTTTCCGTTGAATCATAAATTGTATAATTAAAACACCAGAGTTCTAGACTGTAAAAACTTTGAGGATCAGTTAGCTTTGGGCAATGAAGACATTTTTGTAAATCTATCATTAAAACTTTTTGTCCAGGGCTATTGATGGACATCTCCTTGTTTTAATTTGTACCATCACTTGTAATGTTTCTCACTCAGCTTCAGACGTTGACTGTCTTAGATTGATTAGAAATTCATCACATTTATCACAAGTGTCTTTTGAAGGAACAGCGAACGATAAATTAAATTCTGTATTAAAAATGTGATTGTAAAAACATTCTTTGTCTACTTCGTCCGAAGGAATTTTTTTCAAATCTCATTCTTCATTAAACACCCCAAACATTGTATAAATATTTTAGTGACCTTCTAAATATTTGTTCGCCATCCTTCTTCGACTATGTGATTCTTCATATGGATAAGCCATTATATTTATGCTCATGAATCCTATCCTTTACCTCATTCTTTAATTTATTTTTATATGCCTGTATAAAACTGTCTTTTTGGATCTACGGTTGTCTCATGACTCCAAAATTGTCGGTGAATTTGTGCTCTCTGAGTCACAAACTTGCAAACAAATTTTAAAAATTGTGGACTTAATGCTTTGCCTGAATTGCATTATGTGGGACATAATACTTTTTGTTGGACGTAACATGGTTTTGTCCTGGGAAACGTATACACCATTTTGGATCTACTACGTTTGAAGTGCAGAAGATACTGTTTTGCTCTAAGCGACCTGTGGACTCATACAAGGCTATTTTGGCCAATTTCAGTCGGAACAGCGAATAAGAAACACCAGTGGATATAGCGGAAAATTTTAAGCCCAGTGAGCTAAAAAAGTAGAAAACTGAAATTTTGGACTTTATACAGTTTTGTTCTGATGTATGGATATAAAAAAGTTAATTATTTTGTCTTGAAAAATAATAGGTAATTGTACTTGTTTTTTTTTTGTTACATAAACTACTAATCAGTTGTTGCTCTAAATTATAAAAATTAGAAAAATTTCCATTGGATTGACCCTCCAGAAAACTTCTTACCTACGAGCAGTTAGGATAGCCGATTAGCTGTTTCTAAAAAATTTTTATAACAGGCAAGTGGTTAGCAATATGTAAAGAAATTTTCAGACAAATGAAATTATTTTATGACCTGTGTCGGCGAAAGATTGAATTCGTACTCATAACAAAGTAATAAAGTAATAAAGTTTATTACTTGACAAACCCTAAAAATATATTAAACAGCACTATAATACTTCGAGGCCTTTGTCGACAATCCATAATACCAGACGTAATTTAAATTTTTAGGAAATTGTAGGTAAATATTTATTCGTTGACATAAAGAATATTCTATAAAGCGGTACGATCTCACTAAATCATATTCCAATAAGCGGATAAATTCATTGAGGATCGGTACGTATTTTCGGCTGCAATGCTATTCAAATGGGGATTTATTTTTTTCGAGTCCTGAGAAAACTAATAAGTATTTTTGAAAAATTTAAACCCAGAATAAAAGATTACGTTATTAGCGAGAGCCGAAAGTCCCTGAGAACTTCTATAATGTTTATTTTAATAAGTTAAAGGGGTGAAAACTAAAAGAAAATGTAGTGTGATTTTTAATTTCAAATATCTCATTCGAAAGAAACTTCTTATATATTCTAAGGGACTTTCGGCCCTCGATAATAATTTAGTCTTTCATTTTGTGTTTAAATTTTTTAAAAATATTTATTAGTTTTTTCAGGATTCGAAAAAAATGGAAACCATGTCCGTGGAAATCGAACATTCGCTATCTTTGTCATACAACGCACTCATTCGAATATAATGTTATGACAAGACTCAAGACAGTGACAAGTAGAGATGTGTCCGACCCGCTATTTTGATATAGCAGTTCATTCTGCTACTTGCTTTTTAACGCTTTTACGATGATAATAAAATCAATCAAAGAGTTGTTTATTAAATAGTATTGATAGTGTATTTGAAAAATAATAATTGATTTAAGGCGTACAATTAATAAAAAGTTATTTATTTAACAATAAAAAACTGAAAACGTTTGTTTTCTATACTTCCACAAAATTTATTATATCTAGGTGATTACAGCTGTTTCGGCGGAGTGCCTTTCTCAAGTAATATAGTTTACAATGTGTTTGTCTTTTTAATCTTCAACTGAAGAGGTTGAGGAGTGGGGAGCTGTTTGTCTCGAGTTGGTCATTCAGAATTATATCTGTATTTTTCAGTTTATTAATTTCCATAGATTCTAAAAAAGATAGCTTAAGGCCTTTATTTTGAATATGTAGAATTTTAAACTCTTCATTGAAAGAATGATTATGATCTAGAAGGTGAAGTGCGTATGTAGAAGTGTCTGTTTTTCTATTGTTGAATGCCCTTTTGTGTTCTGCTATCCGTTTGTCAAAAGTTCTGCCAGTTTGACTGATGTACGTTTTCGGACAGTCACCACAAGTTAGTTTGTACACACCACTCTGTAGTTGCTTTCTCTTTCGGCTTTTATTGTTCTTAATATATTTGCTTAAGTTGTTGTTAGTTCTGAAAGCTGGTGTTATTCCTTTCTTTTTTATGTATCTGGCTATTGTTGTTGTTATCTTGCCAGTATATGTGAGAGAGCAGAAGGTACTGGGTTCTTTCTGTGGTGGTGGATACACTAATTTCAGGGCTTTCTTATGGAGTTTTTGGTTTAAAATTTTGTTAACTGTTTGTTCGTTATAGCCGTTGTTTACTGCTATTTGTTTAATGATGTTTAGTTCTATTTCGAAGTTATTTTTTGTCATGGGAATTTCTGTCAGTCTATGTATCATGCTATGGTAGGCTGCTAATTTGTGTTGTGTAGGATGGGATGATGAATTGTGTATAGTTGTGTCAGTATGGGTAGGTTTATGATATATGGAGAACTCATGTTTGTTGTGTAGTCTGGAAATCATTACATCTAGAAAGTTTATAGAGTTATTCTGTTCTGTTTCTACTGTAAACTCAATATTATTATGAAGTGAATCATAAACCTACCCATACTGACACAACTATACACAATTCATCATCCCATCCTACACAACACAAATTAGCAGCCTACCATAGCATGATACATAGACTGACAGAAATTCCCATGACAAAAAATAAATATAGTAATGAAACACAGACTTACTCACAATCATTTAATTATACTTTGACGACCGGTTTCGATCTCTACAATATACAGATCATCTTCAGGTCGGCGTTACAAGTAGTTAAATGCTACAATAAGAGAAAACTTGTGTTAGACCAGTGTCTGATTGAAGAGATGTTAATAGAAAGCCAAATTTAAAAATTTTAAAAAATTTTTTATAAAATTTCTTGAAATAAAGGTTTGCAACTGTTGACATTTCAGAAAATTGGTATATACAATGTCACACCTATGAGTAAAAATGCTCATAGGCATGTATGTGCATATGGGTGCATACAGTTTGAATTTGTTGAAATTAAAATTTTTAACCATTAAAAACAAAATAAAGATAAACTGACTTAAATATGCTTCCAAATTCAAAGTAGTAATAATAAAAGAGATAGTAATATTGTTCTAATCTACTTACATGCCGTTACAAGGATTGCGTTGCAACTTAGTTGTTGTCATATTAGTACGTCCAAATTATGCTAATTGGTTTGTTGGGATAGTGATAGGGTAAACAGACATGTTACGTAGGTTAAAACACAGTAAGATTTCGAATTTGGAATGGATCCTGAAGGAAGATGCGTATGTGAAACGGGTGATGTTTTGTTCGAATGGAGAAAGACAATGCTCCAGGGGTTGCGTATTAATTGTAGCAAAGTATGAAATGTTATTCTAGACTCTTGTACAAATGTGATGGTCTTAGCTCGTAGATGTTATACGATGCGGGCAGAGGTCAAAGCATAGGAAATGACAAATAGGAAATTGTTGTCATAAATTAATCTAATTTAAGATGTGTTGTTCTCAGTAAATTAACTGAGGGATGTCATAAGTATAATAATAACATTATAATATTATGAAGTAGTAAGTGCCATACACTGTGAAACTATGAAGTGTATAGAAATTAAAAGAAAACAAGTTAGTTAAATGAAAAATTATTATTATCAAAAAGTCGGTTAAGAAACTTTAAATTGAAAAAGGTAAGAAATTGATAAAATTAAAGATTATTTTGTTTGAGCTATTGTATAATGAGATATGTACAAAGAAAAAGAAAGAAACGAAATATTAATGGAAGGGTGTAGGCACTTACTTGAGAATAGTTTTTTAACTAAATAAATAAATTAACACATAACACATAGGGTTTAAAAGCACAAAGACATAACAATTATTGGTAAAAGGTTTTTTTAAGGGAGGTAGCACTACATTTCCCCAATTACTATTTAACTTAGTTTTTATTTCCTAAATTGAAGTCTAGTTTTTGTGTTTTCAAGAGGGAATATTGACAGTGTAGACAGATGTAGGTTATCTGAAATGTCAAAACACTTCTTCTGAAATGTTGTACAGTAGTTGCCTATTTTAATTAAATCTTTTAGTAACATAAAGTATACAGCATTTTCAAATTTTACAAAAAAGAAAGTTGTTAATTTATAGCATTAATAACAAAATCTAAACTATATGTGTAACCACTATTGTGCAAAAGGCTGTTGTAACAATAATAAAAGTACATGATTAAAAGATAACAGATGTATTATTCTACATTAGTATTCAAGTAGAGAATAATTTAAATACAAATAGGATTTAAACAAACTTTAGGTTCTCTTTTAAATTAAAACCCCCCCCTACCTCCCTCCACACACCTGTCATTAAACATTCCGCTTCCTTTGACCTCGTTGACGTGGCATTGCCACGACTGCAATATTAACAATACTACCAACCAACTTTCTTTTCTTTTTCTTCGTTATAACTTTCACGTTTTATATCTGTTTTCACTTACTAAATTTAATTAGACTAAGCTAATCAATTTATCCTACAATTATGCAACAGGTGATATGCTTGTACGTTAGATTATGCATTCTTGCTGCGTACTTAAACTTAAACTCAACACTTCTTCTCTACTTTAATTATTCTCTACTTGAATACTAATGTAGAATAATACATCTGTTATCTTTTAATCATGTACTTTTATTATTGTTACAACAGCCTTTTGCACAATAGTGGTTACACATATAGTTTAGATTTTGTTATTAATGCTATAAATTAACAACTTTCTTTTTTGTAAAATTTGAAAATGCTGTATACTTTATGTTACTAAAAGATTTAATTAAAATAGGCAACTACTGTACAACATTTGAGAAGAAGTGTTTTGACATTTCAGATAACCTACATCTGTCTACACTGTCAATATTCCCTCTTGAAAACACAAAAACTAGACTTCAATTTAGGAAATAAAAACTAAGTTAAATAGTAATTGGGGAAATGTAGTGCTACCTCCCTTAAAAAAACCTTTTACCAATAATTGTTATGTCTTTGTGCTTTTAAACCCTATGTGTTATGTGTTAATTTATTTATTTAGTTAAAAAACTATTCTCAAGTAAGTGCCTACACCCTTCCATTAATATTTCGTTTCTTTCTTTTTCTTTGTACATATCTCATTATACAATAGCTCAAACAAAATAATCTTTAATTTTATCAATTTCTTACCTTTTTCAATTTAAAGTTTCTTAACCGACTTTTTGATAATAATACTTTTTCATTTAACTAACTTGTTTTCTTTTAATTTCTATACACTTCATAGTTTCACAGTGTATGGCACTTACTACTTCATAATATTATAATGTTATTATTATACTTATGACATCCCTCAGTTAATTTACTGAGAACAACACATCTTAAATTAGATTAATTTATGACAACAATTTCCTATTTGTCATTTCCTATGCTTTGACCTCTGCCCGCATCGTATAACATCTACGAGCTAAGACCATCACATTTGTACAAGAGTCTAGAATAACATTTCATACTTTGCTACAATTAATACGCAACCCCTGGAGCATTATCTTTCTCCATTCGAACAAAACATCACCCGTTTCACATACGCATCTTCCTTCAGGATCCATTCCAAATTCGAAATCTTACTGTGTTTTAACCTACGTAACATGTCTGTTTACCCTATCACTATCCCAACAAACCAATCAGCATAATTTGGACGTACTAATATGACAACAACTAAGTTGCAACGCAATCCTTGTAACGGCATGTAAGTAGATTAGAACAATATTACTATCTCTTTTATTATTACTACTTTGAATTTGGAAGCATATTTAAGTCAGTTTATCTTTATTTTGTTTTTAATGGTTAAAAATTTTAATTTCAACAAATTCAAACTGTATGCACCCATATGCACATACATGCCTATGAGCATTTTTACTCATAGGTGTGACATTGTATATACCAATTTTCTGAAATGTCAACAGTTGCAAACCTTTATTTCAAGAAATTTTATAAAAAATTTTTTAAAATTTTTAAATTTGGCTTTCTATTAACATCTCTTCAATCAGACACTGGTCTAACACAAGTTTTCTCTTATTGTAGCATTTAACTACTTGTAACGCCGACCTGAAGATGATCTGTATATTGTAGAGATCGAAACCGGTCGTCAAAGTATAATTAAATGATTGTGAGTAAGTCTGTGTTTCATTACTATATTTAATATGGACTCACATATGCAACCCATTCAATATTTGACAAAAAATAACTTCGAAATAGAACTAAACATCATTAAACAAATAGCAGTAAACAACGACTATAACGAACAAACAGTTAACAAAATTTTAAACCAAAAACTCCATAAGAAAGCCCTGAAATTAGTGTATCCACCACCACAGAAAGAACCCAGTACCTTCTGCTCTCTCACATATACTGGCAAGATAACAACAACAATAGCCAGATACATAAAAAAGAAAGGAATAACACCAGCTTTCAGAACTAACAACAACTTAAGCAAATATATTAAGAACAATAAAAGCCGAAAGAGAAAGCAACTACAGAGTGGTGTGTACAAACTAACTTGTGGTGACTGTCCGAAAACGTACATCGGTCAAACTGGCAGAACTTTTGACAAACGGATAGCAGAACACAAAAGGGCATTCAACAATAGAAAAACAGACACTTCTACATACGCACTTCACCTTCTAGATCATAATCATTCTTTCAATGAAGAGTTTAAAATTCTACATATTCAAAATAAAGGCCTTAAGCTATCTTTTTTAGAATCTATGGAAATTAATAAACTGAAAAATACAGATATAATTCTGAATGACCAACTCGAGACAAACAGCTCCCCACTCCTCAACCTCTTCAGTTGAAGATTAAAAAGACAAACACATTGTAAACTATATTACTTGAGAAAGGCACTCCGCCGAAACAGCTGTAGTCACTTAGATATAATAAATTTTGTGGAAGTATAGAAAACAAACGTTTTCAGTTTTTTATTGTTAGATAAAATGAACTTCCATCAAGTAACGGTCGAATCCATCAAGTTATTTATTGTTTATATATTATTTATGGAAAATCCAAGTATTTCAAGTCATTAAAGTTCAAATAAAAGTATTATTTTTATAAGAGTTTGTTCCGATAACCGTAAATAAGTACGAGTTTAGCTATAAAGTAAAGTGCCCATGGTGGCATAAAATGTACTAAATGCTAATGCTTCAAGTACGTACTACATTTTTGAAGATTTCACTACACTTAAAAAGCATTTGCTTTTCTCCGTAGTATTTGCTACTATTTACCAGCCTACATAGAAGAATGTACTACGCTTTTGAAGTATGTGCTTGTTTAGTACTATTTTGCTTCAGTTTAAGTGAAGTTGGTGGGTGGACGTCTTCGGCGTAGGTATTTTTTTGTTACAATATGGCAGCATTTATGAATGTGTGTCATAGAAAAATTGACAAATTAAGAAGAAGATTTTTAATTTTTGGGGTCATTCTCTTATTAAAAAAAATTTAATAATTGTGAAGAAGATTAACAAATAACAATTGTTCATTTTTATCCTCGCGTAACTCTTTTGTCGCGTCGGATCTGAGTCACTAATTTTTACTCATGTGCAATTCTAATAATTTGGTACCTACGTAAAAATGTGAATTCACAAATCACAAGCACATGGAAAACTAATTTCATCACGATTGGTGTAATACAGACACGGCTGGCGCTACGCTTTGTAGTAGATGCTTCTGGTCAGTAGTAGGTACTTCTGTTGTGTAGTAAGTTCTTCTCAACAAAAGGACCTACTTTTACGTAAAAGAAAATGCTACAAAGTAGTGACTATTTGCTGAAGCAATAGCATCTACTACGTTTTATGCATTCCGCCCATTTTCTTGAGTGAATTATTAAATGTTGACTTAATATTTTAATAAAGATGATTTTAAGATTTTATAATTAAAGGCTTCGCTTTTTACGGAGAGTTTTAACGCTTTTTTTCTCGAAGAAAAATAATAAAATGATATTTTCGGCTCCTTTTCCTAAGTGACTTCTCAATTGAGGTTGGCAGTCAATATGGCAAATTTCTCTCTATTCTGGGCTTGATGAATTAAGTCATTTCCTGTTGTGTGGGTCCAATCTCTGATGTTTCGGAGCCAAGATTTTTTCTTTCTTCTTTGACCCCTTTTACCTCCGATTTTGCCATCTAATTTTACATGGAGCTGCTCAAATTTCCTTCTTCTTCTTCAGGTGCCATCTCCGCTACGGAGGTTGGCAATCATCATAGCTATTTTAATTTTTGAGGCAGTAGCTCTAAATAGTTGTTTTGAGCTGCATCCAAACCATTCTCTGAGGTTCTTCAGCCATGAAATTCGTCTTCTGCCGATGCTTCTTCTGCCATCTATCTTTCCCTGCATTATGAGTGGCAGGATGCCATACTTCTCGCCCCGCATCACATGTCCGAGATACTGTAGTTTTCTTTCTTTAATTTTAAGTTCAACTTCCTTCTCTTTACCTGCTCTTCTCAATACTTCATTGTTCGTAACTCTATCTACCCAGGAAACCCTCATAATTCTTCTATAGGTCCACATTTCAAAGGCGTTAAGTGGTCTCATTGTCTCTACATTTAACGTCCATGATTCCAGTCCATAGTATAGTACACTATATACGTAACATTTTGTTAGGCGTACTTTAAGAGCTAATGTTAAATCTTTGCTACATACGACCTTTTTCATTTTCATAAAATTAGAACGTGCTTTCTCGATTCTGACTTTGATTTCTGCAGAGTAGTTATTATTTTCGGTTATAAGTGTTCCTAGGTAAGTGTACTTTTTTACTCTTTCGATCTGCTGGCCCTCTACTATCAAGATTTCGTTAGTACTATGGTTGTTTTTACTAATTTTCATAAACTTCGTCTTTTTGATATTGAGAGAGAGTCTATACTCCCTACTACACCTTACTATTTTACTCATCAGTATTTGCAGGTCTTGTAATCTATCGGCTATTATTACTGTATCATCTGCATATCTGATGTTGTTAACTAAGACTCCATTTACTCTTATGCCGACTGTTTCATTTTCCAGAGTTTCTCGCATTACCTCTTCAGAATAAGCGTTAAATAATAGAGGTGATAGTATGCAGCCTTGCCTGACTCCTCTCTTTATTTCCGTTTCTTGAGATGTTTCTTTTTCTATTCTTACTATTGCTCGCTGATTGTAATAAAGATTTGTTATTAGTCTTAAATCTCTTTCATCTAGGTTTTTAGTTTTTAGATTTTCCATGAGTCGGTCATGTTTTACTTTATCAAACGCTTTATTGTAGTCTATAAAACAGACGTAAAGAGCACGGTTAACATCCAAACATCTCTGTGTCAGCACGTTGAAGGAGAATAATGCCTCTCTGGTGCCCATACCATTGCGGAACCCATATTGTGTGTCACTAATATCCAGCTCCAGTTTAGAGTGTAGTCTGGCGTGGATAATTTTCAGCAGAATTTTCAAGGTGTGTGACATTAAGCTTATGGTTCGGTAGTCACTGCATTCTTTGGCATTCACTTTTTTTGGCAAACACACAAATGCTGATGTCAACATTTCTCTAGGGATGATTCCCGTAGTATAGATAGCGTTGAACAGCTCTACTATTATGTCCAGGTTTTTCTCGTTGACCAACTTTATCAGCTCGCTAGGTAATTCATCTGGACCAGCAGATTTATTAATTTTCATAGAGTTTATTGCCTGGCTAACCTCTGATTTGGTTATCTCTGGGCCTACGTCTCCGGTTTGGCTATCTACGGATATACTAGCTTCTCTCTTGTCATGAAATAGTTCCTCGATGTACTCTTTCCATCGTCGTAGTTTTCGTTCTGTCTCCATTATAATATTTCCGTTTTTGTCGAGCAATATATTTGAGGTTCTTCTATTTCCAATTCCGGCTAGTTCTTTGACTTTTTTATGAAGGTTGAAGATGTCATATCTGTTTTGAAGTTCTTCTATTTCTTTACATTTTTCAGAGAAGTAGGTTTCTTTAGCCTCCCTAATTTTTCTTCTTATTTGGTTTTGAAGCTGTTTATAGCGGGTCTTATTATTTGTTTTCTTTTTTCTTCTTTCATTCATCAACTCTAGAATTTCCTCCGTCATCCATTATTCTTTCTTACATTTGGTTGTTGTAAGTACTTTCTTACTTGGCTCTAATATAGAGGTTTTGAAGAATTGCCACTGCTGTTCTACGTTGCAATTATTTCCTGGGTTTCTATCTAGATTTGTGTTTATTTCATGTTTCAAATTTTCTTTTGTTTCTTCTGACTTAAGTTTCTGTATGTTACGTTTATTGTTGTTGCGGCTTTTTTGCGTCTTTTTTAGTTGAAGTTGAAACCTAGCAATAAGAAGACTGTGATCAGAAGATTCGTCTGCTCCTGGATATGCCTTTACTGCCTGAATTGAGTTTCGATATCTGTGCTTTATTAGAATGTAGTCAATTTGATTTCTGACGATTTTGTTGTCTTTGTCAGCTGGCGATTTCCATGTATAAAGGCATCGTTTAGGTAATTTAAAGAATGTATTTGCGATTATAACATTATGCTCCTGACAAAATTCTATTAGGTCATCCCCTCTGTCATTTCGTTCGCCAAGTCCATATGGCCCTACATTAGGGTAGCATTTTCCTTCGCCAATTTTTGCATTGAAATCACCCATGATCACTGTTATGTCTCTAGATGCTGTGAACTGTAATGTTTTTTGAAGTTCGCTATAAAAGTTTTCTATTTCTTCTTCATTTTTGTCAGCAGTTGGCGCCTAAATCTGAATTAGGTTCATTTTTCCATGAGTTGTCAATAACTGCAACATTATAATTCTTTCGGACACCGGAACGAAGCCTGTTACTGATCTCTTTACTTTTTCACTGAGGATCATAGCAACTCCATATCTGTGTTGGGTGTCGCTGCTTCCAGAGTAATAGATTCGCCCATTGTCTGTATTGAGTTCGCCAGAACTGACCCATCTTGTATTATTGTAATTCCCTATGGAGCATTATGTGTCCTAGATATGACGTCTATCTAATTTTGATAGTATTGACCAGATGAGGACGTGTGTTTATTATTTTCAATAATTTTTCATTTGTGTCATTTTCAATCCTATTATTTATACAAGTAAAGGTTATCTAAGAACATTCAAAAACTGAACGAAACCGAAATAGCCATCTCTACCTTTTTAATGACAATGTCACTGTCAACCTAATGTTTACATCTGCAGTTTCCATACCAGAGAGAATTTTACTACACGTAATTTGCCGTGTAAAGACAGAAAAAGTAGGGATAGCCGTAAAATATTTACGAATTATGTACCCATAGCCTTAAGGAGTAAATGGAAACGTTTCGGGACCTCGAATTTTTATTCCATAAATCGGGATATTCCTATAAGCATAAGCGGTACTCTAATAAGCGAGTTCGACTGCATAGCAGGAGACCTGAAAGCTATGGGCGTGGAAAATTTGATCGAGGTTGCTCAAGACAGAGAAGAGTGGAGGCATGTTGTTGAGTCGGCTAAAACCGACGAAGAGATGTAACGCCATAGAGTAAGTAAGTAAGTAATGCAAAAAAGATCTACATTGAAAAGTCTGCATGAAAAAATTTAAAGAAGAAATAAAGAATATTGTCAAAGTCCGCGACGAACGATTCCATAAAAAATGGTCGTAAAAGAAACTGCAAAAAGAGAAAAATTTGACAGGCATATTGCTTAATAAATAAAAATATATGTAGCAATCTCATCAACAGAATGCAGTAGGCTCCGGTTTTCAATACTACACTCACCGGCAAAAAATTCCGCCACCCAAAATTTTTGATTAAGTTTGATAATTTATAACTTTAATATTTGTACTCCGATTTTCAAGATTCTTGCACCAGTTTGTAGGTACATGTATTGGTATCGTTTGGTATTATTCCAGTAACACAAAAATTTTGCTGGCATGGCATTATACGGGGGTGAATGGAAGTGTTGTATTTCTTCCTAACTTTAAAAAATTCTGTGGAAAAATGGAAGGGCTGATTTTGTTTCGTAGTCCTGTCATATTATCCAGGAGGCATCACTTAAATTTTGTTATTTGAATTATCCGAATATCTCTTTTCTTGTAAGAGCTGTACCATTTTTTGTAAATAAAAATTCAAATTGACTCATAAAATAGAGGTTGGATTGATAAGATTAGAATGGCTCTCATGCAGCCCAGATCTCAATCCTATTGAGTATTTATGGAATGAATTAAACAATGCTATTCGCCGTCATCCTAGGCCTCCAGGAAATTTGGTAGAGCTATTTCCCTGCTAGAGGAATATCGGGTTATTCCCGAGAGAAGGATAACACATCTTATTCGATGACAAACATATTGCGAGCAAACGTTGCTTCAAGAGGTGGACATACCCGCTATTGAATTGTTCTGTTTTATTGTTAATCTTGTTTTGTTTTGTTAATTTTAGTTAGTTTCATATTTTTAATTAAAAAAACCTTCAAAGCAATGTTTTTATTTACAGCTCTTACAAGAAAAGGGATATTCGGATAATTCAAAAAACAAAACCTTAGCGATACTTCCAGGATAGTACAAAAGGAGTATGAAACAAAATAAGCCCTCAAAATTTGTCTACAAATTTTTTTAAAATTATGAGAAAATACAATACTTCCATTCACCCCAGTATAATGCCATTTAAGCAAAAAATTTGTTACCGGAATAATAAAAAACGACATCAATACATGTACCTACAAACTGATGGAAGAATCGTGAAAATCGGAGTACAAATAATAAAGTTATAGATTGTTAAACTTAATCAAAAATTTTGGGTGGCGGAATTTTGTGCCAATGAGTGTAAAAGAAAAAATCATAAACAATAATATACCAATATTAATAAGTTCATACAAGGTCAGGCTAACGCTATAATAATATCCATAATTTGATATCATTCTAGGGTACAAACAGTACCCTCAGAATTTGTAACTTAACGGATGGCTATTAGTCTACAAGACCAAGGCCAAGTAAGTCTATTTTTGCTAAACATAAAGGGCTAATTAATTTACAGCTGTAGGCTAACAACGGGTTCTGATTTTAAAACTCTGTTTTGATAGTCATTTCCGAAGTGGAGCTCTATACGTCAAAAGCAAAAGCAAAATGAAATTTTCATAACGATCTTCTGTAGTTTAATCACATATAAATACAATATTTGATGTATTACAATTTCTATGATGAAATGTTTATTTTTATTAATTTACTTTGTTATTTTTTACGTTAGTCTAGCTACTACGATGCAGTGGAGTGTACGCCAGAACCACACCCAAACAGTTCCTTTTCTGCAACTGGTCAAGTGTCTTCAGGCTTTGCAGCTAATGGGAGTGTCAGATATACTGATGTATCAGGTCCTAAAACTATTGGTTCTGCTAATCCATCAGGCTAAATATGAATATTTGGACATTTGATTTAAAAAGTTAAAAACAAAAAGCTACATTTTTCAATGTGTATTGAATGGTTTATCTTGAATAAAACTTATTAAATAAAACATAATGCTTTTTATAATTTAAATTTGTGTAAAAACATGTTTTTGGTAATTAAATGTACCGGGTGTCCCAATAAGAATTGCTCTCGGTCATATCTCAGGAACCGTTTATAGTACAGCTTTGAGAAAAAAATATTTATAACAAAAGTTGCCTCGGGAAAAGCCTGGAAATTATTTTCATAATTGTAGGTCCACCGCTAGAGGGCGTAATTGAATATCAAAATTAAAAATAAAAAGTTTACAAAATTTACCTAATGAAAGGGCACTGGAAATCCAATCATCGTATTCTTCAAAAAATTCTGCGCATTTCACAGGTTTAAGTCTACCTTTGCAAATAAGAGGTGGGGGTGAGTGGGAACCTTGTTATGGAAAAAGGGCTGTAAGTCCGGTTCTGCTAAATCGAATTTTGCATACTTGGTCTTGTTTAAAACAGCTCTTTTTCGTCAATGTAGGTGTTTTATTCTCGAAATAGCCTAATGAGTAATATGCAAGTTAGGAGACGTTATTTAATTATTTTCAGAAATCTAGTTTTCTATGGAAAATATTAAATACAAGTATGCAGTTTTATTCATGTATTACAAAATTGGAAAAAATTAGCAAGATAATATCGAAAACCGCATGTCGATACCTTTTTTCTATCTCGAGATATCTTCAGAAATGTGTAAATTTTAAACATAACTGTTACTGTCAACGGTAAACAAGGTTAAGGAAAGGTAGTGTGTTATGGAAAAAACAAATAAACAAACAACACTATAAAATATAACAAAGAAATAGAAGCAACTACTTACTTAGTCTTAGTGACGACCTAAATGTTCAAATTGTTGCCCATCATTTTCGATGCAAGCATTTACTCTTTCAAGAGTAGATTGAATAGCAACAGATTTAACTGTTTTATACTTTTATTTATGGGGACGGATTAAAGACATTGTTTTTGCCGTCAGACCCCTACGCGAGAAAACATGATCCAGAATCTAGAGAATACAAAACGCCATTAAAAGCATTGCGAAAGCAGAAATTGAGACTGCTGTTCAATCTACTCTTGAAAGAGTAAATGCCTTGCATCGAAAATGATGGGCAACAATTTGAACATTTAGATCGTCACTAAGCAATTGCTTTTATTTCTTTGTTATATTTTATAGTGTTGTTTGTCTTATTTTTGTTTTAATTAATTATATACGTTTACATCTGGAAAATGTGTCTCTGTTTTTTCCATACCACACTACTTTTCCTTAACTTCGTTTCGTTTACCGGTGACATTAACAGTTGTTTAAAATTTACACGTTTCTTAAGATTTTTCGAGATAAAAAAAAGGTACAGATATGCGGTTTTCGGTATTATGTTGCTAATTTGGTCTAATTTTGTAATACAAGATTAAAAATGCATACTTGTATTTAATATTCTCCAAAGAAAACTAGATTTCCGAAAATAAGTAAATAAAGCCTACTAGCTGGCATATTGCTTATTAGGCTATTTCGAAAATAAGACTCTTACATTGATGCAAAATTTTCAAAATGTTTTCAACAAGACCAAGTATGCAAAATTCGATTTAGCAGGACCGGACTTACAGCCATTTTGTCTCACCCCCACCTCTTATTTGCAAAGATATACTTAAAGTTGTTAAATCAAATATGCGCAGAATTTTATGAAGAATACGATGATTGGACTTCCAGTGCCCTTTCATTAGGTAAATTTTGTAAAATTTAGATTTTTTAATTTTTGATATTCAATTACGCCCTCTAGCGATGGACTTACAATTATGAAAATAATTTCCAGGCCTTTCCCGAGGAAGCTTTTGTTATAAATATTTTTTGTCAAAGCTGTACTATAAACGGTTCCTGAGATATGACCGAGAGCCATTCTTATTGTGACACCCGGTACACATAGTACAAAAAGACACAAAAATCTGAATTTGATATCATCCTAAGAGTACAAACAGCACCCTCAGAATTTTTAACTCAAAGGATGGCAATTAGTCTACATGATCAAGGCCAATTAAGTCTATTTTTGCTTAACAAAAAGAGCTAAATAATTCACAGCTCTCGGTTATAACAACAGGTCCATATTTAAAAACAATCTCTTTTTTGACAGTAATTTCCGAAGTGGTGATGTAAACGTCAAAAACAAACACAAAATGCAATTTTCATAACGATCTTTTTTGGTTTAATCCCATATAAATACAATATCTGATATATGACTGTTTCTATTAGAAAATGTTTATTATTATTAATTTACTTTGTTGTTTTTTACATTAGTCTGGCCACTACGCTGCAGTGGAGTGTACGCCAGAACCACACCCAAACAGTTCCTTTTCTGCAACTGGTCAAGTGTCTTCAGGCTTTGCAGCTAATGGGAGTATCAGATTTACTGATGTATCAGCTCCTAACATTGGCTCTGCCAATCCATCAGGCTAAATGTGATTGCTAGGATATTTGATTTAAAAGATTATAAAACAAAAATCTACATTCCAATTTGTATTCACTGGTTTTTCTTGAATAAAATTTATTAAATAAAATATAATGTATTTTATAATATAAATTTGTGTAAAAAAATTGTTTTGGTAAATATATTTACACATAATAAAAAAAACCCTGTACAGATGATACAAAAGCGATAGAACTGTAATTATGTGCTGAGCCACTGCAGGGTAGTTGCGTCGTTATTGAAATATGCGCCATTTTAGACCTTGTTTCAGATGAATAACGACGCAACTACAAATAAGGTTGAAAATGGGGGGAAACAGAATGAAATTCGGTCCAATAGGGATGAACATAATAGCCATCGGTGTAAGAATAAACGGCATACTCAATATTTAATAATCGTTTTTTTGTACCGAAAAATTTTAAGATGAAGAATGACGCAACAGTAGATAGGGTTGAGAATGGGGGGGGGAGGATTAAGTTAAGATAATGAAATTCAAACCAATAGAAATGAAACTAGATGCCATCATTGTAAGAATAAACGCTATACCGATGCTCCTGGGCGGTTACTCTATATTTAACCACTATTTTAAATATTTAAATATTTTTAGATGAACAATGACGTAACTGTAAATTGGGTTGAAAATGTGGAGATTACACGAAGATAATGAAATTCGAACCCGGGAAAAACCAGGGAACCAGAATAAAAATAAAAGCCATTATTTTAAGAATAAACCGAAGCTTCTGGAAGATTACTCCTCATTTAATCCCTATTTTAAATATTTATAAATCGTTTTTTTGCTCTCCTAGTCCTGTCGCCAGGGGGGGTACAACGGCCTCGTTAATTCAGATGGACTTACCCAAGTTTTTTTTATGTATTTTGACCCGTAGAAAACGAATTTTTTGGGTAACAGTTGATCCGGATGTCGATAAGATTGTTATAGACCAAGAACTTGAGGAATCAAATAACAGCGATTTTTGGCAAAACAAAACAATATTTTGTATTTTTTGGGTCATTTTAAGCAAAAAATATTTCTACAAGTTTTTTAGTAGGATGCAGAGTTTTCGAGATAAACGCGGTTGAACTTTCAAAAAATCGAAAAACTGCAATTTTTAAACCCGAATAACTTTTGATTAAAAAATAAAATAGCAATTCTGCTAAGCGCCTTTGAAAGTTCAAGTCAAATTATGTCGGTTTTGATTATTTGCATTGCTAAAAATTTATTGTGTTATTGTTAAACAAAGCTACAAACAACTAGTGCGTGAGTGATGTTTCTATGATTTCTCATTTAAAATCGAACGAGTAGGTAGAATAGGTACTAGTGCAATCAAGACTATTTCTACGTTACATGCGTTAAAACGCATGTAAAAGCACGGGAAACCCTACGTGTTTATAGCTTTGTTAAACAATAAAAAAATAAATTTTTACCAATGCAAATAATCAAAACCGATATAATTTGACTTAAACTTTCAAATGCGGTAAGCAGACTTGCTATTTTATTTTTTAATCAAAAGTTATTCGGGTTCAAAAATTGCAGTTTTTCGATTTTTTTAAAGTTCAACCGCGTTTATCTCGAAAACTGTGCATCCTACGAAAAAAACTTGTAGAAATATTTTTTACTTAAAATGGCCCAAAAAATACAAAATATTGTTTTGTTTTGCCAAAAATCGCTGTTATTAGATTCCTCAAGTTCTTGGTCTATAACAATCTTATCGACATCCGGATCAACTGTTACCCAAAAAATTCGTGTTCTACGGGTCAAAATACATAAGAAAACCTTGAGTAAGTCCATCTGAATTAACGAGGCCGTTGTACCCCCCCTGGCGACAGGACTATCCTGAGAAATTTGGTTTTTTGCAGTTATGTCATTCTTATTACGGACCGGCGACGTGATACAAAAAGACACAAAAATCTGAATTTGATATTATCCTGAAGGTACAAACAGCACCTCAGAATTTTTAACTCAACGGATGGCTATTAGTCTGCATGGTCAAGGCCAAGTAAGTCTATTTTTGCTAAACAAAAAGACCTAGTAGAGCATTTCAGGAGTCTGACGTTTATGTCACCGCTGGGAGGCAATAATTAATAATTGTATTCCCAGAGACGGTCAGTGACTAGTCGACGACAAGTGCATTCTATGACTAAAATTCCGCGACAAGGTCCGCAAACGAATACGGGTGTCCAGAAACTCTACCGACAAACGAAGACAGGAGATTTCTCAGATAATTTTA